>NW_027122612.1:2400000-3000000 GCF_030686945.1 Centruroides vittatus | reverse complement strand
GAAATTTATTTTGGTATTTTAAAGATTGGCTAAGATCCAAGAATGCATCAAGAATATTCACTAAGTTATAATTAAACTGTAATTGAATTAACTACTGGTTGTGCATAAAGTTGCCAACCATATAGAAAGAGAGTCTATTTAATTAATTTAATTTTTCCTTTGAGGAAATTACAGAAATTAGCTTAAGAGAATTAATTGAGATAATTTTATGTTAACTTGAAATTGAAGAAATTCGAAATCAGAAATTATCTTTGGTAACGCTAACAGGTATGTAATATTTCTAACAAGACACTGAAATTATATAAAAAGATCTTCAAATTTTATTGAATATAAAATTAGATTCACATCAAATCTTCTTAAATCAAATCTGTTCAAAAGCTTAGAACTTAAAGCCTCTATTCACAATTAAAAAATTAACACAAAGATCTATAGATCATTTATAACTTTATACAATAATACATCAATTCTTCAATGGTGATTGGCTTTTAATTATTGTTGTTTTCATAAATGCAAGTCCTAAAAATAAATAAAACACGAAATTCTTTATAATTTTCTAATTCTACACTTGCAAAAATTCTAAAAAAATAAAGTAAAAGGGTAATACATGTCTAGGTATTGAGATATGAAGTCCCACCTCTGTATAAAAGCCGTAAAATTATATAAATAAAATGAAGAAAGGAACAAAATTTTCATTATTTAACGAAGTAAACTTAACATCATTTTTTTGTTTGTATTTTTACATAAAAGACTAAATTTTAGAGGTCATTCTGTACCCAGATGCGGGTCAGATAGTTCTGCTCTCCTTTCTAAATAGGTTTGCTTTTATTTACCTTTATAATTACTGTTATTAATACTGTTCCTTTGTTTTACTCCTTTACTTTATTGTATTAAGTATATCATATACATTACATATGGATTAATTTAATATATTTCACAGAGGATCCAATTGATTATATTATACCGACAGGCGTTAAAAGACTTACAAATTGAGATTAACATTCGTTTATATATAAGCTATATAGTGTATTGCCCCTGTACATCATACTTTTCCTGTTTGCAATGAAGTCGTGCGGGTCATCTATCTAACACCTTTCTGGGAAGTTTTAAATTTAAGTAACATGACTTATGTCTTGCATTGAAATTTTATATATAGTTAATCTTGGCCTTCTATTCCTACTTTTCTCATAATATTCTCTTGTCTTTCAGGTATCTAACGCCATTCTCAAGATTAAGGGAGAAAGACAGACAGACAGACAACAGTAGGAATTTATACTACAAATTTTTCAAATTGCATCCCAATGATTATATATTTAAAAAGGTATAAATTGTGTAAGTAATAGTTATTTATATATAATTTATTGGATGAAATCATCTAAAACTTTTTCACATAAACATTAAAATTATATCTAAATTGAATAACTAGCAAATTTATATGAAATATTTTATAAATTATAATTTCCTTGTTAGATACGAATAAAAGAAATTTCACGTAACGATAATTTAATTGGAATATATTCAGTTATTACAATTGTTATCTCAATGACTAGATTTTTAAATTTAACAGTTAAGTTGGATGATATAAAAGGCAGTGTCCTTTCTGAAAGTCACGAAACTTTTAGAATTATGTTTAATAAATCTAAATAAATGCATTAATCAGTTTCCTTATATTCTCTTAGAAGGAAAATATGTGAGAGATATTTATAGATCATTAAATTTATGCTTTTTTTTTCATTAAGGGAAGCAGGGAAAAACTTTTCTTTACTAACTTGGCAATAAAGAGATAATACACATTCCTCTTATCGCTTCAGAGATTTGCACTGGTTTTCCTGGGAATTCGTCTTCCAAATTACATAATCCAGTTGTTTTTAAAGCCCCCTTTTTAAAATTTAGTAAGGATTAATAGTCACGAAACACTTTTTACTCCAGTCTTTCGTGTAGCTTAATTGCTTCTACATCCACAGTTATTAATAATTTCGACTCGAAATATTTAACTATTATTTAAAACATTTTTATATTTAAAATTTATTATTCAATATACATAATTTTAATTTACCCAATTAAGTTAATTCACGTTAAGTTCTGTGTTACTCTCCACCAGCAATGTAGGGTCTTCAGATATAACACTAAATTTAAATTTCGATATTGTTACTACAGTAATGAGTTTATAAAAGATTGGTTTGAAGTCCCCTGTTTGTGGGGGCCCCAAGTAATTGCTCTATTTGCCCATAGGATGAAAAATTGAGCATAGAAACTAGATTATTGATAAACAGGACAATGACAAAGATCTAAGCGTGTTCTTATAAGATAACTGTATTTCACTCGTACTGTTTTACTAAATTATGGCATATCTGTGGAAGTAAACAGTAATTCTTGTCTTTTTATGTCACAGTACGCAGATATTAAATCAATAAAAGGCGAGATAATAAGAACGTCAACATTACACATGTAATAGGAAGGTACTGTACTTCAAGTCAAGTCATCCGGAGATACTAAAAAGATGGAAAGATTGTGATGAAAAAAGTTTAATATGCATTTTCCTCTTTCGTTTGTTTGGATACAACACGACACGTGGACGATTTACCAAACGGGGATGCCTCCTGGAAGAACTTTCTATGGGAAACTGATCCCTATTACCTAAATAGGGATCAGTTTCCCATTCCTTTCATGAGTTTCTTCATATTTCTATGGGAAAATGGCCACCTCCTAACGAGTCCCTTCGAACAACGGCCATGTCTTCAGTTCCTGTCAGTTGCTGTTGTTCAGAGGCTTGACTATTTTTGTTTTTCCTTGCAGATAAAATTAATATTAAATAAAAATAGATTAAGATAATCATCGTTAATGGTGTATTGTTTGATTTTGAATCCGATATACTTCAAAATATATATTTTAATCTCTAACTTTCATTAATAATTAGAAATTTTGGGTTTTAATGTTAAGTGTCTACTTAATGCTATTATGCAGTCGCCCATTGCCTGTCTGCCTGTCCTTCCTTAATCTCGATAACGAAGATAGATGCATGAAAGTCCAGACAAAATTTATAAACCTTAGGAGTAGGAGGACACGATTAACTATAAATAAACTTCTGTTGCATGTCGATAGTCATGTATTTCAATTCAAAAATTTTCCCCTGAAAGATGTTAGATAGATGACTGGCACAACTCTATTATTAAAGGAAAAGTATGATGTACAGGGGCAAGCCACTACTAATTGAGGTGGAGAGCATATATTTTAAATTACCTAAATAAATTAGAAATGTGATCAAAAATTGCATCCCGGTAGCTTTGGAGGATGACTGAAGAGCCATATTCAGGCTCTTCAGTCATCTCTAAAGTTTATTATTCGCCATTATTCTAGAAAAGACCTTACATACAAAGGGTTTGTGTGTTTAATACCTCCCATTTGGCAATTCAAACAGAAAAATGTTACCAAGTTAATAAAATAGTATAATGTATACAACTTATATTTATTTCTGTAGGCCTATTCATTCAGTTCCTTCTCAATGTACTGTACGGTACTCTATTACATTACTGTATTTTTTTTTGTGGTAAATTCATATGAATACATTTAGTTTTTTTCTATTAATAGACTCTTCTTAACAGATATTATAACAAAATTAAATGCTATTTGTTCAATTTTTTATGGAGAAAACTGTATATTTGGCTAATTACTTTTGTCTGTAACATGCCGATTATAGAGCTATTATCTGTAGTTTTCTATACAAATTCTAAAAAGTGTGTTTTTTTCTTTTAATGCGAACGTGTTTCGAATTAAATAAATAATTTTAATCTCACATAAAATCTCAATTCGTGACCTTCCTTGATTTTATTTTCCTATTTTTTATGAATGATTTCATATATAATCCTTGAACATTTATTAACATTAAAAAATCAAGGAAATTTTGGTGAGTTTTTAGTACTTCAGTCTAAATATAGTTTCTGTTTTAGCTATTGTATTTTATTAAGTACAATCGAACCTCGATATAGCACTCCCCCTAAATATCGCACCATCGAAAGCGACGAAAAATACCTGCATTAGATTGATGCTAATTTGAGGTTCTTCAGTTCAATGCCACACAAATTAGTTCCAATTTTGGAGAAGGATGGGGATTTCATTTGTTAAAGGATAAACAGGTGATTTATAATCTCAGACATACTTTATATGCTACAGTACCAGGGCTGATGAGAGGAGGTTTGTATCTCTGAGGTAAGGGCCCTAGCAGGCCCGGGTCCCAGAGCTACACCCTCATCTTCCCCTCCCATCTGGTCGGTTCTAGCAATGAATCGGGACGAAAATTTTAATTGTGAAGTCTAAAAAATTAATTTATGTAATTTCAAGTTTATGAAGAGAGAAAAAAAGAAATATGATAAACCAAGACCGTCGTGTCAGACAAAGGTATAGAGGGGCTGAAGAGGCACTAGCCTCGGGACCCACGATCAACTCCACAGCCCTGTAAAGTACTTGGCTATTAATTTAAAATAACTTTATCATAAAAAACTTCATTTATTATTAATAGTTTTTTTTCATTACAATAGTCTGACAGAAGTAAACTTCAATAAATAATTATCTGCCATAAACAACTATAAAAAGTTCTAAGGTAATATCTATAGTGAATATTCATATATAATTTAAATAAATGAAATTCTAAGTTATTCTCTCAATATCAGATTTTAACAAATAAATGTAAAATAATATAATTATTCCTACTTTAAATTTATTTTTAAGTATTCTTCACATGATTAATTAAACACAAATATTCAAAAATTTAATTAAGCATCATTATGTTATGTAGATTTGTAACGTTTCCTTTGACAATATTTAAATGAATATAATCATTGTTTTAATTAAATTAATTTATTAATTTAAATGAAGTAATTATTAATGACTAAACTTTGTTTTTTTTTCATTCCTAATTATTGTTTAATTAGGTGTTATTTTTAAGTGTTCAGATTAGTTCGGGAGATATTAAGGCGAATAAGAGCCAAACTAATGGTCCAATTTTTCTGAAAATTTCTAGAAACATTCCCCCCTTATACAGAAATCTCCGTGCAAAATTTCAGAAAATTTCAACAAAAGGCACAAGAGTTATTAAGCTCCAAAGTGGATGAAATATTTGTGCCCCCACACAAACACAGGCTAACATTTATACATGCAGAAAGAAGTCAATTTTATTGCATTTATCTAATTATTAATCCTTTCCTTTATACTTTATCTATAACGTTATTTAATTTCAGAAATAATGAAAAATACGTTAAATTAATTAAGTGAGCTTTCCAATATCTGTAATGTAACGTATTTTAACTGATTGGTAGCAACGAAATGCACTAGTATATTTATCAACCTAACTAACCAATAAGATATAATTAAATTATTCCATTTAAGAATTATGAAAATTGTACAAGAGACTTTATATATTACTGTCAAGAAATGATGCTAAGAGGCAAAGAGAAGCATCCTTTCTGATGAGAAAGAGCCCTATACTAAAACATTTTAAAAATTTGTTACAAAAGTTAGATATTATGTTAATATTACTATTGAAAATGCTTTAAAACCACTGTTTTATGCATCAATTACTATTATATGCTCTTAAATCACGCACAATTGTATATAGACAATTGTATGTTTTAACGGAATCTAGGACACTAGATCTATATAACTATATAATGCTCGTTTGCTACTAGACAATTACAAAAATTAAAAATTTAAAGCAAAAAAATTGTAAATATAAAAATTACATCGAAATTTCTATACGATAAAAGAATAAAAAGGACAGGAAAAATTATTTTTTAGCCTTTGTAATATGATGAGTTGGAATTGGTAGCCTAGAGGCATCATAATCGTTAAACATTTATAAAAAAAAAAAGAAATCTTTGCTTCGTTTCGATGAATTTTTTTCCGTTTTAGACAGGTTTTACTGCATATTAATTTACCAAATCGATAAGGCTAGCATAATATAACTTAAATCAATAAAAATTCACGCATAAATTACACTTATTTTAATATTAATGTAAATTGATCCGTGTTGAGCAATATTTTTTTCGGTTTTCAGGAGGAAAAATTACATTTCTACTGGTAGCATTTAGGGATAAAATATAATTAAAAAAACTTAACAAATCCTGTGTGTGTGTGCCTGTCTGTCTGTCTGTCTTTCCGTCCTGTGTACACCACTAACGTCTTAACTGCCTCGACCGTCCTTATATTTTAACAGAATTGATCTAACGTAATAAAATTTTTTAAAATTAAATAACATTAATAAAATCATTAATAAGATAATAACATTACGTTCATGCTCCAAGTAAAAAAAAAAACAATTATATAATGAATATTAATATATGCAAATTATTTCCCGATTTAATATCAGATATACACAATTACAGTCTAAAAATGATCATTACAACAAAATAATGTATGTAAACGTTACATTTTTATGTATTATTTCATTAAAAACTTACGAATTAACAATTTTACTTAATTTTTTATTATTATCATCATCATCATCATCCTGAATTACATCCGTTTGATCATCATGCATGTATAATCGTGTATATTTTTCTAATTACAAGTTCTAATTACATTTAAGCTAGAAATAACTATACTTAATTATGATTTAATTAGAGTATTTAATTATCATTTCGATAAGAGTGCATCATCAATTTTAAACTTAAAATTGCTTAATATTTGTGTTTTTAAATGCAACATAAAAGTGGACTTTATTTAACTTAATTATCTTTATTTTTTGTCTATTATTTATTAAATATATTTTTAAATAACCGATTTTAATTTAAAAAAATGCATAAAATATTTAACAAAAATGATTAACTTCATGCTGCATCTGATATTTTTATGTGAAATTTACTAAGGTAATTTAAATCTGGAACACATTTTAGTGAATTTTCAGATTTAAAAAGTATTTATTTCGTTGTAAACCAAAAATATATAACTAAATTAGATATTTTATGACGTTTGTACGATTGTTTTAAGGTTTATGGAGTGTGTCAGAAAGCAAATCTGGACGGAACTGACAATGAAAATGTTAATGTCACTTGCCTAACATGGGAAATCAAGCAAAGACCCTAATTTGTGAAGGGAAAATAATAATCTTCAGCGACCTATTTACTCAATTGTGGATCGTATCAATCCGGAACTTGATACAGTTTTTGGCATGGTGGATCCCACTCGATAAATGGTGACAATCTTCGATTTGCCTCAACGATTCGCTGTCGACCATGTCGAACGTTCTTTGATTGAGACCGTTGGCCTTGGCGTTGAAGTAACTGATTGAATACGACTATTAAGTAATAAACGGTTACGAAAATGATTGGCGTTTTTGGCCGTGCGTGACGGATTTTTGGGTGAGGACACCCCTCGAGTCACGCTCGTTAGTTTATAAAAGGGAGTACAACAGCTGGTGACGTTTGCATTGTTCAACATGAACTTAACCTTTAGGAACGTGAGTTTGGGTTTAGATTTCATTTTAATCGAGATTTAAATTTAGTATTTTGTTCTAAATCTAATGAATTGTATTTTTTTTTAATATTCTATTAGCTTTTGATCGTGGTAGCCATACCGTCTTTAGTTCTCTCTTTATCTTTAAAAGATCGGCATCTTGATTTTGATGACGAAGATGATCTAGAAGGAGAAGAGAGCAATTTCTACGGAGGAGGCGGTAACGGTGGAGGTGGGGGTAAAGGAGGTAAAGGAGGGGGAGGAGGAGGTGGCGGTGGTGGAACAATTGAAGTTCAAGCCATACCAATAACCATAACTGTTCAAAATAATGGGAATGCAGGTGGTAAAGGCGGTGGATATGGTGGAAATGGCGGATATGGTGGCGGAGGAGGAAAAGGAGGAAATGGAGGCAGCAGTGGAGGAAGGATGGCGCTGGCCCTTTTAGCTGTTCCGGTGAGACTAAATGGTGGTAATGGTGGAGGCGGCGGAGGAAATGGTGGTTACGGAGGAGGAGGAAGTGGGGGAGGAAGTGGAGGATACGGCGGAGGCGGAGGAGGAGGCGGAAAGGGTGGTTGGTAAAACGAAAGGTAAAGGCACAACATGTTTTTTCTAAATATAACTTTAATAAACTATATAAACTGAAGTTTTATTAAATTTAAAATATTTTTTTTTTTGGTCAAAAAATAGATTTAAAGTAGTATAGATAATAAAAATGACTTTTTCGTTTACGAAGAAAGAATGTATAGTCTATAACCGTACAAAATACCAGGAAATTTTTGTAAATATAGTAACAATACACTAGAATTTACTCAACAAAAACGAAAAAAGAAATTTCCGTTATTAACTTTATTTTGTTATAAGTAGTCAGCATAAATTAAAAAAAATAAACTAAAATTTTAAAAGTTATACAACATTATTATATAGATAAATATATATTTTTTCTTTCTTATAGTTGAGGAAGTTCGTGATGATGATGATGATGAAGAAGTTGTTGATTCTCCATATTGGCAGAAAATGCAAGAATTATATGTGTACTTTTGTAAAATTAAAATTTGTTTTTTTATAAAAACTACGGATTTCATTTATAAAAAAAACACACTACATCAGCAAACGAATTAAATATCAATGTTAACAAGGCAAACGTTAACACAAATTCTAATTATATAACTCCTATGAACGTGTTTATTTTATGTATTTAGGCAGGGAGGAGGCCAAAAACCACCGTGTTTCTAATTGTAAAAAGTCAGAATTTCTGTTTGTCTTCTAATTGCGAATATTCTTTATTAAATTTGTCTTGGTTTTACTGTTTACAAAGTACAAGTTCTATTAACTTATTACAAAAAATATTCATTAATTAATAACAAAATATGATTTACCTTTATATTTTGATAAATTATATCGGTGTATTCCAAAATTTTGACATCGTGTACATCTTAAAATTTCGTATTCCCACTGTTTCCGTTATATGTCTGTCTGTCTTTCCTTAATTTCAAGAACAGAGTTAGACAGATAAAAGCTAAGTGCAGATATAGAAATGTTAAGGGTAGAAGGCCCAATTCCCCTAAAAGGTATTAGATAGATGACCGGCATGACTTTATTGTCAAAGGAGAAGTATGATGTACAGGGGCAAACCAGTACTAATTTGAGGTGGAGAGCATATATTTTAAATTAAAAAAATTAAAAATATGATTAAAAATTGCAGCCAGACATTGTGACGACGTCGCAATAAATAATCGCTTGTTACAATTTAAATTTCCTATTTCTAACTTCTTCTACTGATCTTAAAATTATCTTAACTAATGTATTTTAATTTTAATTTCATCGTCATCATCATTAATTTTCTTCTGCAAGGAGAAAATCGAATCCTTTTATTTCACGTTCTTTGATTAAACTAGTGAGTTGACGATAGGTTTGTCGTTTGTCATTGTATTCTATTATGTGAATTCTATTACCATTTGGTTCTGGATCGACCTGTCTTTAACGTAAATTGCCTTTCAGCATACCTAAATCATTGTTGTTTATACATCTTTTAATTACTTTTATGCACTTCTAAAATCATCAGGTTCATAGGCCATATATTTCAATCCAATTAATGAATGAAGTAATGAAATTACAGCTTTATTATATATATATATATATTTTAAATTACAACAACTGATTGCATAAGAAAAATATGTAAAGTAGGTCCATTATGCAAATTCTAGTATAGGATGTTCTTTTGGATTTTACATGTTTTTAATGTTTACATTCTTATCGATCTACTGTATATCTAACAGAAAGAACTTAAAGTCGAGCAAAGAATAGAGTTCATTTTAAATTATATTAAATTGAAAACTTTCTAGAAGACAAGCAATTACTTAGAAGTGTCATCATTTATCCCTTTCATACTTGTCTGAGACGTGGGACAATGACACGTGAGAAATGTTATACAGAATGTCACTCTTAGAAAATGATGGTAAAAAGTACGTTATAAACAACTTGAGGATTAATATTTATAAATGTTGACGATATTATATAATGCTTCGTTTACTTTTTTGTGAAGTTAATCATTTGAGTTTAATTATTTATATAATTTGATGCAATCATCAGAAAGATTAGGAGACAAGAAACAAGAAAGAAATGATCAAGATGAATAAGTAGATTATTTGTTAATTGTGCCAATCATAAATCATGAGAATTTCTTTTTGTTGTGTATCATTATCCCGTGTAAAACACTTGAAAGATTGGATATTTAGCACATGGCATCGAATTATACACAGTTGAATCCAATTTGTATCCATTTAGGAAGCGCCAGGTCCTATCTAAACTAGAATTCGAACCTGGACTCCTATAGAAAAATAAGCTTATTTTTATAGAAGTGGGTATAATGTCAAACATATTAGTGTAATATAGTGATTTTAATAAGCAAAATTTGTGTTTTTAATAAAGTTATAGCTGTAAAAAGTCACGTAAATAACACATAAGAACTTATTCAAGTAAAATCATACAAATAAACAAATTTAGCTTCGAATTTCAACGCTTTAAACAGTAAATTTCTAATACGTTTTATATTAAAATCGATATTAAACAATAAAAAAGATGATTTTGTTAACCCAAAAAATTAAATAGAAAATTAATAATATCTCATTTAATTATAATCTTCTCTTATTTTCTTATATTAAAATGTCTAAAGGATATAAATATGTAACGTAAGGTTATAAAGATTAGTTAAAGTTGGGTGATTATAAGGTTGATAATACTCTAACGAATAGATAAAATATCTAAACTTTTCGAGGTTTGTTTTAAAAATAAAATAGAAAGTTTTATAAGAATTCTTTATGAATTTTTAAATTCTTTTCTCAAAAAACGAATTAATTATATAAAGAAATATATATACATAAACAATTGAAATGTCTATTTTCAGTGTCTAGCCAAATATTCGTGACAAAATGTCTTATTAAAATGCAGCACACTCACGTTTTATTTACACGCAAATAATTCTGCTTTTACTTTCCTAATAAAATTATTATTATTGTCTAATAAGAGAACAGTAGCTTACAGTTTCGTGAAAATATCTAATTTATGTAAAAACCCATTTTAATTTAATTTAAAATTCTATTTATGCATTTATAATATACCCCGCTTTTGCGACCTAACGTCGTAAAACGAGCGGTTCTATCTTATTTCTCATAATCTCAATCTTATAAATTGAGATTTTGTTTCTAGAACTAAAATATCAGACAGAAGAGCTTACAAAATAATATAAGTATTTAAATGCAGTATTTCGTGCAACCGTAATGGAAAATCTAGATTCGTCCAAAAAGCGTGGGTTGTAATGCGAGAATGTAATTCACTTTAAGACACTAAGAGAGCCTTTTTTTCTATATACAACGTTGGTTAGGCCAGGGTCACATGTATATATAATCAGACCTGTCCCTAATTATCCGCAGCCGGTTTATTGAGAACGGGGCCTGATATATTCGGAACAAACCACCCATGAAAAACTCGTGGATTTGCTCTCCTGGATTCGATCCCGGGTACCCCAGAGCAGTAAACCGACATCTTAACCTTCTCTTTTAAGTAAAAATAAAGTTTATACGTAAACAATACCTATTTATTCTCATCTAAGAAAGAATAAATCTTTAATTTTTTTTATTAACCATTTGAAAATATTAACATTTTTAAAATAAAAATCTTATTAAATATTCAATAAAAACGTTGAATATTTTCTACGTAATCATTTAAAAATAATAAATATTATAAATCAAAAACACAATTGTATTATTGGAGTTGTTTATGAGTGCATAGGCCTGTTTTATTAACGAACTTTCCTTTCGGCAACAAGAAAGTTTTCCGACTATTTATTCGAAATTATTCAATTAACATGGATATTTAACCTTATGTTGTTCTTAATACGCATTCCAGGGTCAAAGAACCGTCCAGATGAGTCTATTCTCATCCTCATGGCCATACATATTTTTACCAAAATTAAAGTTTAACTTTAATACTTACAAATTATCACGAAATCACGTTGAAATGTTAAAAAAAAAGAAGATTACATTAAACATAGAAACACACCTGAAACGATCATACAAACACTTAAAAGGGGGGAGGAATTTAAACATTTACAAAATAAAATATTATTCTTAGATATTTAACAATTTAATTTAAAAATATTTAGTGTGGAATATAAGAAATCTTGCCCTTTTAAAAATTGCGATAAAGAAATCGTTCAATGGGCAACTATATCGTTATAACGGGGTCAGTCCCCCTGTAAAGAAAGAGAATTTTATCCTAAAGTTGTTCTGAGGGAAACTGGATGCGGCACTTAACCTTATTTGCATTTTGCGTCTAAGAAAAATGATAGTCGAATGCGCGACAAGCGGGGTCTTTGGACCCTTTCTAATGCCTGAAAGTAACTATAGCGTTAAGATGGCAACGTTGCTTATCACGCTAAACCCCTTTTGGCACGGCAGCCTTACCTATAAAAAGGGTAGAGAAGAGTAACTTATGTCAGTTTGTCTACGGGAGTTTGTCAGCATGTTCTCAAAAGAGGTAAGAATCATTTTCATTTATTATTAATTCGCGCTTGTTACTTTAAATAATGCTAATTTAAAGTCATCCTTAACTTAAGAGTGAAAATTAATTATGTCTCTACAATAAAAAGAAAACATCACGCGAATTATATTCGTGAATTTATTTATTATTTCATCCCCAAAGAATTAAATATGATTAAATTAATTAACAACATATTCATAATTATTCCTTTGTTTATAAAATTTATTATATAATGTAAATAAAAAGGCAACGCCTGGGCGATCCGCCAAAGAGGGGTGCCTCACGACAGGGAAATTGGGGGGTTCTTCACGTCTCACGGGTTCTCTACTTAGGGTTAGAAACGTGAAGAAAACCGAGAGAATTCTATTTCATTTTACAGTGATAAATAATCAATGAACAACAATGCATTGATTACTTGTTTTTCATTGTCGCTACGAGCAAATTGTGTTAACCCCTTAACAAAATTACCTTAAAATTTGCAAAAATAAGTCCGAAGTATGATGGAGTGACAGTTTTAGTTGTCTCTTATTCTTAAAAATATTATTTTTCCTGAATAATCTTTGCTAAATTATAAGACGGGAAATGTAATTTGATGCTTTCAAAAATTATCCTATCATATATTAATTAATTAATTTCATAATACAAAAAATAAATTAATAAAGGTGGAAAAAAGCCAGGTGTTTGATAGATAACACAGTCTTGTGTTCAATGCTCAATTTCATAATACGTTTAATTTTTAACTGTGACTTGTCAGAGACAATTGTAAAAGGATAAGATAATTTTCGTAACACTCCTTCGAAATTTATGTTTAAAACTGTATGCTTAAATAAATTTAAATTGTATTTTTACTCAGATTAACTTAGTAAGAACTGGATTCCATATTGATGATCCACTTTCATAATTAGGCCTATTTTTTGCGCAGTGCAAGCTTAACTGATACAGAAGCTAAACTGATATTTTCTGTCATTTAATCTCACACTGCCTAAAAAAAGAAACCGGATCATTTGCAATTTTTATTGGAAATTGTCAGAACAAAAATGAATTTTATGAATATCAAATTGTATTAAGCATTGTGTTTTTAATAATAATAACGTTTATTAAATGTTAAAAATGAATTTTTTTCAGATATTGTTGACCTACATTTTTCTTTCGTTATTGTTGACAAGTCAAGGAGCACCGACTAAAACTACTACAGAAAAATCGAAAGCGAGTGGTGATGATTTATTAGCAGAAGCATCTAATTACGGTGGTGGAGGCGGAGGAGGAGGTGGTGGTGGAAGTTATGGCGGAGGAGGTGGAGGAGGTGGAAGTTATGGAGGAGGAGGAGGAGCAAGTAAAGGAAACGGTGGAGGCGGTTCTGCTGGTGGTGGAGGTGGAAGTGTGCAGATTCAGACAATTCCAGTAACGTTAAGTTTTGCTGCTGCACCGGCAGTTATGGCCACGCCTAGTGGCGGAAATGGAAAAAGCCACGATGGTGGTGGTGGCAACGGTGGAGGAGGCGGAGGAAAATATGGAGATAAAGGCGGAGGATGTGGAGGAGGAGGAGGAGGCGGAGGCGGTGGCGGAGGAGGAGGAGGTGGAGGATACGGAGGAAATGGGCATGGTGGAGGATCGGGAAACGGGGGTGGCAAGGGGTGCGGGAATGGGGAACAAGGGGTGGAGGGGGCCAAACTTCGGGAGGCCGTGTGGCACTAGCACTCCTTGCCGTACCAATCAGCATCAGCGCGACAGGATCAACAACGAGTGGAGGAGGAGGTGGCAGCGGTATGAAAAGTTCTGGAGGAAATTACGGAGGAGGCTCCTCAGGAGGAACATCTGGTGGTTACGGAGGTGGAGGCAAATATTGGTAAAGTAAGTATAAAAATAAGTAACTTGAAATTTAATATTTTCATTTCATATGTAATTCGATAGTAAATATAAAGTTTACATTAAATGTAAATCAATTTAAAATATAATGTTTTTCTATATTATAATAAGATAAATTATATAGTCAATTAGCCCACATGTATTGATTATAAAATGTTTAATACTAAATTGAGAAAATTATTATATATATAATTCAGTAGCCATTCACACTTATTTATATGAATATATTTACTGTAAATATGATTGTTAAATATTTATTTAAAAGAAATTTAATATAGAACATTCTTAAAATGGGTTTGCTTTTATTAATTTTTTGACTTTTTAAAAAAATTTCAGTGAAGTTTCAACACCAAACATTTCTGAGAATAGAAAATTGTGCAACAATACAAGAAAAGGATTTTAAGTTCGGAAAGTATAATGGAGTGGCAAAGTTTAAAGGGCTAAATGTGAAAAGGCAATTAAATAAATACAAATAAACTTAACGATGAAAGAAGGCACGAAATAGTAAAAAGTTTTGTATTCATATTTACAAAGTACAATATATTTAATTTGTAATAAAAAGTATTTTTAAGAGTTTATTTTCTTTTTCTACTTTCTGCAATATTTAACACTCGTTTAATATTTTATTTATTAAAAGATTACAAATAGAAATACGAGAAAATTATTACGGCCGATAAGAAATATCGATGTTTTTCTGCCAGAAACTAGCACATTTTGTCTGTAAGGCCGCTCTGATATTTATTGTTATGGCCGACCTGACATTCATTGATCAACTGGCATCGATGAGAAATGGCGAATGAAGCTTTGATCTAAACTAGTTACGGTATAAATAAATAAAAGGCTAAGATATATTCTACTGCGGTTTCTTACGACGGTAGTAGAAGAGCTAAATTGATATGAAATAAATCATTAAATATTTATCAGTTAAAAATCAATAAATTTAGAATTTTCGAAAATATATAGCCTATATGACACACGATTATTTTTATTATATATGATGTTAAATCGATTTTTCATGAAAAGCAATCATTGTATATAAATAAGTATATATTTATTTTTGTATAAATGTATATAAACGTAAATATATACTTATTTTTATAACTGAAAAGGCTGTATTCATTGACCAACGAGACGTGCCTTAGAGAATACAGTTTAAAGTACTGTACTGTACCTATAATAGAAAAAGAAAAAAAATTGTAATATAAATAAACAACATAATTTAAAAGCAATTTTGTTTCCTTCCAATAAAATATTGATTGTAGTTCGTACAATTGTTAATTTGATATTTTCTTTTGTTTTTTTCCAGTTGTAGGCCTACATTTCTTTTTCTACTTCCCATTGATTGACTCATTTTGTAGTTTTATTTGTAGGTTTACATTAATAATTTAAAACGTTAAAATTACTTTAAGTAAACGACACTAAACTTTTATTGAATAGTTAAGAAAGAAATTACAATTAAGTAAAATATAGAAGAATAACAATAGAAAGCGTATTATGGTAATAAAAAATATTAATTAAGTAGAATGTAAACCTGCAATCACCACGAATGCGCATTAAATTTTAATAAAATAATTTACGTAGCCATTTATACGTTGCTCTGAATTAATTTCTTTAAATCTACCAAAATATTTTCGGTACAGTTTCTATTTAAAAATATTAAAATTTCGTATACAGTTAATCGGCATCCCCGCCCCTAAATTTCCATATCTAGTTTCCATCTCCATCTACGTTGCTCCGTTATCAAGATAAACAAAGGACAGACGGACAGACAGATTCTTTTCCTATTTAATTAGCCTTAAATAAAGGAATCCGTCTGTTTGTTTGATAAATACACTTTCAAAACAATATGATAATATCGTTTGTATACGTGTTTATATCACTTTATATAGCGACTAGAGGATAGATCCGGCGTTATAACAATACTTAAAGACATATTTATGTTATAACAGAGAAAAATAACTGTAAAAGTGTAATGCAACGACGTGTATTATTAGAAAAACCATACTACACACCTTTTAATTTTGCTTAAAAGGTTCGAAAAACAATTATATCTTTTAAAAGTTCATTAGTTTTGTTTATATTGTTATGGTAAACACTTTAAAAACGTCGGTAATGTCACTTGCATTAATAATTCTCTGAATTTGATATTTTAATACGTTGCGTGCACTAATTATTTATAATGGTGAAAGAAAAGTCGTGTTGTAAAATCATACTTTTGATTGAAAAATAGCAAAATAATAGAAAAAATTTCTTCAATATTTCGATTTTATTCAATTACCATAATTAATTTGAACCGATTTCGTGAGGGAACAGCAGAAAACAAAAATAATTTTTGTTCTCTCTCTTTTATTTTCTTATTATATAAAATAACAAATAAAACTCTTATAAACATTAAATAAGTAAAGAGATTTTATGCAAAATGCACTTAATTCGGAGTTATTTTTCTAGATAAATGCTCTTCATGAAAGGTCAGACATAACAGAAGTCCTGATTTGCGTTAAATTTCTTTATAAAATTTCATTCGAGTCTCTTAATAATTCCTTTTTTAAGCTATTGTTTCTTTTATATTGACGTACGAATTAAGCCAAAGCTAACTTATAAAAAATTCACCGTAAAGTTTTGGAGTTTCTCTTATTAAAATGCAAACTTATTAAGCATAATAATACAGAAGAACACGCAAAATTGTGATCTATCATTCCATTATAGCAGTTATATGCAGAATAATGTCACAAGAGATTTTACCATACATATTCTATCAATCGTAAATTAAAGCAACATAAGCTATTAATAACGAAGTTTATAATTTATAAATAAATTATCATTTAACTTTGAATATTAGCTCAGAAATTAATTAAAAATATTGATTCTGACTGTAAAATAAAAATCTTAACTGATTAATGATATTCTTCTACATAAAACAGCACAAAAATTTCCAGTATTACTTTAAATAATAACTTCTATACAGGGCCATGCCTTTCTGAGTTAGAGTTATTACATATTAGCCTTATACAGGAAAAAATATTTAAAATATATGTATTTATATACACAGTATATATATATGTAAACATCGCCTGCAAATACAGGAAAATATAAGTTGACTATACTGTATTTATCAACAGATGTAATAAGAATAAATTGAAATTTACGGTGCAGTAAAAGAAAGGAGAAATTACGTGCCAATAATTTAAAAATTCTTTAACTATTAAATAAAAAAATGAATTATTTTATTATTAAAATATGCAAATAAGTTAAAATTTCAATTAAATTTTGTATTATGGTAATGGAAAATGAAACGTGAAAAAGCAAACAAAGTACAGAATTACGATGTAATTCAACAACCGCCTTATTTTTTAAAGTACTGTATTAATTTATTCTGAGCTTGTTCATAAGAAATAATAAGAATGTTTCAATAACATTTTAATTAATTTTACCTGCATTCCTTATATATAATGTATATAAGATCTACAATACTTTAAGTAATTTACAGTATACATATTATTTTCATAACACTAAATAAGATACACTGTTTCATAAATCGAGCCTGAACTGTATTTTGTTCAAATTTCTTTCTAGTACATAAAATATAAAAGATTATAATATTCAGTACTGCCTATAGCCCTATACAATAAGGTTATTTTATAACATATAGATTAACTTCATAGTATAAGGCTGTATGTATAACTCTACAACACTAGAGTGCATATAGTAGGCATTTAAACATCAATAATTACTTTTATATTTGTTTTACATGTAATTCTACTCACATTTATGAAATTTACTTATTATAAATGAAATAAACAATTACTTAGAAATCATTACTTTCTAATAATTACTACAGGTGTAGGTATTATCCATGAAACTTTATGAATATTAATAATTTAATTATAAGATCATTATCTGTATGGCATTTTATCATTTTGAAATATTTAATCTGCTTAAAGCCGGATAATAAACCTGCTTAAACATATCTAACCTTAGCCAAATATATTTAATGTTTACATTAATTTCTGTTGTTATGAATTTAATAACCGTAATAAATATTAGTTAATCTACTTAAAAACTCAATGATTCGTTTACTTTTTAAGTATTTAATTTCGAATTATTATTAATTTTATTTTAATTATTGAAACATTTTCCGTATTTGTTAATATTGGTTAACTAACAACTCATTTTTATCACATTGAAAGCTTATAGGAAACGATTCCTCCGAAGGAAAATATCTATAAGTCAACACTGTACACGAGCCCCCCCCTAATTCGAATTTGCCTCGGTGCCCATCAATCTATAACGCGCCACTGACTGTAGCTATAAAAGGCCCGAAAGGCATTAAACAAATCTAACAATACGAAACTATATTTAATTGCAATCTCTATAATATGCTTACGTATTGAATATGTGTTAGTAGGTGATTGGGAACATTGTAAGTGTGCTTTTTTGTGTGCGTGTGACATTGCACAGATTATCAGCAACGTGTGATTCGCATCATATTTACGAATTCTACAAAACAAATATTTGAATTTTCCGTTATTTGTATTGAAAATTATCGTCTTTTCTTTACTTCTTCGTGAGTTTTCATGCACTTCGTTAATACAAGACATTTTACAGAATTTTTACACCGTTGGCACCAAAAAAAGGGTCTTTTTCTATACCCGTCGTGGCCTACAATGGAAGGGGGTCCGATATATCCGAGCCTAACCACCCAAGAAAAATTCTTCAGGATTCGATTTTGAATCCATCAGCCAAAATGTTTCTTCTTGATTATACAAGGTTTAATGCAGTATTTCATTCAATACATTCTACAGAAAGACATTACTTCTAATGGAATTCTTTTTTTTCAAGATCAAATTCGTAATTCTAACTACAAAATATTGCGGTTAATATAATGTAATTTTTTTTTTAAATTCAAATAAACAGAAAATTTAAATAGTAGTAAAACCAAAAGAGATTTAATAGAAGCATTTACAGTTTCCCCAATTAGGGAAGAATTTTCTTCCACTTTTAAAATAATCTCATTAAAATATATTCGCATTTTGCAAAGATAAAAAGGAAAATAAATTGTTAAAAATTATTACAGTGTCCTCTGGGAGGATATAACATCAAAGAATATAAATAAAAAGTAATCACGTTTCATCACAGGAGAACCATTCTTCATCTCGAGCTTCATATTTATCTTAAACATCACGTAATTATTTTAAGAATTTTAAATAATACCTGAAAATTCTGTTGATTCCGAATGTTTTTTTCAGTCTATTGTCATTTTTTTATAATATAAAATCCGTTAAAATTTCAAAAAAGATGCTCTTGAAGAAAGCGAGTAAGAGCAACTAAATTTCGTTTCAGAAAAAATAATTTATTTTCTGAAATTTAAAAAAAAAAAATAAATTAAAAAGGGAGGGAGAGAAAACCCTTTAAAGATATTTCGTGGGGTGAAGTTTTATTAAAGAATTTTCTTTACTGGAAACGGTATGATTTAATGTCGAATTCATAACAGCACTTGTACCTTCAGACGAAAACAGAATGGTCGTCACCCAGGTAACGTTCACTGACCTCCGAGAATAGATACGGCATGCGCCACACCCGAGATGAAGGTGCTGCTTGCTGCAAAATCATTCTGGATAATGTAGGTGCTGTTGGCTTAAATAATTTGGCTCTTATGAGAGAATATTTCAGATTCTTATCAATTTCTTGAATGAAATCAACCATTCGTTGATTAAGATCATTGTAATTAATCAAAATAAAAACCCACAAGAATATCGACTCCCATTTTTGTCAATATCATTTTTTTTTTATCAGATCAATATCTTACTAAAAATAAAACTAAAGTAAAATATCAAAAATTTATATTAGAATTTATCAAAAGAAATGTTAAAAGTAACGAAATACCACATTATATACGAGTTATAACTGAATATGGGCGTAGATTCTATCTATGGGTATTATCTATTCAGAATTTAATACACTATAGGCTGAAATAAGGGATAAGGGTATCGAGATAAGCAGAAATTATCCTTAGAAAATTTCGTTATTTCTGAATGCGATTCAATTGAAAATTCTATTTCGTACGCACCATAAATAATGCTTTCATATCTGTGCATTCAACAGGGCATTAAATCGGGGAGTACAGTTCAATCTGATTCAATTGAAATCTACATTGATTTTCGGGCCAATTGCTTACCAAAAAGCAATAGTTTAGTGAAATATCTTCACGAGAAGTAGCATTGTTTACAATATCTAGCTTTGTCATGCAAATTACTTAGGTCTATAAATGGTTTATAATAGTACATATACACAAGTAATGCAATGTTTCAAACAATATACACAGAATTTCTAGGTTATGACCCTTATTGTTTCTAAATTGTACCAATTAATTTGACTGCAATTCCATTTTTAAAAATAATAATAATAATAATAAAGAATTATTAAATCAGTCTTGTTAACGGTGATTTGTTTCTGGTATTTCAGATACTTGTAAAAATTCGTTGTGAACTGAAGCGTTATAATTTGTGTCTTGAATAAGAGTGGTCTCATTTGAATCCAATTAATCTACATATCTTTTCCTTGGAATTAACGGCTAAGATATTACTTTAGAAATATTCTTTATATTCACTACCTGATCAACAGACTTTAACCTGCTTAATAAGATGATTCTTCTTTCTTCTTATATCTCTCCTTGTGATCCATTATCGATTGTCTGGATTCTTAGTTCTAACGTTTATATATTAAATTTGAGATTTTTCAGAACATTATGTATTAAAGCTTGAAAACTATGGAAGCATTTAAACTTCATTTGCATTTTAACACCTTTCTAACAACAATGGCTTCCTCTTTTCTTTTATTCCATTCAATTGATTCGAATAAATGATTTGTTTCTATTGTTCAAAATCTTTTTCCGTTACAATAATAATAATATTAAACTATATAAATTTACTTATTTAACTTATACTTAGTTAATAATAACTTAAATTTAATTGATTTATAATTGTGTGTAAACAGTTCGAATTAAGAATGATCACACACACACTGAGAATTCAATTAAGAATGGTACGGATTGATGGGATAAAGCATAGCAAAACGGATAATATGCCAATGGAGAATGCCTTCTAGAAAGACTTTTTATAGGAAATTTAGGTGATTTTTATGAAAATCTGGTGCCTATTTATGTCTTAGACACGTGAGGAAAACCCGATCCGCGACCAATGTTCGATGATTTTATCCCATCAGCCACTTGTGGGCTCAATTAAGATTGACTTTTCATTCAGATAACATGGTATTAAAATTCTGAATTTAGAATTTCCATTTGTAATCTCACGACATTGTATAATTTTTATCGACATTTAAACATGTATCTTATTAAGCATTAAGCAAATAAATCTAAAAGAGAAAGTGTGTTTATAAAAAGAAAAACGCATTATAAATGGAATCTCGAAGAAAACCGAACATATTTTCGCAAATTTTGTACTAATTTAATGGAAAATAACACCAGACAGCACTCTAATCTTCATTTGATAATAATTTTCTTTCACTTTCGATCTACAGAATAAGTTAATGCTGATATTCAGTGCAATGTTCTTCTCTATCTAATTAGTGATCGACAAGTCGATTTTGTTTTCTCGAATGGGAATTGCGAGACATTCCTAGCATTTAATACATCGATTCCTTACTCCGAATAGAATTTAATCAGTTCTTAGAAGATAATCAATGATGTTTACCAGTAAATGTACTTCGTAACAGCCTTTAAATTCCATTAAATATTGTGTAAAATTCGATTTTCTGTTAAATATTTTCATGCAAAAATTGTATAAAAAAATATTTTCAGTGCTCTTTTCTGGCTTTTTTCGTTAAAATTACTCATTCAGATTGAAAATCTAATAGTAAAATTTCCAGTTAATAAGAATTTTATGGTTTAAAAAAAAAAACTATATTACAGTAAAAATATCCTTGGGAATTAAAGATTTTCCTCTTTTTATATGAAGAAAAAAAATCAATCTTGTGCCTCCAAGAAAATATTAAAAAAAAATAATAAAATAAATATTATTTTATTGAATATTTTTCCAGTTGCACTATGAAATAAAGTGCTTTGATTGAAAAAATATTGAATTTTATTTTTATATAGGTGAGATAGCTTAATAAGAAAAGATAATTAAATTACTCTTGTCGAGTGACACTACAAACGGAGTTAAATTGCAAAATAATTCAATCAAAAAATCGATAGTTTTCAGGTTGTGCCATAAATATCAATAAATTGTAAGATAGATTAAAGATATTCGTTGTTTTCTGGCATGCAAATGACTCTTCTACACCATTTATTATTATTATTATTATTATTATTATTAAATCTTTACCATTTACAAAACGAAATTCTGGTGAGTTTTTAAGCCAATTCGGGTCCATACGTAACATAAACTTGGATCAATATTTAAGAAAAATGAAAGTACAAATGTAAAATTCTTTGTAGAAGTCGTAAACCTTATAAAATTTTCTCAAAAATTTTAAAAATTGTTCTTTCTGATATGAATTTTTCAAAAAAAATTTTCTTTTTTTCGTACGTGCGATAATAAAATGGTAATTTTGTGAATCTTTATGATAAAATGCTTTAGTGTTATGATAAGTAATGATGATACTCCAGACGTACGATCGATTAGGCATAAATCTTTTTTTATTTTCTTAAATCCTTAGGTTCTTCGAAGAAAAAAAAATCATGACCTTATCAAGTTTCTTTTCCCATCTATAAACGAATCTTGGAATAACTTTCCACAAGAACTCCACCCTTTTTCGTGCTGGAGATTACTAGAGGAAGAAACGCCCTTCATTTGAACCCAAACATTAAAAAAAAAACAATTTTATTTCCATCAAATCTAGTTGAAAATTTTCAAAAAAAAATTTAAAAATGGCTCCTCCAAATAAATTCGTTGTTGAGGAAGAAGAATGAAATCTAGACGAATCCATGGGTGAATTTTTTTTTTTTTTTTTTTTGTTAAATCCAGACAAGACTACGGTAAATTATTGTTGTGGATAGTTGAGGTCACTGGTTCGACTAGTTTTCGGTCAACTTAAGATCTACCGTGTGATAAGAAGTGGCTACGAGAAGTCTAGGTGGAGCGAATGATGAATACAGTCCTCTCCCTTCTACTCAAAGCCAATTGCATTTGATACCGAAAATTAAAATAATAATAAAAAAAACTACTAGACGATTTTCTGCTTAATTTAGTACCAAGATATACACAGAGGAATTTCGCCATATTCGTTATAATATATCGATCTGAATTATTAAGACACTGCGGTTCTTTGACCTTTCGGTTATAATCGATGAAAGTTTAAGATTACTTTTATGTTTTTTTTTTATTTCTTTTCTTAAAAAATCCTAATGCCCTTTCTTTAAACTGTCCTTCAATATTGACTTAATCATTAAATTTCTTCTTATTTAAGATATGTTTTAAAGAGGAAATCCCATAGGAAATGATAAAGATCTAAGAAAAAATCTTATTTATTTCGATTAAATTAATTTTAATTAAAATAAAACCTGTTTTTATATTCGATTTACGTACGAAAAATGCAATTTCTAGTTTTAAATTCTATAAAAATTTATATATATATTTCTTAAATAAATAAATTTTTACATTATTTAAACACAACATTGAAACCATTCCGGTTACACTTATGATTTTTGAGAATTTAAATAGTGTTTTATTAAGCGATAAATTACGGATAAAATTTGCATTTCCATTGATTTAATTTCTCTAAATATTAATATTTTAAACGCATTACTTGGGTGTTGCTACTCGACTATCCAGTCCTATATTTAACTCCTCGCCAAGTTATCTACGTAGATTATAGAAGAAATAATTTCTAAGAATAATAAAAGGTTAAAAGTCTCGGTGAATTACGCGCAATGTTGTTAACCCAGTCACGCATTTTAAACAATATTCGGCACTTCCGGTAGTGACGTCAAAACAAAACATTTGTTATTTCTTATCGCGAGAAGCAGTTGCACGGTTGACACTGTGTGTAACGGTTGAACAATGTTATTGAATAATCAGTCTTATGAGCCGTAACTAAAAGCCGAAGTCAGCATGAAAGTTAATAAAAATAATTCTTTCGAGTGTGTGTGTGTGTATATATATATATATATATATATACATACATACACATTATACAAACGCACTCGAAGGGAATGTAATAAAATAAACGGTTTAATACTATTAAATCCAAGAGAACGTACACAAAACTGCACTTTATATAATAAATGAATAAATAAATTATATATTTACTGATTATTTAGCATACAAAGTTTCATTTTATTTACATTTCAATGCTGAATTTAACGTCCGAACGAAGTACAGTACGTATTTTTACGTATGCGTTGTATAGAGGTTTGCCTTACTATTCTCTCTGTTATGAATTTAAACCGAATTATTAAATATTTTATTATAAAATCGAGAAGATTTTTATATCCAATAATTAAATATTTAAGTGAAAATTACTTATAAAAGTCAGAATATAGAAACACTCGAAAATATTACGCTTGTTTATTGTTTAAAATGTTGGCATGGACTGCGATAAAATTAAAAATAATTCAAATCCCGACTTCTTAATCGGTGCATGAACTTTACTTATAAACCCCCCTCCCAGAGATCGACTGCGCCTGCGCAGAATCCGACTGGCTTTCCCCTCGGACAAAAGAATTGGGCAGGGAAGCAAACAAGTTGATCCGAATTGTATACTCAATATGTTGGATAATATCCAATATCTTAGTAAATGGTTACGTTTCTATCAGAATTTTTTCGAACAAAATTACTTACAATTTAACAATAAAATCTAGACAATATACACCAAAAATTCGATATTATTATTAATAAAAAATTACGCTTAAAATTGTAGTTATAGTAACAATAGAAACTGCGTTATTTTAACGTTAAATTGGATCGATTTCCCCCTTACTAAGGAGGGGAAAATGTAATGAATTTCTTCAATTAAAACGTGTATATATTTATAAACAGATTACACTTACCATGCTTCTTCTGAGTTTGGCTAGCAGTTCATCCATTCTAGGATGATATTGCTTGTTTGTTTTTGGGCTGTGATCGCTCATTTTTTTGTTTTTTTTTTGGAACTTTTGTTTTGTTCTGTTTGTTATTTTGTTTTTTGTTTCTTCCGCCGTTCACAAATGTTACATCTGCATCATCATCGTCATCATCATCATCATCAGCGTTCGGAACATCCAGCTAATTTGCAAGCCGACGGGGTGATCGACTTTCTCCTACATGGCTGCCGGATAAAAGGAGCGACCGCGTAGTCTGCATAACCAGGTAATATTCGATTATCCGGATCGAACATGGATGCATATAATATAATATCACGATTTACACTCGAGGGATATTTCCCTAATTTACAAAGTGGCATCCATTGTAAGGCCTTTTCCTCCTTCATGGAGTTCACTAACCACCGATCCTCGCTCACTTCCACATCCAGTGTCGAAGCTGACGCATAGGTGCATTGCGCAAGCGCGTCCGAGCGCTGTGATCGCTACCGAAAATCTTCCATCGAGGTGACGTATGGTCATACGCGAAGCGTCTTCCCGTAATGAAGTGTGTGTGTCTCTCGCCTTTTACCTACGAATTAAAATTTTCGTCGCCGGCATTGATTAATAATCTAAATCGTTACTTCTCCCTTCGATAACACCTAATCAGTCACAACTGGTAGATAATGCGCACTCCCGACTTCTCGCAGGATTCGACTTCCACGTGCAAGTATTGTCATTTCATACCGACCGGATCGAAATAACCAGAAAAAGTTTAATTCTTCATTCATTTTACTGATATTGATTACGTTTTTCCAATTCAAATTCGAAACCGAACCTTTCTACTTTTCTATCGTCGTCACAGTAGAAAGTGTAACTTTTATTAACTAAATTTTGCTCTTTTCTTAACTTAAATACAGAAAAAGAGCTGGTATTTTTTATGTAATTACGTACTAAACACCGGGCATTGTGTTAAAAGCCGCGTTTTGTATTGAATCTGATAATATCGTGATTACACTTCTTCGTGTTTAGTATACTACACTTCGATTAATAATCTATATTTTTCCTTTTGAATCTGGTTCCAGTCACGTAAACCTAGTTTTTTTTTTATATATATAATATGTGTCCTCATATCGAAGTGGGTTGCATTTGTTTGGGATCGATATCATGCGGGACACTTCAATCGCGGGTTCTACCCTCACGATGTGGCGTGACGCATCAATCGATTCGTGACGGAAGTGCTTTCTTTCATTCTCATTCACAACGGAAATGGTCCTTCCCAATCGACGAAGGTCGATTGGGGAACGACCTTCGTCTTTCTTCTCCAACATTGTCTTAGTTCATTGCCCGTTGTCTAGATTACTTCTAGTTTCTTCCATTTCTGTTTTTCTCGCGTAATCTCAATTTTATGATGAACTTCTACGTTAATTAATCGTTGTAAAGATGGATTTAAATATATATTTTGATCATGATAATTAAAAAAAGCTAGAGTTTAAGCACCATTCTTTATATTTTTTATCTATAATAATCGCTACCATTACCTGTATTTCATACATTAACGGGTTGTGGGCCATATCTCCCGAATTAATTGGAAGATTTTCCTGAAAATTTTAGGAAACGTTTCTACCTAATACACAAATCTTCGTGCAAAATTTCAGATATTTTTGACAAAGGATACAGGAGTTATTAAGCTTTAAAGTGGATAAACAAAATCATACCCCACACTATAAACATAAAGGAAAACTCTTAATATTTTTGCATTTCTCGACGTTTCAAGGTCTCCTGAATCCAAAAATGTAAACAATTTAGAGGTTATTTTGACCGATCGCCATAATTTCCCCGTGTTTTATAATAAAGTAGGAATTAATCAGGAAAAATTTACATTTGGCACAATTACAGTACTATTCTGTAGAATCTGTTTCATATACTATATGGGATTAATATATATGAGAAGGAACAAGTTAGCTCTCGTGCAATTACTAGTATCATGCCATTCAACCCCAACTTTTTATGTGTTTTTCGCGTGATATAATAACTGTAGATAATATATATAGCTGCAATTATCTTATTATATTTTGAGAGCATTCTGACATTATTCTACATTCAGTTGTGTCTGAACAAATCTTTTTTTTTAAATAAGCTTTTTTAATACTTTCGAAATTCAAAATATTCTTCAGATATAATTTAAAGATTATAGTAAATTACTATTATTAAGCTGTTATTTATTACGACAGCTTTTCTCAATATTTAGCTTAATTAAAATTTAATTCTTTAATAAAGTTCCTTTCCAAGAATTTCGGATTTAATAATATAAATTTCGACCAGAAATCTACATAAATTACTAATTAGAAAATCATGATACGTGCAAAAATCGAGATAAAATATTCAGAGAAAATGTATGAAAATTCTTTACAATTTCATGTTTTTTTAATGTAAAGAATAAAAGCACGCATCACAATCTTTAAGATGAGATTTTTGCATAAGATAATCAGCAATATATTAAAACAAAAAATTTCATTTATTTAATGAATAAATTAAAATTTTAATATGATAAATAATTAAGAATTATCTATTTATACTAGTAAAAGTGTTCCTTTTTTTTTAAATGACATTTTTAAATCCAAACCGTGTTTTTTCTTAATTAAATCGATGTTTTCAGCCTTATTATAAGCCACTAAATTATATAATTCCAATAAGAATGTATAAAATATAAGTAATATATTCTTTAAGTCTTTTTTCCAATACTTATCGCCTAACATGGGGGTGTACTGTACGTTACCTCGGATTAAAATACGTGTTGGATTGTGTTAAATTTGGATCCTTTTTTTTTAAATTACTAGTATTAAAAAGCGAGCTATACAATTATTTTATTTTATAAAATTTGGTGTATATATATATGTATACAAAAATAGAATATCTGTTCGTACATCCTCTATACACTTCCCTCTAAACCAAATTTTTCAGTTACTCTCTAGGAAAATATAGACTACCATAAATACCAGACACACCATTCCATCAGTGTGTTCCCTATAAACTCATAAACAGATAGATTTGGATAGATTTTTTTTATATTCATTGTCTAGGACCCTCCTAAAAGTATAGGCTACCTGGATACTGGATACCCTCCCTTCCAATTCCTTGGTATCACACTGGTACTTACTTAATAACGCGGTAATCTTATATAATTGTAATAAACTTTTAACTTAATGGAAATAAATTAAGTTGTGTAATGGCAATCCTTTGATTTTTACTACTTAATCGGTTACAGAAAAAAAAGTCATTAAATAACCATTTCTATTTTTCTAAACTCAACGTTGTAAATTGAGATTACGTTTCTGGAAATCAGTTTTAACTTCATAAAATTCACAGGTGGACAATGAATAAATACAGTATATGGCTTTCAAATGAGATATTTAATGCAGTTAATAGGAAATTTATATCAATCGTAAAAGCTGAAAGCTGTAAAATTAGTGGCCGTAAAGTAGAATAATACTAAGTAAATACAATAATAAAAATATTATTTTCTCATTAATATACTACTTTTTCAAAACAACAATTAAGAGGACATAGTGGAAAATATATTGAATTTTTACTATAAAATTTCTACCGGATTTTTTCAGGTTTCGGCAGCTTTTAAGAAGGGCCAAAAGGAACTAAATCCTCTCTAAAAATTATCTAATTCTTTTTGCACGTCTTAAAAGCTAGTAGAATAACTAAATGACCCCCCAAAATTTAATATTCCGGTGACATGTCTACTACTAAATTATTATTCGTATGTCTCTACATCATTTAATATTCATTATATTATTTATTTAATTTATTATATTTAATAGAATAAATCGTGTGTTTAAATTTTTCGTTCTATAAATAATACTCTCATAGATTACATACTTTGTTTATTTATAAATTATAATAAATTTAAAAAAAAAAAAAATGATTTGTGTGAAAGCGTAAACTATAAATAATTTGAATAAATTAATTTTGATTTTATTTACTTCTATAATTATGTTTTTATTATAGACTTAGAACAGTCATAATGTAATGATTGCAATAATGTAAAGTGCACGCATAATTCACACTATTTAACATAATAAAACATAAAATATGAATTAAATACTTTGAATTTATTTATTTACTTTGCTATCGTGACTTATTCTTATCTTTGGATGTATTCTTTTAATAGATCATACCATAAATATATTTTATTGCACACAAGTAATTATAATACAAGATTTTTTTTTATTTTTCAACAGGCACAAATAAAAAGTACAGTGTACATAGTTTATACGAAGACTAAGATAATAAATATGATAAATAAATATCAATATTATTATTACTTTCTCCCTGTTATATATAACAGAGGGAAGGTATGGAGTTTAGTCAAAGATTTTTATACTTGGGGGATATTGAAACGTCGAGAAATGCAAAAATGTTGGGGGGTTTTTCTGTATGTATGGATGTTGATGTGTAGGGCACTTTGAAGGTTAATAACTCCTGTGCCTTTCGTCGAAAATTTCTGAAATTTTGCAGGGAGGATTGTGTATTAAGGGGATTGATGGTATTAAATTTTGGTGTTTAAAGGTCGAGGGGATGTGGAGATAAAGGGGTTTTTTTTGTCTTATCTCGAGTGGGATTGGATTTAATGAAGATTTCACTCATTATTACCATTCAAAATTTTTATTTATTTATAAAAATTTATCTTTACCTCAAAATTAAGTTTTTCACCATTAATAAAATATTAAAACAGATGGCTCCACACACAATTTAAACTTTTTTGCCGGGAAAGTTACTCAACTCCTTGCTGGATTGTTTTTTTTTAATTGTATACTTTGGAGAAAACTCATCTCTGTATAAATTATTAACATTTCTAATAATTTAAATACATATATTTAAATTAAAAAATAAAGTAAAAATTTACTATTGATCCATCGGTACACATCTACCAGCAAATATATGTTATTCATTTCTCACCACATCACTTAAAATTCTAGTCTCACATTCTGAGATTCACAGAGTCGCTTTTTAAATAAATGAAGTCAATCTAAAAATTATTCCACGAATTAAAGTGTAGGAGTGAATATTTTTCGACATAATATATATAATACATAATCAATGAGAAGACCAGATATATTTGAAATACAATAGATCTCGCTTTACAACTGCTCTAAATTTTCTATTGTGACTGTATAAAATGTCTTATTTAGGTTAAGTGTTTGTAATTTTCTTTCTGGTATTAAGTATTAAAATTGTATTTCAAAGAACATAATTTAAATTTACGATATTGAGCCTTTTGATGGGAAATAGGACGACTCTCTTCTAGGGAATCAATTAAATCCTAATAGCAATGTTGTACTGTATTTAAGAACACTTCATATTTTAAAAGGGATTGTCCTTTGAAGTAAAAGATGACGTGCAACACTAATTGCACCATTTGCACCTAGTTAAATCCACCGCTGACTCATGAGTAATTATAAAAATGTTTAAAAAGTATATATTATGTATTAAAAAATCTATAAATATTGAAAACGTTAATTTTAGTAATTAAATTGTACAGAGAACAACAAGTAATCGATTTTTTCGTCTAATGAAAAATCGATTGTATAGCTGTAGATAAGCAATTATTTTAGTAAGCTGAGTCATTTGAAAGAACGGAGATTTTTCTTCTTTTCAAAGATTATTATTTGCTAAAATAATTGGAAAAAGGCATCTGAAATACAATATAACCGAAATAAAGTCGTAATTCTATCATATTTACATATATTTTACTATAAAATCAATTTATAGATACATTTATGAACAAAGGATTAACACGAGAATGACTTTTATATATACAGAAAAATGCGAGGAAGGAAGAGAAATAAAAACTCTAAACGTATTTTTTAAACCGTAAATAAAAATATACGTTTTGTTTATTAAAAAAAATTATATTTTTCGTTATTATTGTAAAAAATAATCAACTACTTTACGCAGATTGAAACTTGAAAAAGTAATTATAGAAAAAGAGTATCTGCACTAAACAATGAACGACGTGTTAGCCTTAATGAAATTCTACTAGAACAAAACACCATTAAAATAGAAGTGACTGAATGAAGAAAAGGATAATCAAATTACTAAATTCCTTTTAAATTAAAATTTGATGTAGAAGTTAGCTTTTCCGATTTAATAAAAATCTAACAGTCCCTTAATTTTGAAGGTAAAGATTGGTTTTATATATTAAAAAAAAATTGTAAATGCTAATAACGAGTAGAATCGTCGTTAAGTCTGACCCTAATGGAGATACACAAGACCCCCATTATCTCCCCTACCCTCTTGACCTTTAACCACCAAAAATTGAATAGCATCAATCACCCTAATGGAAAACTCTCTTTGCAAAATATCAGAAATTTTTGGCAAAAAGCATGGGAATTATTAAGATTCAAACAGGGTGAACAAATCATCCCGAAATTTATTTTCTTCTTAAAAAATATTATAAATCTTGTAGGAGTTCATTATTATATTACATTATATAGCTCTTGTACATTAAAAAATTGATATAATTGTTTCATAAGGCCATAAAACCCTAATGTATCCCCCATTATCTGATCGGCTATGTTGAATCATCTCAAGCGATAATCCATAAGAATACATTTAGTTAATAGGTAATTTACTAGGACTGTTTTTGTTTACTCTCGAGAACGGAGTTAGATAAAATGAAAGACGAGACCAAATGTGAAAACCTTAGGGGTGTGAGGCCCCGATTAACTATATACCAACTTCCTATGTAAACCGGGAGTCGTATTATTTCAATTCAAATAATTTCCCCTGAAAGGTGTTAGACAGATGACCGGCACGACTCTATTGTTAAAGGAAAAGTATGATGTACAGGAGCAAGTCACTACTAATTTGAGATCGAGAGCATATATTTTAAATGAAATAAATTAAAAATATGATTAAAAATTTCAGTCCGGCATTGTGACAATGTCAAATTTTCCTGCAAAATATAATTGCAAATAACACGAGAAAAATTCAATTGAGCTTAAGGCAACTCGACATTTGGGCAATCTGTCAAGGAAATTCCTCCATCCTGGGAGGCAATTTCCTTGGCTTTCTATGAGAAACTAGACCTTATTGTCTAACACATAATGTTATAAAACTGCAGTTAATAAAGTAGTTAGTCGCGGGTTCGCACCTTAAGAGTTTCAATACTGTGTGCACTATCGTCATATACCACACTATATTGAATTATTGAATAATTTATACCGAAATATTGAATATTTATAATATTTATATATAGAATAATTTGTCCGTAAAATATTGAAACACTTAAGGAAGAAAATTCGTCATACACAACGTACCCGAGAATACGTTACGTCACTCTAAGTATGACATCCTTCGAAGATGTGAAGTGTTTGCTTATGAATTAGAGTCACTTGATGTCGTCTTCAAAATATAAATGGCAAACTATGTTCTTTGAAATCTTATACATGAAAATTCGTTTAAAAATATTCAAAAATTCAATAACCGTCTATTAATAATTCCCCATTTTTTTTTTTTGTCTGGTCCTGTACAAAAATGTGTTTACTATGGGGTACATTGTTTTCTAGAAAGCTCTTTATTGAAGAAAAAACATAGTATTGTTAATTTATTGGCGTGTTTTCCTATGTCTACCGTTTCGAACAGTCAGAATCTATTATTTGCATTTGCAGAATATCCTAAACCTGCTTATACAGATGATAGCACTCTGAACGTCAAAAATTAAAACTATTTTTTAGTTTTCCTCTTGTTTTATAAAATATATTATCAAATTTTACTGTAATGAATTCATTAAATTCTATTTCGGCAAGCGCTGAATAAAGAGAATTTAATTATAATTACTGGTAATTAAATATATGATTTTGTTTGCCGATTCTAATAATTTTGTAGTCAATTTTCGTTGACTTTTAATTGTTATCCCGATCGTTAAATATTGTAATTAGAAGTGAACATACGTAAACAGACAAATAAGCAAACTAAATAGTTTTATCTTGCTTTCTAACGTTGTTGTATACGACGTGGGCGATCTGCTGAGTGGGATTGCCTTCTGGAGGACTTGAAACTGGCCGCTATTTAAGTGTTATAAACGTTATTGTATGAAAATATTTAAAAGAAAATAAGATAGATAAATATATACCGGAATATATAATTTCTTCGATTGGTTTGTATCTTAACACCAACTATCTTCATCACTTTTTATCTACTGTTTTCTTCTGCAGCCACCCACAATAACTGAAATCGTACGGAAGTACCGAAACTTCTATTCAATGCATTGATTAGTTTGCATCCACATTCAACTTGTTAATTAGCTTAAAATTTGGAATTTCTACGCAATGGAATTTATCAATCTTCATATTCATAGATTTATTTAAATTACAATTCCTTTATTACAGCAAGGTTCTAATTAACAAAAAAACATCACGCCCATTGTTTCGAAGAAATTAACGTTGGCTCTTTACACTAATTTAAGTATCGTAATTAGTATCAAGTGCGACTGTTAGAGGCCGAAATGAATGCCGCATTTAATCATAACGTTCGCAGTAACTTAATTAAAGTTATGTGTAAAAAAAGAAACTAATCAGAAGTTTCCTCTATAATTAATGCTAATTTAAAATTTTTGAAATTATTATGATCATATTTAGTTCTTTCTAGCATTAAATAAATTCCTAAATATTAATGTATTTTTAGAACCGATAGATGGCGACGTTAGTTTGAATACTTCTATAATACAGAGAGAAAAATGATCACAGATGCATCTAGAATTTCTTAGTGGGGCCCGGGTGGGGCCTCAAGCTTTTAAATTTAACTGTATTGAGCGGAGAGGAAGAGCCTCTTATAAGTTATAGTGTAAGGCCTCGGCAAATACAAATCCGCCCTTTGAGTTGAGGACAGATTATCTACTGTGGTTATCTATAGGCCTAGTAAAAAAATAATTATTGAATAGAAGGGCCTGTTAAAAATGATTTAATCAAAATTGGATGGACTAACAATACGTGAATCTATCTTGAAGATACTATACAGTTATTCAAGTTGTTTTTTTTTTTTCATTTAAAAGGGACTTATATATTTTTACAAGTATTTACTGAGTTGTAGATAAAGAAGTTTATACGAAAATAATTAATTATTATTGATTTACCAACCTTTTCTTGCATTTTTCCCGTATTAAATTCATTTTTGTGTAGTAGCTTTTAATTGCTGAATAATACTAGATGAATGAAGTCACAATGCAAACAGTGTTAGGGGAGGAGTAAATGTAAATTAACATAAAATATTTATAAAGAATTAATTATTTTTAAATTAAACGAAAAACGAAAAGCAATTTTCTTGCTGAAAAACAATAATAATTAAAATTAGGATATTTATTTAATTGTTGAAAATACCAACAAAATTTTAGTTTGAAGTCATTTGAAAATTATGACATCGAATAAAGGCTAAATAAAATTAAATATATGATAATAAGTGAATATAACAATTACTAGTTTAAAGAATATTTAAAGCGGATTGATTATGAACGTTTTTTAAACAGAACGATATGCATTATTGACAAATAAACGTTTAAATGATAAAATTTACACAGTACCATATATTATGTCTCATATATTCTACTGAGGGAATAAATAATTACTTCGGTAAATTATTGTGTTAGTAATGTATTGTATATTGTATGTATGGACATTAGTGTGTGTGGGGCACAGTAATAATTACGTGCGTTATTATTTCTCAAACTTAAACAATGTAAGGACAATGAAGCTTCTTGAAATTATTCAAAATGAATAATTCTTTAAATTTTAATAACGTAAATTATGAAAAATTTCTTAAATTTAAATAAATTCCTATGTTTCTTCATGGGAATTTATTTATAAAATATGAAAATATATAATGAAAACTTGAGATCTATTTAAGACTTTATGATGCTGTAATTTGAAAAACCTTCATAAAGGCAATTTTGGCAACTTTTATATTATTTTTACGAACATTTTTACAGGTTCTGAGACTATTTAGTTACAAAAATAAACAAAAATTTGGCGTGTTTTTGAACCAATGTGTCTGGTTTGAACAACTGTTATCGAATTGTCATCTTTGTTGGTCTCAACCAGGAAATGTTTTGTTCAGTTTGATGGATTGAATTGTGGCATGATTAAAGTTCGACGGATGTTTCGTGCATTCACACGATTTCGACATTAACAAGATGTCACACTTTTCTCTAATTCAAAACTGTAATAATTCATTAAGACATTTTACCCTTAAATTGTCAAAATTAATAGTTACAGCGAAAACTATATTGTAATTTAAATAATAAATTGTAGATATTTTTAACTATAATTTTCATTTTTAAAATTTTACCCATTTATTTTCCATAAACAATAATTTAAATTGCTTTAAAGAGATACTTGAGGTAATATATTTTTAATCGTTGCTTGTAATTTCAGGATTTTGCTAGGGTATTAATTTTTATAAGATTTCCACTTGTTGATTTTAAAGATTAAGTATAAATTTTTTTTTAAAAAAGAAGCATAGAAACTTTTCATTTTTAATGTTTTTCTCCTGAATACCTTTCTTCCATAGCCATCGCCAATGGTAAGGAATGAAACATGACATACTCTGGATTGCGTGGACTCCTGAAGTCCATGAAATTCCTGGAGAGTACTCCAGATTCGATGCTTGAAAGGTGGAATGATGCCTTAAACGCCTGACCATCCGCCCGTCGATCCTTAGAAACTTCTGTCACTAAGCAAACAGTTGATACACGCATTTTATTCTTCCTTCTTCCTTATACACCTTATATATATATATAATTCACGGGCGAAAATGTATTGGTTTGCTAAAATTAAATAACACAACCATGATACATGAAATAACCATCACTGCTTTCCTATTTCTTATCTTTTGCGGTAAGTTAAAAAGTCTTTCAAGATCCTTTAAGCATTAAATTCTCGAATTAAAAAATTTATTAATCATACAGAATATTTCAAAGATATAAAAATAAGTGATTTATATTATTTTTTGAGAAATTTGCATTCAAACTTTAATATTAATTCTGCGATTCATAAGGAAATAATTTTGTTAGATAAGTAGTATAAGTTATATTATCATTTTATTAAATTACGATTAGTGTAAATGTAACAGAAAGAAGAATATATATATATTTGTTTGTTTAAATTTAAGCATATCAGTTTTATATTAATGTATTAATTCTTCTACTTAAATATACTTAACTGATATTCACGAAACTGGTTAAGAAATTGGATATTCAAAATGCATTTGAACAAAATCAAATACATCCCTACCGGGATTCGAACCCGGGACCTTTGGATTAGAAGTCCAACACGCTATCCACTGCGCTACAGGGACACGTATTGGGTACCCTTATCAATTTATGTTAAATTTGAATGACATTATGAATTACGTTCCATTCAAGCTATGAGACAGTTAGTAATTACGCATTCATTATTATTTTGAATATAACACAGACATTTTATTCTACGAAACCAAGCTGATTGCCCACCGATGTTTTACATTCGTACCAATATTGCGTAACTACTAATGAATGGACTAACCCACAATGGCAAAAAGGGTAATTCCCTAAAGTCCCCACCAATACGGATCCCAAATCAATCTTTTATAAGAAAATTTTCCTCAAAACATTCCCCGAAAAAAAATAATAATAATACGTAGTATCTGAAGTGAATACTATACATGGGGCCCCCTAATCCCCTAGGTTCCATAAAGCGATAACGACTCACAGCTTGAATGGAACGTAATTCATAATGTCATTCAAATTTAACATAAATTGATAATAGTACCCAATACGTGTCCCTGTAGCGCAGTGGATAGCGTGTTGGACTTCTAATCCAAAGGTCCCGGGTTCGAATCCCGGTAGGGATGTATTTGATTTTGTTCAAATGCATTTTGATTACCCAATTTCTTAGTTTCACGAATGTTGTGTCGATGATTCGCTCCAGAAAACCATGAAATCCTTCTAATATACATCTACTTTTAGAAATATTTATATACAACAATTATTTTGTACGTAACAAAATACACTTATGGCATACTTGTATTCTAGAACATCAATTCCCAAACTACTGAAATCTAGAATAAATACAAAATGTCTTTGGATCCCTATCATATAGATATATTTGTTTGTCTGTATATAAGTGCGAACTTATTTATGTAGACCTATTAAATAATTGGAAGTGGTTTGAAAGATCAGCGCTTAGGGACCATTTTCTCTTAGAAAGTCCTTGGAGACAACGCCGACGTGTCGTGTTGCCGTATACAAGCAAAAGAAAAGAAGTTAACCATAGCCTGCACTTTTACTATATCCTAATACTATAAAAAAATAAATACTAATATACGTTTTATTGATTTTATTTTTGGGGGGTCATTCTTCCTTAGCTACTAGCGAGCAAAACAGTATAGAAACAGTCAAACAATGCGGAGACGTACCTGAAGATTGCGAAGATTTTACAGAAAAATGTGATAAAGATACAAAATTCCGTTGTTGCAGATATTGTCAACTAAAGCAAACTAAGGTAAGGAAAAGAAAACATTTATTTAAAAAATAAATAATTAAAATTAGTATAAATTTAGCAATGCGTTTTTATTACATTATTTCTGAAGTAATATCTTCTTTCAGATTTTACGATTTGTAACTAAATACACATTGCCTACAATATTTAAATCCTAAAACAGTTGTTGGACAATCAGAAACAATAATGTTTGTATAATACAGTATTTCTGTTTCTGATTGTAAATCTATAATTTGTTTTAATGTCATTATTACTGCTCATCATTTTTACTGCTCATTATTATCATTATCATTATTAGAAAATTTTCAGGCTAAATTACTTCAAGTTTTATTTCACTACTTATACGAGTATAAGCTCCATCTTATCATTTTGGGTTTTATGCGAATGAATTTCACCTAGTAATCACACAATTAATTAGATTTTGAAGCAAATGAACTAAAAATTCAATCTCGGCACCTTCAAAAACCTCTAAATCTATACTTTTTACTGGTTTGTTAATAAGCACAAAGCATGAGTTACTCCAATCAACCTAAGATTTAAACTCAGCCTATAACCATATCTATGCTTCCTTACAATATGCAAAAAGGATGTTCAGATGATGAGCCGAAATCTTATGATACGTTACGTGGCGGATGATTCTCTCAACGTGCCCAAAGTGGCACGTTGGGAGAATCATCTGCCCAGAACCGGATTTATCAATCCAGGGGCCCTGGGCACAAATTCGGTGGGGGTCCCCCTTTAAGAGTAGGCAAATTTGATGATTTAGAAAATTCACACAAAATACTGTACTTTCAATTAGATTTAAACTAGGAAGTTGTAAATTTCATTTAAAAATAAGGTTATTGTAAACTTACATATATTTTATTGTGTAAAACTAATTATTTTAACTGAAAAATACCTATGTGAAATTTTCCGATGTTTCATAGGTTTTTTTCCCGGGTTTGGTTTTCTCTGCCTGTTGCCCTCATGATTAGGCCACACTAGGCTGTCACGGTAATAGAAAAAAATTATGTTTAAACATAATTTTTTTTAGTTTTGTGGGGCCCTTATTTTGTGGAGGCCCTGGGCACAGGCCCCAAATGCCCTTATGTAAATCCGGCCCTGCATCTGCCACAGGTGCCATCACGTGCCACAAATTCGCCACTCCTGATATACGCGATAGTTTAAAGTAAGTATTTACTATTTCATAATAGAATTTTTTTTAAATTTACCAGTTTGAAGATGAAGCAATCCAATGTTGCGTGAAGAACAAAAACGATTTTCAAAAGGTAAGATAATTTAATTATTGATTTTTCTGATTCATTTAGTGAACTTATCTTATGTCATGTTTATAGTAGAATATATTAAATACTTAATATATATTTCGCATTATTTGAAAATACAGTAGCCTCTCGTATCGCTCATATGTGAGATCCCGGGGAGGTAAGAGGGAGTCGTACCTTCCGTTCCGGCGACTCACTTGTCAAGGATGGCTGTTACGTTGACGGCGCGTCACGCGTTACGCGAGTGGATGAGGAGGAAGGATGGGGTCGACGATAAGGCGAAGCCGACAGTCAAGAAAGACACCATTTTTTTATAACAAAACAAGATTTATTAAAAGCGAAACGAACAAAACTACACTTCTATCCTCATATACAAAAAGGGGGTCCAGAGAGAGAGAGTTTACAAATATTTTTCATACCTCTTAACAAGTCCGTAATAGACGAATATTCTCTCAGAAGTGACGGTGATTTTCGGGAAGACGGAGAATCGGTTAATGGGACGATGGCACGTAGAACCTTAGAATTCGTCGACTAGACAATGGCACTTAAAAGAACTTAAGAAACTTAGAAACCTTCGGGTTCGATCGACGGCGCAGTGCACTTAGTAATGGAGAGACGATCGGAGAGCCCTGTAGGGGGGAAGGAAGCGTCTTTTATAAGTTTTTGATGAGAAAACCCGTCACTTGATCGATAACGGATCGCATTTTGGGCCATAGGTGTTCCCGGGATTTAAATAAACGACTAGCTCGGACGCTAACTGTAAACCATCGTGCAAGATGATCTACCTGCATCCGAAGGAATAACGGCTTGTTGACAGTTAGGGGGCGATCGTTGCCCGTCTAGGGTCAACAATTTCCCGGGTATGGAATGTTGTTGATTAAGCCGTTTATAACTGGAGTGAAAAAATTCAGAAATTTCTAGTTTTTTTAACTTCCAGATTTCACACATATAAGATAACAAACCAAATGAGCTATATTTCAGATAGAGAAATGGGTTTTATGCGGATGAATTTCGTTCTTTGTACGTGTTAAAAACGAAAATCGTATCATCAATATTTTACTCAAAGCTTAAGAAATACACGTTATAAACAAGAATTAATCGAGTTATAAGATATAAATTTACAACACTGAACAAACAGATGATGGTATGAGGCGAGCTAGTCGACTCGTCCGCTTATTTTATTCATGTTTTAATTTACTTTATAAAATAAATAAAACATTAAACTCTTATATTAAATTTAATATATTAAAAATCAGAAAAATAAATTTAAAATTGAATTTCATTTTATTTTTTTTACAGAAAGCACGGACTTGCTGTCTAAAATTAACATTTCAGGTAAGCAAACTATTTTATTTACTTCTGATAATTTCAATTATTTACTTAAAAGCAATTTTAATATCTTGTAAAAAAATAAAAATATAATTTGCGACGAATGAAAAACTATGGTTAATTTTTTAATGGATCTGAGGATTATATTATTATATATACAATTAATTATAATTTAAAAAATGTATGAATAAATGTTAACTATTTAATAAGATAAATATTTTATCAGAACTTAAATTTCAATAATATTTTGGTATATTTAACCATTTTTCGTATTAAATGTTTACATTTATAAAATGTAAAATACTTAATATGTCTGCTGATATACATATGTGGATGAAACATATGTCCTACCGAAAGAATTAAATTATTGTGCTACACTTTAAAAAAATTCTAGACCTATAAATGCCCACTGTCGTCCGTCCGTCTGTCCGTTGTCTGTCCTCCCTTAATCTTGAAAAGTGGCCTCCTGCTCCTTACGGAAAAGTATGATGTACATCATAATGTAGTGTCTTGCCCTGTATATCGGGGCAAGACACTACAGTATTAATATGGTATTAAGTATAGCTTACTACAGTTTGGACGTTTGCTGCGCCATCAATTAACCTCATAATAAAGTTTATTAAACATGTAACAAAAATTTCTAAGTTAGTATATCTGGAACAATAGTATTCCCTAATAAACTGCGGAAAGTTCGGTATTTATGATACTTTCTTTTATTATACATCTAAGCGGAATACCCCGTATTATCTCATGATTTTATCAAACTATTCCTTCATTAAAAGTTTAATTTAAAATTTTATTATGTTTTATACATAATTTTAAATTTCTTTACAAAAATTTAATGCGTAGAAGTATCGCAAAGGTGTCTTCTTTAATTCCTAACGTCCTTTTATACACTTCGGGAACAAACAAGTCCTTACGGCGGAGTCGACTTTCCTTTATAGGCTACTTCCCCCGCCTCAATATGTAAATACGGAATTAAAGAAGACACTTTGGCATGTTTTAATTAATTATTTTTAATTAATGTTTTAATTTTTAAGTTTCTTTGTTTGATTTGTGATTATTTGCCTTTCAGATAGAGCAAGAGTGCATGGAAACTGATGAACTTTTAAGCAAAGTTGATACTAATGTAAATCTCTAATTCATTAATTGTTCAGAAATGATTTTTATATATTCGAATATCTAATTTTATTCATTTATTCAGGATGATCCCGATCGAGTTGTTCAGCCAGACTGGGACATGGTATGATTCTTATTTTTGTGCTATAGAACTTTTTATGGGAATAATAGATCAGTTACATTATTGTACAGAATACATAGTTCATTTATTTAAAACTATTATATTGATATTTACGTATGTTTAAAGAATTTTATTTATTTTTTTCATTTATTTCATCTACAATGAGATTATACCGAAAATAAAAAAAAAACAAACACATCATAATATTTCATAACTAAACTATTAACTTAAACTCAAATTAAACCAGAACATAATGGTTTTTGTCAAGTTTTATTTTTAAAATGAAAAATTACAGCAAACAATGAATCATACAAAAAATTAATAAGGAATTTATAAACTTATTATTTTTAGATACCAGAAAAACATGAAACTGAAGAGGATTGCATTAAAACAGTACAATTCCTTAAGGTAAAACTTAATAATTTAAATATTGATTTAATCCATTTTTCATTTCTTAAATAATCGATGATAAGTCATTTGGCAAAGTATCACCATGCTTTCGTGAAGAGTCGAGTTTAAATGCTCTCGGGATCTTGTTGGTTGTTCGTAAATACAGTGAAACCTGCTAATGTGACCACTGAAGGCACCCAGCTCAAAGTGATCATCTTACACTGGTTTCGCTGTAGTTAAGATTGGAATTTCATGCATATTGCAACCAACTTTATGAATCCAAGTGCATGTTAAATCGTTCTTATGCCAGAACTGAGGCTATTCTATATTGCTTTTAATGAGTTGTAGCATCATCAAACAAATTTAATTGGATTCATTTTATAACTCCTATCCTGCAAGTATTAAGATGGCTTTTTTACTTCTCACCATGAGTTCAGTCTTGAGCTTTCGGATGAATCCGACATATCCGGCATGGATCAGAAATCGTGGTAAATGTACTGTACCATCTCTCGATATTTTTCAATTTACAGTTTTATTCATGAAATGTTCACGAAAAACGTATGTAAGATCCAAAAAGTAATACAATTTATATAACTAATGCCAAACGAATTACCGGATTATTCATCGGACTGTAAAAAGATTAATTTAATGGTTAGATTAAAAAAAAAACAATTTAGCTACAGGCAAGTTATTATATGTCGCCATCTAATGGTAAATATAATAATTAAAAATAAATTTAATTTCAATTTAAACTTAGAATATTCTTTTTTTTTTTTTTAACTATTACCAGCTGAGTGTTATCTTATGGGCAAAAAGGACAATTGTCCGACCCCAAACTAATCTTTTATAACCTCATTACTGTACTAAGTACAGCTGACCAGCTGACCCTTGATAATCCGACAGGTATGGGACAAAGGGGTGTCGGATTACCAAAAATGTCCGGATTACCGAAAGTGATTACATATTTGGCATTGTTTTGCTATCAGTAGCCTACAATATTCCTACATTTTATGAGTAAAATGCTGCCTAGGTTAATATGGAACTGAAACACCCATTTCGGTTAACTAAAACATGTTTATTAAAAGAAATATGGAAGCCAATAAATGTACATACAGTATGTATAGGCATAAATAAAACAGTACGTACAGAACTGCTCACGGAAAACACAAGAAATGTGTGTCATCGTATAAGAATTGGGTGGGGAGATTCATGTCGCGACATCCTTCTGTGCAAGCAGACACGTAACGGGACGGGGACTACGGTGACCTTGACAGGAGGTGCGTCGGACTACTGATCATGTCGGATTATCAAGGGTCAGCTGTATATTGAAATTTAAATTTAGACCCTATCTGGAGACCCTAGATTCCCGGTGTGGCGCTGGATTCAAGGTACACTGACACAGCTCAGAGGTCACGTTAAAAAACGAACGAGAATACTGAGCCGGCTGAAATCTCCATATAAACAGAAGAAGAAGAATACTGGAGAGAATTACCCCCAAAATCTCCCGAACAAAAATGGCTGAAGTCAACCCTGTATATGGGGCCCCTAATTCAAATTTGACTGAAGCCGCCATGACTATTTCTGTCTCGAGGACACTAATCAGACCTTTTTCAGTAAGCCCGTTATGTGTTCGGCTAGGCCCATAATGAGAGAAGGGGGTCTGACATATCTCAGACAAATTGCTTTATATCTAAGCATTAAATTAGCCCGACGAATAATACAAGTTCTTTTGGCATTTAATATTAATTGAATCGGATCGATGTATATATGATTAGATAATTAATAACTCTTGTTATTTGTATTGGTGCTATTGTTACTGCTCCTGCCGCTACTATTCTGTTTAGTACTTTCTTAAAAAGCGTGTATCGAAAAGATATTAAAAACATTAAAAGCTTACGAGGTTTTATACAGAGAAAAATTGGAATTATTTTCTTTTTTATGGAGCAATAGATAAAAGGTAAGTATATAAAATAGACCTAGCAATATCAATTTTTGCTGGAGCAATCATAAATTTGCTCTATTTCCATAAATAATTTCATTATATCAAATTCATTTAAGATGGATATCTTAGATATTGCTCTCGATTTAACAAGAAAGTAAACAACTGCTAATTTTGAATATATCTATATTGTGAAATAAGGAATATGCTTAGGTTACGAGTAAGCAAGTGTCGAATCAGACTACAACGGATTCCTATCAAAACGAACAATTCAATTCAACAAGTTCCATTACGATTCGCTGTTAAACTGTTTGTCGAATTGTAATAGAACATTTTTCAACGATTTTCAGCGCACCGCTTCACTAAAGGAAGTGAACTAAACCGACCTTAAGAGGACCTTTATTTCTTAGTCATTACGGAATTGAATAGGCATTGTGAATGGCTCAGTAGTGAGTAAAAATTCAGATGTTTTATGGGAGATTTCTGGAATCCACACAGCAGGCATTTTTAGTGCTTCAACATTTTGCTCTTCGACGTTTTCGACACCACAGTCTTGATGCAGGATCGTAGAGAGGAGAAGCTGCAGATTTTTCCCTGGACCCGGAGCAAACTTCCGGGGTCTGTCATGGTTCCTATTACTATAAATTGTTTTTTTATTAGTAAAAAAATGAAATTTTAGGATTATCTTTTATTATCTTTTTTTAAAAAAAAGCATTTTAGGTACATCATTTGTTAAAATCGAAATTGGCAAAAGTGACCCGCTTTTTTCTCATGTCCCATAGAAACTCCCTTAGCTTAATGTATCGATGTCTCGCTTATACAAATCAATCAATTATTAATTTATTTGTTTAAAGAAACATTTAAATAAACAGTATTTATTAATAATATACAGTAGTTGTAGTAATTAAACATTTAAATTATTGACAACAATAATCCGAAGAAAATTATATTTCTTTCTAGGATGACATTGAAAAGAAATGTGAAGGTGTTAAAGATGGTTTCAAGAAAGATTTCTGTTGCTGGATAAACGGTAAAATGGATTAATAAACTGCATACGCTGAAATTGTATGGATTGTTTTAAAAAAATTGAACAATGGAATAATTTTTTTTTTGCACATTTTAAAGTCTAAAACATTTAAAATACACTAATTGTCCTACCAAAGCAATTTAAATAAAAAATATATAATAAATGATTTAAAGTATTTAATATTTGTATAATAATAATAAGGATCTCATTTTGAACAATGTTTTGCAAAGTTTGTAAGTAATAAAGCATTTGAATAAGACATCAATTTAGCCTTTACAATGGCTAACTGACTCTTCGGCTATTCGCTGAAATACATTGGTTTGGCTATAAAGATTTCTTACAATTACACCTAATAATGCTAATATCTCTCATATATATCTATATAATTAATTCGTAACACACTTTGAATTGAAATATTCAAAATGTCATGCTACGTCATGATCGCTTAATATTATTGGACTGCAATTTTTAATCGTAGACCTATGCATTTACGTTGTCGTCCGTCTTTCTACCTGTCCTTACATATAGACTTAAAATTTTACTATACCGCATCGAGTATTTGAGAAAAAAATATAAAATAAAATACATACAAACCAGATATTCTTCATAGTAAGTAACATTTAATATTTCTCCATGTCTGGAATGTCAGAAGCTGGAGAAGCACGGTTTGCTACCTTCAATAAGAATTCTAATCCTAGTGCCACTGAATCAGAGACACTTGTTATTTAGGATAAGTTCAACAAACTGCTGAATTTATTAGAAAAGAATGCTGACAATTTGACTTCATGTTAACACTGACCCAAATTGGTAAAGAATTTTGAAGGCCCAGGGCCCCAGATATCGGTGAATAGTAAAGCTATTTGGCTCTAGCTATGGACATAAAAGAGCCACTAAAACAAAACGAATTATAGTAAGTGCTTGTGCCATACCACAATCTCATTCAATCGAATCATCCCACTTACAGCACAGCATACGGTATTTTCACGCAATCATTCAGTGATAACGTTTTAGCACGTATTTTATTCGATAATTTATAAAACGGAAGAATAATGTACATTTTTATTCTTAAAATTATTGTTCGTATTAACTATATAATATATTATGCAATAAGAATACAATAAAAAATTTTAAAGAAACTACTTTTATTTACATAAATGCAATAAAAGTAAAAACTTTTTCCCAGTATGTTTGGTATTATACGACAGAAAATAAAAGCGGGGAGGGGGTGCTCATATTTAATTTTATTTGGTTATAGCAACGCGACACGTGGAGAGGAAGATGCCTCTCGGGAGGACTTTCTGTAGGAAACTGGCTCCTGTTTAGGTGTTACAAACGCGAAGAAAACCCGGAAAACTCCCCGAGGTCAGCCATTGCCAGGCGCAAAATATTCCTAGTTACACTTTTTATTAATTTTTATGGTGTTCTCGTGAGCGCCCCACGCTTTTATTTTTGGTTGCATAATACCAAGAATGCTATGAAAGCTGGAAATATATATATATACACTTTCCCGGCTGTTATAACTGTGGAAAAGAGTATGGTGATCAGGAAAAAATACCCCATCCCAGATTTTTACATTTTTTGAACTTAGGACACCTTTAAACGTCGAGAAATGCAAAAAAATCGGGTTTTTTATGTATGTGTGGTGTGGAGGCACGATTTTGTTCACCCTGTCTGAAGCTTAATAACACCTATTCTTTTTGTCGAAAATTTCTGAAATTCTGCAAGGTGGTTCGTGTATTAGGAGGATTGATACTATTGAATTTTGGTGGTTAAAGGTCCCGGGGATGAGGAGATAATGGGGTCGTGTATATCTCCACTGGGGTCGGACTTCATGACGATTTAACTCGTTATTAGCATTTACAATTTTTTTTTTTTTTTTTTTTTTTATAAAACTTAGCTCTACTCCCAAAATTAAGCTATTTACCATTGTTTAACAATTAAAAATAAAATATGTTAACAGATGGCGCCACCAAATCTTCAATGTTGCCAGGAAAGTTGAGTAACTCGTTGCTGGTATGGATAACGGATCTACATTATTCCGGATAATTAGGGTTCTACTGTAAATGATGTTTCAAGATTAAGTTTTTGATGTGACAATAAGAAATAATAAACAATTAACATAAATTAAAGAATTTCTGAACAGCAAAATTACAAATGTACGAAACGAATTATAGTAATTGTTCATCAATTATTGTTGATATTAAAAGGTCATCAATCTGCAAACAACATTGCCGGGACGTTGTTCTGCGAATTCATTGTTTAGAAAAACTTACTCATGCCTTTAACGTAACGAGTACAAGGTTCACTTCACTGAACAAAGTATATAAATACACAAACAAGAGGGAGTGAAAATTAGGGCCTTAGCTGTGGGCTCAGACCTGTATAAAGGACCCGAATCGGAATCTGTATAATAAAACTATAATTATGAAGTTTAGAAAATCAATTTAAGTACATAAAGGAAAAAAAGGAATATAGTAAAAAGAGAACCGTGGAGGCCCTAGCCCCAGGACCAGTCATTGTCTCCACGATCCTATACATCGTCTTTGATTAAGGAATGTGAACAAATCCCACTCACGCCTTTTTTTTCTGTAAATCTTACGTTATTATTGGTGGAAGTGTTTTCTTATTTACTTGAAGATATTCTGAAATCATACGAAGAGTTGCATTTCGATCAGAACAGATGATTTCAAATTATCCCATTGTGTGTATTGTTTCTTTGTATTATGTATAGATTTTTATGTTATATATGGCATAAACTCCACAATTTTTATAAATATTTCTTGTTTCGAAAGTCCTCCATAATCATGCAAATACAGTATATATAAACACAGTATACAGTAGTTTTAAATATTGTAGTAAAAATGCAAATGCCAATTAAAAAAGTACAATTTAACACTTATTTGTTTTTCTTTCAACCCATTATTTATCTGAAATAATTCCAGATAGCTCTATTTGATATGAAAATTCTCTCAATCAAGATACAGTCACGCCATTCGATTTGCACAGCTGAAAACGAGAAAGAATACAGGGTCTTCCTAGTATCGAATGCTGGCCCAATTCCGAAACTAGGATTGAACAGCTTCTAAATGCTCATATTTATCATTCTAGTTCGATTTTTATACTATATCTTTATATATATAGTTCATTTAGATGATAGAACTCAGCACGTACTGATAATGGGACATATTTGCTTCTTTATTTTTCAGTGTCTTCTACAATCCATGTTAGAAGCACAGTCTCAGATTGATTTCTGGGGCCAAATAGAACTTATTTTTTCAGAAGAACCGGAATATATCGATGAAGGTGCACATGACACTGGATCTGCCGTTGAAAGTACATTTGAAAATGACTCTACTGCTTTGAGGGACGAATGGGAAGAAATTCATTCCGATGTCATAGAAGCCGAAGATGGCCAAGAGCATGCTGTTCCTACAGAAACTTCAGTTTCTCACAATTTGACGAACGATGCTCCCAAACAAACTTTTTCGAGTGAAGACGACATTATAAGTGAAGAAACTGGTAAGGTCGAAAATTGTAATACTTCAACCAATAATAAAAATGATGGCCAAGTTAAAAATAATACGTTTGTAGAGAAAGCCGATAAAAAATTTAAAGAAAAGGAAGGTTTTATTCCAAAAAAGCCTTATCCTACTCCTCCACCTTCACCAGCATCTGGTTGGAGATCGAACTATTATCCCAAATCAGGAAAGGATAAATCTTGGAGAGGGGGATGGCCTCCCGATAATCGAAATTTTGATCATCGTAATCAGATGAATAGGGGTATGCCATGGATGCCTCCTAGTCGTTCATATTCAACGAACCCAAACTGGTCGCCAAACATTCCTCCAATGCCTGCTGATGGCAAATCATGGAACCAGAGAGGCTATCCAAATGCTCCACCCTCGTCATCATACAATCCTCCAAGAAATACTCCTTGGTGTTCGTGGCCTCAACGTGACCGTAATTATAATCCTCATCCCTCTGGTGGGTGGGGGCAGAGACCATTTGGTATGTCATCTTATAACAATCAACCACCTCCTCACGATTTTAATATGCCATCTCAATTTGCTTTTCCTCCGAGGCAGCCTTCGCCTCCAATGGAAGATCAATATTACGGATATAATCAGTATGGTTGGTCTCCTCCTAATCCATCTAGTTGGAGTAAGGGGGCACAGAATGGTCGATGGCAACCGGAATCATATCCTCAACGACCACAGTTTCAACCACGCTTTGGAAAATATTAGAGAAAATGCAATTAAAGTAATTTTTTGGAAATTAAGATCAGTTTTACAAGTTGCATTGTTTTGGTGATGGTATGTTGTTAAACAATCATAATTTTGAAATTTCACATTACATTTAAGTATTATTTCGTATAACTGTATAAAACGGTAGAAAAAACATTAATTACTTTAGTATTGATTTTTATAGTTTACTACTGTTTTTGACTTTTTCCGCTTTGTGAGCACTAAGAAAGCCTTTTTATCAAACCCATTATGGGTTCGACCAGGCCCACAATGGAATGCTCAGGTCGTAGGGGACGTAGATAGATATATTTGACAGGGGTGATCTGTCATGATCACCCCTGAAAAATTCCTGAATTCGAGCCCGGGTCCCCAGACCAGAAGGCTGTCACCTTAATCGTTTGGTCATCCGGATGTCCTATAATTTACTATTAGTTGTAGTGGTATTATTATACGTTTAAATTCATTTGTAATAATTTATCAAAACACGGTAATAAGGATATGACAATATGAAAAAAATTTGGAATAAATAAATTTAATTATGTTAATAATTAGAGATAAAGTAAATAAATATTATTTAAAAATTGTAAAAGTATTTTTTCACTGCAAATTTTAGGCTAAAAAAAAAAAAATTAAAGACACCTAACATATATGAAACGAATTTCTGTATCGGGCTATTTAAGGCTAATTAACCATTAAATAATTTGTCTAAATGTAAGGGGGTTAAGCCACCATCTCTTGTTAAATTTAATAATTAGTATTAAATTAATTTAATTTAGAATATTCTGGAAGATCGAGCAGGAATTCGAACTCGCAACTCCTGCTTACCGTGCAGATATTCTAAATTAAATTATTTTAATTCTAATTATTAAATTTAACGGAAAATGTCGTTGTGGTGTGATGGATGGAATTTTCGCACTTTCGCACAATGTATTATGGAAAATTTAAGCCCAGATAAATCTGGGAAAAAATTTATTTTAAGAATTGCTGCAGTTCTTAAATGAACTGTAATTCGGTTTTCTTTTTTCTGTTATCTCAAACATTCGTATTGTCACTTCGAATACTGTATGACGTTCGTATTTTAACCACACATATAATTTTCAGGACGAAAACATGGTTTAATTGTACCAAAAAAAAAAAAAAAAAAAACATTACACAAACAGAAGTCCAAAGAACAAAAAAAGAGAATAATAACGTTTCATCCAAAAGTTATTATTTTCGGTATGCCTTCAGTATAGTCTTTAGCCATGTGCTGACACAATTGTGGGTAACATTGAGCCCGCGCAAAAGATAATTCATAGCTACATTCATTAGATGACCATGAAAATCAAAACAATCTTCCTCTATAGAAGTTGCCGAGCTTACCATTACCTTGCCTATGGGCTACTTATGGGTTTCTCTAAGACTACAATGGAGCAACCGGATGGTAAGGGACGAAACTCGAAAAATTCGGAAAAATTTTCTGGGGGGCTTGTCGGAGGGCTTGATCCCTGGCATCCGAGAGTGATTGGATCATACTTAATATAAATTAAATATATAGTTTTCTCTTTAAATACAAATAAAACTCTTAGAGGAAAACAAAACAACATTCATATTGAAAACTTCTTCACAAATTACTCAAAACACAGATGTGTTTATCCAGTTATTAATACAAAAATATTTGCATTTATCTTTGGTTAATTTTATAAATTTCTATTCAAAATATAAAATTTTAATTTCTATTAATAATTTAATACTGTATCAACTTTTATAAGACGTTAATTAAACTCTCGTAGAGATTTATAATTACTTGATATTTTTATAAATTATTCACAATCATTTTTTACTGAACATTTTAAAATATTTGTATAAATACAGATACATTTTTTTTCTCCAATCTGTATCAAAAAATTTCGATTTTCTCCTTCTTTTAACCTTAATCTCTAAAATGTTTAAATTTAGTTACTTGCTACACCACAAGATGGCGACTATGTAAAACGTTCTCGTCATCAACAACGAAACACTACACTGTATAAAATCTGAATTTTATAAAGAATTTTTATTTATGATTATCTCTTTCTATGGTTACATAGATTCATATTAAGAATTTCGATTTTTTAAAAATTTTTTAAGCATATTATTATAAGATAATCAAGTCCTGATAAAGGGAGTCAACAAGGACATTGGCTGACACATTTATTCAGAAAGCCCCAATATTTACATTTTTTAATGTAAAGTAAATGTTAGAACCTTCTTCGTATCACGATTTTATGTAAAAAAACTGATATGTAGGCAATAGTGTAACTAGAATCGATTTAGTGGGGCCCGTTTCACCACACTATACCAACGTGGATGTAGCCACTGGAGCAGTGAATGAAGAGTAAGCCTAAATTTACATATTAATAAAATAAATAAAATAAAAAATAAACTCTTAGATATTATATATACGTGTATATAAGTGTGTTTGTAATACTTAAAAAATTTCCCTCTACATATTTATTTATTTACAAACTATGGGAGCTTCTGTGCCTCCTCAGATGAGGCTATTGCGTGAAAGTATTATATGGCGCCATTATATTAAAGTTTATTTTAACAACTGGTGAAAAGTTTATCTTCGTTTGTTTTCTTCGCTCTATTTTATACATTTTTATGGCTTTCAAAGAATCATAAGACTCGATATTTGTGATTAACCTCCGGCCCCATTTCACCTTTTACAGTTTCTGTTCTTAATAACAATAGTCCATTTCTAAAATTATTCTTTTAATTAGTATAGTTCTTAATTAAATAATTAAATAAAATTTTAATAAGTAAATTATATTGGAATGCAATGAAAATAGTGAATAAATGCCTTCTGTACAGTTATTATGAATTTTTAAAGAATAATTGTGAATGATTTATGAGTAAAGTTTTAAATTCAAATTTGATATTTATTATAAATAAGCTTCTATTATAGATGAAATTATTTAAAAATTCATATTGTCTTATTTTAAATTCAAGAATTTATAATTGAATAAATAATTTGATTTAATTACTATAATGTCAGCAAATTACTGATTAGGAAACAACATATATGTGTGTGTAGTATAGTACACATACGTAGTATAGCTTGAATCTCACTAATCCGGCAAGCTTGGAACCAGTCAGGTGCCGGAGTAGCGGATTTTCTGAGCTAATGTAAAAGTTTGTTTGTTTGTATACGGCTCGTGGGCTATCTGCAATGGAGAAATGCCTTCAGGAAGGACTCTACTAATGCAAAAAATGGTAATATGATAATAAATGCGCCTGTAAAGCAGCATCAGCCACAACAAGCAAACTGTGGCAAACGTAAACAATATGAGGCACTAGTGATACCACAGTTTCACGTTACCAATTTGACAATAATTATCCGATTTAAGAATAATTTGATGTGCTGTTGGGCATTTTTTTAACGCTGAGGAAAAGTTGATAATTTCAGATATTTTTAGAAAATCTGCTAACTTGATTTAGTATAAGTGTTTAAAAAACGTTAAGCAACGAGTTGCGTAACATTCCCGGCTGCTATGAGATTTCATTTTTAAAATAATATTTATATTATTAATAATAAATAAAAATGTGTGTGGCGCCATCTCTTATGAGATTTTGTTATAAAAAACTTTTTTATATTATTAATTATTATAAATTGACAGAAAAGTCTAATTTTAGGGTAGGGGTGAGTTCTGAATCATCGAAGCTTCCGGATTAGTGAAATTCAGTATACATAAAATCAAAATCTTTATAAATTTTGACAAATTTTTAAAGCTTTGTTTTGTTATTTAAATACTACAAGATTATTTCTTTGATACGTATTAGAGAAAGGGCTCGTCAGAATGCTGTATTCGGTCTGTTCTATCTTTTGTAGCTCTGTATATAAGGTCATTACAGGGAATCTTAAAACTGCATTTTAAAATTAATCACTAGATTGTTTTTATATATTATTTATACATATAAAAACTCTTTATATTTATATTTTAGAAGATTATTTATAAAGTTTTTTACCTGTCTGAAACACTGCATCGCTTAAAACTAAATTTAATTGATTTACTAAATAAGTAGACACGTAACTCCGAATTAATTTATTTATCATTGTTTCACTTGTGCATTGTTTACGTCGTTCCTAATAGTTGATAATTTGACTTTTCAATAAAAACTGTATTAAAAGTTACTAAAATCATTAGAAATAATGGACTCGAATAATTATCGCCGTTTCTCTGGTGTGATCTAATTGATGTGCTATTTTTTTTTGTTTGGTTGCATTATTCGTGTCAGCAATGTCCTGTATAAACTTATACTAGGTCAATTATTGATTTATGTATGACAAATTGGATATTTTCTTTCCATTAAATACAAAATTAACCTTAACCCACATTACCTATACGTACATTTATATCGATTCGTTATACAATATTGATATGCTTATTGTTTATCTGCTTTAAAGAATACTTAATGTACCTAATGCATATACAAATTAAATATTTATAACGTGCTTTGGATCGTAAATTTAATGAAATTTAAATGTAAATGACTCTATCGAAAACGAATATTGCAAAAGTTACGTTTCGGCCATTGTTGTCAACAAATAAAACGGATGAACACCTGACACCAATTTGGAGCTGTAGTTTAAACATAGGAGAAAATAAATAAATGATTTCATAAAAACTTATGCTTTTTGTTTAAATATTTTTTATCATTTGTAAATATTTGTTTATATTGAATTCGTAAAATACGTGAAGGCAATGCATGGCTGAACTGCCAAAGGGGTGTGCTTTTCGGGAGAGCTTTCTATGGGAAACTGGCTTTTTAATAATTAAAAAAAAAAAAATACTTTTACATAAAGGGCTTTTAACAAAATTGCGTCTTGGGCCTTATAGGAACAATCCGCTAGCTTGAGGAAAGATTGAAAATAGAAATATCTCGAGCGTACATAAAGTATATTTTTTATTACGTATAAACTGCGTATTTTGATTATATTATTACAGTCGAACTTGCAATAACGGTTACCTTCCAACGACGACCGCTTAGAGGTGGTCGTTGTTGGAAGGTAACTGTTAAACATGCATATAAAATAACCTCCAAACAACGGCCATTTTGATGTTTTTGTCAATGGCCGTTGTTCAGCGTTTTGACTGTATTCAAATTGTTCGCGTGTGTAACAACGATCTTCTAAAGCAGCGTTGCCAAACTTCCTGATTGGTAGATCAAATTACGCATAAATCTTAACTAGGTGGACCACAGATATTTTGTGCATTATATATATATCTCATTTTTTGAAATTAAAAAAAACAGTGCTACCAGTTAATGATACACAACACAGACATACTTAGTCATACACTCTAGTGTTATAAAATGATACCTTAATTCAACTGAATAGCGTAGTCTGCTTAAAATTTTTGAAAGTATACTCATACTATTTTTAAAACATCCAGCAATGCGTTGCGTAACTTTCTCAGCAAAAACATTAAAAATCGTGTATGGCGCCATCTGTTATGATATTTTATTTTAAAAATTTTTATATTTTTAATTATTATAAAATGAAAGTCTCATATTTTAAATAAAAATGATAGAATAATCTGTATTGAAAATACAAAATAATAATGATATTAAGCAATTTGATTGGTTTGGTTTATTTGTTTACAGCAACGCAAAACATGGGTCATCGCAAGGTGTGATGCCTCCCGGGAGGTCTTTTATGGGAAAATGGCACTTATTTAGGTTTTAGAAACGTAAAAACCCGAGAAACTCCACATGGCCAATCCGTTGGTCAGGAGCGAAACCAAGACCAACTGCTAGTGTTCAATGGTTTCATCCACTCGGCCACTGGTGGGTCTAAGTAATTTGATAATTTTGAAAGATATATTACAGTTATTTCACTTTATATATTTCATATTACTAGGTAATGTTCATTCGTAATGAAATAGACTTATCAAATCCCTTTTGCAATTTCTTTCTGCCTATGGGCACCCCACCCTTCTTGCCATTCACTCTTGTGATAACATGCAAGGATAACATTATTCCTCTCTAAACAGGGCTACCTAGTACTTACTAAGAAATTGTAACTAAAATTTGCATAAAATATGTCTGCATACCAAAAGTATCTGGCGTCATTCTAAGTGTGAAAACACGTACAAATTTCAGTGAATTTTGAAGTTGTTTCTGACTTTTTCGACAATTCTGTACATACAAATTCAACAATAAAAAATATTCTAGATGCGGGAATAAATTCTTAAGAAATTACTCAGTAGTAAAATAGATACAAGGCATTTTATTAGCGACATTTTTTGCTTTTGGCGTAAGATTACAATAGTTATTCACAGAAGTATATGTAACAATATAGTCTGACTGACATTACTATGTACAATAATTCTCCGATTGTCAATCAAACCACAATCCGTAATACGATCTTCTATATCCGGAACCGCGGCACTGGAAGTTTTGATTAAAAAAAACAACGCCAAAGTGGCATGAAGGATGGGATAGTACATTTGTACGAAAGTTCATCAAACTCCATTGATTCTGGGAATATGAAAGCAGTGAATGGTATGTGAAAATGTGCCGATTTTTCTGTATTATATTTTTCCGAATCTGAAAATGTTCTCAATTGTGGTTTGTATCGCCACAACCGAAAGAAACATTCGTTTTGCTATCCGTGTAGACGCTGTATTTGTCCTGTACAAACGGCCTGTACTCCCAAGTGGGTTGCATTCCGTTTATCTTCACTTTCAACTGACGACAAAAGTTAACAGAAATGCTGACTGGATGTAAAACGGGTATAATGTCCTCGTAGCCAATGAAAGCGGCAGACACTAACGATGCATCGATAGTCAAAGGAATGTAATAGGTTCCTTTAGGATGGAGAGCAAAAATGGGTACTCCATTCCTTATTTGAGTCGATGGACTAGGCGATCTAGTAGACACATTTTCGGGAGAAGTCTGCAAATAAGTAGGCGAATGACGACCTTGTAACTGAGAACGCAGTCTCGGGGCATACGAGATATCACCCCCTGTACTATATCCCGAGGAACTGCCATTTGATCTTGCTATAGATGGAGGACTCGGGTTAGAACCACAACTGCTGCTTCCGCAGTCAGCTTGGTTTTCCCAATGAGAATTTTGCAAACCTTCTATCCTTTCAGGAATTTTAACTGTTAGTTCTGTAGTAGTAGAAACAGAAGTGGAGTGCGCGGGGTAGGTTGATCTAATTAAGTTTCTCTGAGATAAAGATTGCTGTTTGGATTGCGGAGAATATGAATCCGAGTGCGATTTATCGTCATCTATAGTGTGATGCCTCAAATCGGCATTAAAACGATGTTTAATGTTATTTTTAAATTTATAAACTTCGTCGGATTTATGGTCCTGAATTGTGTAAGACGTATTACTACGCACTAAGTCTTTAGGTAAGCCTGGATTTTGAAGCATTTCTCTAAGTTGACTGCCACCTTCAGACGATGGCCTTATTGTCGGAGGACTGTCATTTCGCCCACATTCTTGTACCATTTTTGGCGGTTCACCATCACTAGACTCGTGATGACAAACGGAACTTTCTAATACAGGAGTCAAAATAGGTGCAGGCGTCGGCGGATACGAATCTAATGTGGGAGCACGAGAAGGCGAACTAGAGATGTCCATTGAAGTATCCCTTGATTCTTCAGTCAAAGTAATACTAAAGTCCGAATGCTGATTAAAACCCATTCCTTTAAAAAAAAATGTTTAAAACTTCTTTAATGTTTTGAATTTTTTTTAAGAAAAAAGCATTTAATATTGTCAAAATAATTAAATGTTGCTAACCTCCAACGATTTTGTCGAAGTGTTTCTGCAGATGATTCACTAATCTCACACAAAGTCCATCTCCAGCGTATACTCCTTCAATTTCAACCAAGAACCTCACAGTCTCAGACATGCATTCTTGGAAACCCAAGCGATATTGATGTTTCCGATCTTGTTCGGCAGCATTAGCGACTTCACAATTATCTAATTAAACAAATCAATATTGTCATCAAATTTAATCATTCACCTCGTAAATTTTTGATATATTTATATAGTCCACTTACTCGGATCTTTGCACGAATGCGCTTGCAAATGTTTCAGATGTTTTATGGCCATTTCTATGATTTCAGTCTTCTCGATTCTTCCTCTACCCTAAAGAGAAAAGAAATTATCAGTATTAATAAAAAATAATATTAAATTAATCTATTGTAAAACCTTCTAACCTAACAATACTGTTATGTAATAATACGTAACAGGATATGCGAATTATATCAACATTATTACTATAATAAAACATCCAACTATATCAACAATTCTAAATATTTCTCGATGTAGTTGAATGTGCCAGATTATAGCCGTAAAATTTTATAAATGACGAATATTTGATGCCTATTTTTACTTTAAACTAAAGCATTAACTAAAATAATTATAAAAATATATATGGACTTATATAATATATATATAAATTCATATATAAATTGTGCATACACCCACACACATTCTGTGTTCTAATGTTTTAAGTTCTTACTTCACGTTATTAGTAAATACAGCTGTATTATTATAATCTGGCAACTCTGAAACCAGACTTGAATTAAATTAAATTCAACATTCGGCATAATTTAAGCCTTGTTAGTACATTTATTTTTATAGAAAATTGGCTAAAAAGTAAATAAAAACCCCCGAAGTTCTTTAGTCAAAGTAAATATTTTAATTTAATAAATAGTAATTTCATAAATCGATATCAGATGGCAGTACCTTTTTCAGGTAGGCAGTAGGAATGAGACGACTCAAGTCGGCCAAACAGTTATTCATTCTGTCTCGCCTCCTCTTCTCTATGATTCTATGAGACATGGGATCCTAAGAAAACGATTCGAAAGAAATATTTAATTAATTATACATCCAGAAAATTTATTATATAATGTAAATATATATATATATATATTCATACAGAATTTATAAACTACTCATTAATTAAAATAGAATTGATATAATTGTGACAAAGTTTCCTCCTTTAATTTAATTATAAATGGACACGTGCCAACGAGGATGCGAAGGTTAATACAACTAGTCGACTAGAAGTGAGATAAACGTGTGAATTGCCTGAATGGCACCGAATTCCTTATTCGTTAATAACATCAAAATGTGTAAAGCAGATCAACTTTATGATTACACGATAATTTTAAATTATTATAGTGAACAATGTAACGATGATACAGGTGTAATTTCGATATTACAGATAATAAAATTAAACGATAAAGGGTCATTTTTAAACATTTCACTATACTGGAATTTTCTCGCGGTTTTTTTTTTTTTTAATGAAAAAAGAATGCAGAGTTGCTCCACGTCATTCTTTTAACACATAGACTCGAAGGAAATAAACGAATTAACAAGATAAAATATGCCATTAAATTCTGTATCGTTTCAGTTATTTTATTAATTAAAATTTATTAATTATATTAAAAACTGTTGGAGATTTTTCGAGTGGTTTCTACCTTATTTTCCCCACGTTCAGATTAAAAAATTTTATAAAATTTTAATAATTTTTCGATAAAATATTCGTTAAATTAAACGATAATTTAATTAAATAAGATCTACGTATAAATTTACACGGGTTTGTTCTCCTAAGTAACGATTATCTTTCTAGCAGACAGGAAAAGATGTCGAAACAGGATGCCAAAGGAAAATGACTACGCGTGACCACATATACCCAGCACGTGTCACAGATATGATATACACGTGCTGAAAAGATCGGAGTTTCCTTCCAACGATCGAACTTTCTATAAAACGTAATCCGATAAATGATAGTAATGAAGGTTTTTACATAAATTACAGACTACGTTTCGAGTAGCAAACGGAATACCAGGCGACACGAAACAAACAGAAATGTCATGACCTTGGAAACGACAGGAGATCGCTCCAAGGACATTGGGCAAAAAAGAAAAAAAAATGATAATCTAGTTGATGCAAGCTTCCGGAGAAATATCACCTTACACTTTCTTCTCCATTCGATAGACACAAGAATTGGAATTGTGCCAGTCACCAGGACGACCTTAGGTGATTCTCACGCCAACGTTCTCGCACTTCCTTTATTGGAGTGACGATTCGGTGAACGTTCACAACTTGGTTTCGAGCAGGGTGGAGCGACAAACAAACAACTTTATTTGGTATATCACCAACTCCCAAAGCATATATATATATATATAGCTATATAGAGGGGGAGATAAAATCGACTATTTCACACTGCGCAATCGAGTAATTTGAGAGCGAAAAATGATTTCTTTTTCTTAAAACTTCTCCTAATTGCAGTTTCGTAAGTCCGAATGTACGTGTATTTTTCTTGAAATCCGAACAAATTACACAAATATTCTATAGAACGTCCTTACAAAATGTCTTAGCTTATTGTAAAAGACAATGTTAAAACGGGGTTTATATTAGACTTCAGTTGTAATTCACACCGTAATTGTGTAGTAGTATTCCTTTTAATGTAACACCAGAGAAAACAATAGCTTGTAGTTACCCGAAAGACGGCAGAATTTAGAAGTTCTTGCACATAAGTTCTCGTCTTACACGGGTTATTTTAAAATCCACAATCATTTAAGTATTATAAATAAATTTTAAAAATAAATTGTATAAAAATAAAAGATACATTTTAAATTAAAAATACGTTTAATAATAAATAAGCTACGACTATAAATTTTCTATATATATATAATATTTATAGCGCAGGAAAAGAGAAGGAAAATAGATTAGTTTCATATAAAGGGGAAACAATCAATATAATAAGGCTTATTAATTATTATAAATAACAAGAGAAATTTAAAATTTTAGAATTTAGATTACTGTAATTCGATCTCCGCCGACAAAATAAACAGAATAAAAAAAAACAAAAATCATTTACTTTTCTTGTTTTGTTTTCCCACTTTCATAATTTTTCAACTGGATTTCTCGTATCTCCAGACAAAACTTTTAATAGAAAGTTTAAAACGAAAATTTGTTTTTACGTAATTTATCAGACTTGACGCGCGCATTGACGTCATCTCCCTCTGTAAAATGCCAACGTATGACGCAACAAAGTCTAAATGACGTCTAGATGTTTTTCTGCGACGTTGTTTCCAATGAATTTTAGATTTCCCGAAAGGTATCGAAATAAAGGACATCAACCCTCTGTTTCTATACGATGCGACCTCGGAGAGGGTCGGTAACCCTTTCCGTTGGGTCACAAGTACTTAGAGCCCCGGGGGATGACAACGACCTTCGGAGGCCGAGTGCCAGGCAGCCACACAGGAGAAAACACGTGAGCTGGCATACTGCATCTACGGCGATCTCCAGACGAAAGAAGGCAGACACATACATCCTAAATAGGAATATAGGAAACTACTTGTGACGTGTGAAGTAAGTAGGAGTGTAATAACACAACGCTTATGAACTTGAAACAAAAAGTGCCCACTCGACTGCCACAAGTGTAACACCCCAATGTATATAGTTTTCTATACACTAGGCTCGATTCTATCCGATTAACATCGATGCGGGAATAGTTATCGTACAATTTTTTAATCACAGAAAGCATTAAAAAGTCCTTTATCTACTGAATTGTATACCAAATTTTAATTGCGTGGAGTATCTTCTAACAAGTTAAAAACACAAGCGAAAGAAAAAACCCGTCTTCTCTTAAAAATACAAAAGAAGAACACAATTCTCTTCTCGTATAGAAAGAAAACCGGGAATTTAAAACCGGAGGAGCATCGAAATATCAAAATTTTCGATAAATTCTCCCGATAGAAACCTACTTTTCGAGTACATATGGTAGAAGGCTCTACACCGGAAACAGGTCGCAGTTACTTATTTCAGACGATATAACTCCTCGCCAATATATATACATATATATATTTTTTCTTTTTTGAGGGCAACCAGTGACCAAAATTACAAAGAGGAGGAGAAAATCTTCCCGGGATTACGGTAAATTCTGCATGTAAAAATGCGAAAACGATGGATAAAAAAAATGGGCACAGAGCAGCTACTCACCCTATAGTCGGCAGCAACAGAGTTGAGTAAACTCCACGAACGTAGACGCTGACCCTGCGCGCTCTAGCGGCAGACGAGGAAGTCATTGCAATTGACCTTGATGCGGGGAGTCTCTCGAGCGGCCTGTTCCACCCTCCCTCCCTCCCCCCACACTCTCCTTCCCGAACTGCGCACGTGACGTTATACCACGGCCGGGTCGCGCCTCCACTTCTCATTCACGTGCCACAAAATTCGATCGATACCCCGCAATTCTGCATATACAACTGCGCGAAAGGTAAAAGGTGGAAGGGGTTACTTTGTCATCCGCTTCCTTTCTCCGACACGCAATTAGAAGTGGAACGAACATCAATTATTGCATTGGCTCGACGTAAATCGATTTGTCAATCGCGTTAACCGACAGGGATTGCCACATACGAGCGAGAAGGATAAACAAACATGTTTATGAAAAGAAGTACCGAAACGTAGAATATAAGCAAAGGACTTATTTTGAGTACACACGAGAGGCTGTTGCCAGGCTACGGTCTCTCGTTTTGATAGCCCAATCATATTTACAACAATATGCCAGCCTGTGGGATTACGAAATGCGCGTGAGAAAGTCACGTTTGTGGTAAAGCCTTTCCGTGGGTGGAAAAAAAAATCTATGGCGCCGGTTCGAGGCTTGTAAAATTGCCGAAATTGCCAGGTAGATGCGCGTGTAAATGCGTCGATGGTGACGAAAACGCGCGGATCGTTCCGACTGCACCTGGCACGACTCCGCACGTTCGACCTTGCTTGTCTCTCGCTGGGTATGAAGCAACGTTTGTCTGGTTTATTTTGCTTGTTTTTCACAGAATTTTCTCGTCGATAAATAATACGAGGACACTTTTCTTTCTCGTGTGCTTAGTATTTTTCCATAATCGAAACCATTACTGTCCATTACTCCACTTCCAAGTCTTCGAACTCGATCGAGTCGCGTGGTACTCGATTAAGTACCAAACCCTTTCGTCCCTAATATAAATTCCGAGTCGAAATGACGTGGCAATCGTTCGAGGTCGACGGGGATACGATATCACGCCACGTCCTCCCGGGTCACCTCGCCGCCTCTTCCCTGTTTCCAAGGTCGATAGAAGGGCGTCGAGTCACATGATGCTCATCGACCGATCACGTGTACCTCACCGGTTGCGTAGATACTAATTCATTGACTTTTCTACCTTCTACTTTTATATACGAGGTAACGAATTAATCATAACTGGTATCCCGTCGCACGTGATTTAACCCCGTTACGTAATTAGTATTGCATCTACGTTAATGAAACGTTCGTCCCACTTGTTCATTTTCGTCCCAATAACGGCACCTGTCCATGACACTTGCTATTGTTTTGTCAGGACGTTGAAGGACGACGTGTGACAAATCTTTTCTATGCTAAATTCGATCATTTGCAAGCGTTTCTCTGATTAAAATATAACAAGGAGATTTACGGTGAAAATTTACCAAATTTTCTTGATTAAACCGCAATTTAATAAACGTAAAAAAACAGAGAAACGTTTTCATAATTCTCATAGAAATCCAGACTTTGTTTTATCTCTTCCATCTGTCGATTTGGGTCAGGGTCACTCCGTTCGCGCACGTCGACTGAAAACAACGTTTCCTCCCACTCCAAAGCACACCAGAACAGTTTCAAACTAGTTATTTATCTAAGTACCCATTTAACGGTTCCTGGTCTTTAACACGATAAACCGAGTTAACGTAAGTTTTCTCGATTTAACGCCAGAAACTGCTAACCAGAGGTTTACAGTTGCGCTATTCCCAATCGGAATGGTCGAAGTTTAGTGTATATATATTTATATATAGGTCAAGGTGAGATGTAGTATTTAGTCACGCCGGTCCAGTACTGGGATTTACTCATCGAGCACGATTCGCCAAATAGTTTCGACGTCACGGAAATGGGAGATCTTTAAAATCGATGTTACGCTCGCTTCTCGATAGTTGCCAGTAGCGACTAAACTTAAACAGATCGATAATCGTAGCTTCACGTTACGTCTCCACCTGTGCCTTAATTGACGTATATAAAACGTGACGCATATCAGAATGTAGTAGAATCTCAGTCAGTAGCGTGAGGGCCTACGCACGATTTTCTTATAAGGCCCTGTATAAAGTGTTTTTTTTATATATTAAAAAGATAATATACACGTTTTAAATGTTCACTACATTTTTTCAGGCATATTATCTTTTCCCTCGTGTAATCTTTGAGGCCTCTCGAGACGACGAGGCCCTATTGGGTAATCTGCCTCTGTATACACTGGATCTAACTACAGTATTTACCGTAATTTCCCCAAATTAATCGAACTGTATTCCCCGTATAACAATATTTTAAAAAAATTCTTCCATTTTTCCCTATTCATCTTAATTACGCATCATTCCCCACACGACATATTTTAAATTTCCCTAATTTATCCTAATAATTTACACGATTCAACCCATTAGGTAGAAAATTCCAATTCCTATAACGCTCATGTTTCTGATCTATCCTTATAATTAATTATTCCATACAGATCCTGAAAAAAATTTCTAATTTGTTTAAGTAATTAATTCATAAATGGGAGGATATTTTTTAATTTTTTCTAATTTTTATATTTGCCGAATTTCCTTAATTTATCCGGCAATTAATTAGTCATTAATCCTTTACTTGGCATCAATAAAATAGAAGGATAAGACCGGAAATTAGCCCACTAAATTCTTAAAAGATCGAGCCAACATTGGATCTTACAGGAGCTCATTTGTAACCTTGAATAGGGAATTCGAGTGTCGTCAATTCGAAGAACAGAAAGCGATTAACCATCTTCGAATTAATTCCTCGTAAATTTTTATACGGTTCATTACATAACAAAGCAATCCGTAAACGTGTCGAAATTAATTATTAAAGTATACTTTACGTGCAAATAATTATGAAATGTACGCAATTATTCGCCAATCCAATTTTATGGGTAGTGTTTTAATCGCATTTTTTCCGCGAAAATATCAATTGTTCGCTTGGAAATTGTCCTACTCGATTAAAATTTCATTAAATTCTCTCTTCTGATTTAAAAAATTAAGTATTTTTTTTAAGAAATCGAGCGTTGCAACGTGAAAACTCTCTACGCGTACGTAACGCTATCGATCGAAAGGTGGTGAAGTCCTCCTGTTGTTAATATTGAATAGAGAGAGATGAATTTGCTTATTTTCCGCCATTGAGTATATATTATTCGTATGGGATTTCATTGTTTCTTCCGTAGAAAAACCGTTGGAAATAACTAAAAACCAGATAAAAATGATTGTGCGATTTTTCGGCCTCACGCACGCCATTCGATCAAGGACGTCCGTCACGTGCCAAAACTACGTCCTTGGAAGAAAAGCAGATAGCCAGAGATAGATGAGGACGATTCCAGTGCTCAGGGTCGATTGCATGATGGGAAAGGATTGCATCAGTCAGGAAGTGCTCCTAGAAACGGCACGCGCGTTATTTTTGGTGCCGAACGTCCTTGGCATAGACTGAGAAATCGTTTTACACGAGGAGAAAAAAAAATCTGCGGGAAATTTACAAATAATTCTTCCTTCTGGATTCGATTTGCAACATGCAACTTCCAACGGAAAGGCAACTGTTTACCGAAGGATATGCGAAAATAATCAGCCCGAAATGAACTGTTATCGCTCCTATAACGTCGCCTCTTCCTGGAATCTAGATTATTATCGGTAAATCGGCGCCATACTCTTAAATGGAAGTTACGCTAGATACTGGTATCTATGGCTTATAGTACACATTAATTGTAGTAGACGACGACTATAGATAATACCACTTTTTCTGTACTTTTTAATAATTATTCTGTCGTTCTAATCTCCTAAGGAAATACACAATTTCGTGCGGAAGGCACGAAAACCTGTTATTTCTTACACAAGTTTTTCTTATTTTTACATACAAATTACCTAAGGAATCGAGTGTTTACTTATTCCTCTATCGTAAAAGTGATGTAGAAATAAGTGGATATTGTTATACTAAGAAATTAAGTCGTGGCATTTTTGAGGGACTGCACCAAACGTATTATTATTAATAATACCCTTTGCTGCTGCTGAGGTATTGATTAGAAGATTAAATTTCTTGCAACACGTTCTTAAGTTAAAAAGAATTCAACGTATAATCATAAATACTGTATTAGAATTTTGTAATAATTCTACTCTCCTTGCTACTATTGTACAGTAGCTGTAACAGGAAAACAATACAAATTATTAAGATCTAGCATATTCCCAGAATAATGTTTACGGCAATACTTCACGATATTTATGAAAATTCTTGTAATAATACTTTTTCCCGGTATAAAATCGACGTGAAATTCTGTATAAGAAATAATCATTTAATTATAATTGACTTTTAACGAGACATTGCAATAAAATCGTGAATATGCGAAGATGGAGAATGCTCTGCGTAAATGGCACAGTCTAATTAATATTGATGCCAGTGGTATGTTATCAAAGAAACCAATTTTCGGGCATGAAAATAGCATGACAATAACGATAAGGAATTCGATATCACGAGTGCAAGTGGCCAAACAGGTGGCAAACAATCGGCATTCATCCGGAAGTGAAACTGCCCAGTTTTTTTTTTCCTCTTCCTTTTTTCCTCCCCTTTCTATCTAGAAGATGGAAAATAGAACGTACCGGATTGCAGGAAACGTTAAAAAGATTCGAAACTTCCGGAAGAGAATAAGAAATTAGAAAAATTGCAAAACGTTCCTGGAAATCTTTCAAGCGAGAATATAATAAACATTGCGTGGTGTGGGTAAAGTAAGAGGCAAGGACGTCATCCGACCGACATTAGATAAGAACCGCACTACGGCCTTCGAATAGCATATTCGTGACGCACTATACCAGGTGCAGTTACTGACGAAATCAATCAAAAGATTTTCTTCGGAAAAATTTCGGAAACAATACGAAATTAAGTAAAATGGCATGCAAAATAAAGACGTTTAAATTAACGCCAAAACAGGAAAGAGCATTCGGTTGTACGAATAAAATCTCTACGTTTTTATCGAATGTATTTTACAGAATAATTTTCTTCAGGAAAAAAATAAAAAAAAAAACTCTGAAAATAAATCTTTAAAAATTCGGGCTAGAATGTAAGAAAATTGGATTTAATTTTGAGGCCCAGCTTCGTCTCAACGGTATTAAAGACACGAATCTCGATAGGGTGAAGAGGTTGTTGACACGTCAATGTCCCATCAAGGATAAGTATCTGAAGGAATTTTTTTTTCTCTCGCTTTTTTAAATCAAAGAGTAAAAATTTTTTTCTGATTCTGAAGGATAAATCCTGTTTGCTCTTTTAACTTGGAACTTATGCGTCATACTAAACATATGTTTAAACAACTGGCAAACCTTATACAATTAAAAAAAAAAAAAACAGCGGAATTTCCTATCTATTGTTACTTTACCTCGTTATTGGTTTTTACTAGAGAATTTAACGAAATTTCCTTAAATATTTTAATAAAATTTTGAGTAATTTAAAGAAACAAACAATAAATTAACGTATTTGTGTATACAGTATTTTACTATTTTACAATAAGGGTTTATAATCCATAGATTCAAATAATATATATTTTAAATATACAATATATTAAAAATGCGAAATAATTCGTAATAAACATTCACAAACGTTAATTATACAAACGGCAGCATTGATATTAAATAACTGAAAGTGGTGTGGTGTCGACCACGTGATTTAAAAATAAAAGAAAATTACGAACAATTTTTCATTTAAAAATGACATTAGAAATGATTTTTAAAATAAAAATTCCAATTTATATCTAGCTATAAATCTTAATTACATCACAATGAATATTTTCAATAAAACAATATGCCTCATACATAAAATTTTGTAAATAAGCTTACACTGCACTAATTTATTCAAGAAATTGTTTGCAGAGAAAACATGGCATATATTATACATGATTGATTCTAAACTACTGTATATTATATATGATTGATGAACTACACATGATTTTGATACGCCGACTATTGTATTGCTAAGCCAATACAATAGTCGGCGAATGAAGACACTCAAAATTTTAGTTTCAATCCTTTAAAACCTGTCTTAACTTTCAGAAATTTATTCTAATGTTAGTAAATAAAAGTTGTAAAAACTTACTCTTGTGGTTTTTTTCCTGGAATATCCGAAATCGTCTTCTTCATGCGGAATTGTGGCAAAGTTTAAACTCCTAAGGAAAGAACAATGCGTTTGGTCAATAATTTGGCAAGTTAAACCACAAACAAAAAACAAATCTGTTGATAAACTAAGTATACACTGTTATTTATATATAAACTTTCATTATGTAACGTTCACCTCAGAAACTGCGCACATACGACCGAGCTACGGTTATTTCCGAGCATAATAAAGGTCAACTTCTAAATTCAGAAAGCTTTGGTGGGGCTCTAAATTAAAAGACGGACTTTGCCCCACTTTTTTACTATAAATTTCCGGTTTGGTATTATATAATTATTGCGTTATACTTCTAAGCCAAGATAATACGCCCTAACTTACTTACTGCAACATGTTTTGGAATATGTACCAAGCTTAGGAACATATTGCCACTCGAGAGCTAGTTGGCACTCGTACTGATGCGATTCGCCGAGCTACAAGATTTCCCGGCGGCATCACAGACAAAACTGCAACAGACACGTGACCCGCTGGGAGGTCCTTCGCTTCTCCGCAGGCGAAAGTTATGCATCTCAAACACGTGCTCGACACCAACGGTCCTCTATATCGAAAGCATGTAAATACTTACAATCCGGTTTCTCCAACGACCTTTGCCTCGCCAGTCGCTCGTATTAATTTTCTTCGGTCTAACACTCCTAACTCTAATCAATCGCAATTATAATGGTGATGAAAATAAACCTTTCATTAAAGAAATTACATCACTTTCGTACTTATAACAACTTAACACCTGAACGGGTCTAAATTGTAGCTCTCATTCGTGGATAGTTTCAGCCTAATAACCTCTTAAAACAATCCTAGTAAATTCTGGAATGTGTGTAACTTTGTAACCACTCTTTATAAAGGAATACAACTTGAAAATATCAAAGATTTTCTAGATAATAAAATCAATTAACAGGAATTAGTATCTAATAAATTAACTGAGGTCTTACGAAGAAAATTAATTCAATTTTTACCCTGTTATCGGAATTTCCTGATGGGTTAGTTAATGACTTAAAACAATGGAATCGTTTCAAACCGCTAACATTTAAAGCATTAGATACTTTGTATTAGTACAGAAACACATAAAAAATATCATTAGTAAGGTTGATTAATTCGATATCGCTCTATAAACCTACGGGTGGGATCGTTTATGGAATGGGATACATTCATTCTCCTATACCTACCCTAGCACTTGGAGGCTCGTGTCTGATGCCCTTGGCTTCTTCAATGCCAAGCGCAGCGCTCAGAAACATAATCTCGATCACGTGTTCGACCATCGGAACTCCAAGGTCCTTCCGGTTTTAGACGACGAAACTGGGTCGTTGTGAATTAGGTCCCGCAACACTGGCAACCAGACAAGGTTAGATCTGTAGAAAATTTGTTTACCCAGTGAAAGTCAGGGGAACGAATCGAAAAGGGAACGTCGATGTTATTTTCGTTTCTCTACCCTCGCACGTTGTTTGATTTGTAAGTTTTTACGTTACACACCTTCGTCGTCGAAGTCGGAGATTTTAGTCATAATCGGAAACGTTTAAGGATTAACTAATAAGCAATATTTTATAAGGACAGCCGTCCTTCGGCAGGACCTATGGAATTTTTGCCTCCAAGCACGTGCCCTTGACAGAAACAGAAATAAAGCGACCTCGTCCCGATATGGGGTATCAATTGTTGTTTCTTTCCACGTTCACTACTTTTTCATGGTCGCGTTATTCGAGTGCTGAATAAAAATTATAAGAAAATTTGATCTTTTTATATTAATATAAGTAATTCTATCGGAAGTCGTGTTCTAAATACGTTTGTCTGTTTAGGAATAAAGCCGAGATAACATATTCTCTAACGGCATCTAAATTAAAACCATCTTTTTACAATTAAAAAAAGAAAAATGGGTCGGAAATATCTAGAGAACGTGCTCGATGACGTGTGCTACTAAATATTGCTTTCCTTATTTAATGACAACCACGCATAATCCGCGACGTCACTAAAGCAGGAAGTCAATAAGCGAAAAACTACAACTGTTTATGTTGGACCAGACTTGATAAACACCACTTTCGACCCACCTCTCATCGTCAAGCCAGAGTTCGGTTTGGCTCCAGCAACTAAACACTTCGGCTTCCTCATCCATTGTTATATAAGAGCATGATAATCCAATTGTTACAAGCAAGTCTTTTTATTTTACGGAAAGAACACAAATTAGGCATTTTTTTACTTTACATTTTGATGTATTTCATTCAGTAGAAGCAGGAAAGTGACGCCATTTCATTTTTAACTTATCTCATTGGCGAAATGTTGTTGAAAATTCTTTAATTAACATAGACAAATTTTCGTTTAGAATAACTTGAACGTGGACAAACAGGATATATACAGAATTACCTGACGGGTTTTCTTAGTTGCCAAAGTGAAGTCCAAACTAGGTTGCGACTGTAACCTATAAACCTACAAACCCAAGCGAGTAAATATAACCTCTTCTCTCTTTCACCTACCGACCAGGCCATCTACCTTATGACGTCACCAGGGCCTGTCGTAATAAAAAAAAATAAAAAGACTGCTGCGAGGCAAGCGTTACTAATCTAATCAAAGATCCATCGAGCTAATCCTAAATGGTTAAAGAGATCCACGAAGAAAATTAAAATTGCATCCGTTACGGTATCAACAATGCGATTACCATGGTAGAAACGAAATTTCAGCCAATCGGGATCTTGTTTGCAACGGCCGAAAACCGTTTTACAACGTCTAAAATCAAAATGCAAAACGGGTCATTCAACGTCTGATCCTTGACTGTTTTGCATGGACCATCCAAGGTCGAACGTACTCGTTCTTCGGGGAAATCGGGATCAATCCGGGTCCACAACTCTCTAACCTGCTAATCCCATTCCAGATCATCGAGCTAGTTCTGGGTCAGAAATTACGGCGGAAATGATGTCATTCTATGTCATAGTAGAAATATTAACGAGAACGTCCCCTTTTTAAAAATCGCCATTTTTATGGTATTTTGCACCATTCTGATCCGGATATGATTCTTCAATGAAAGAGGAGGAGCCAACACTTATACAATAACGTTTTCTTTTTCTTTTTTAAATTTAATATCGTTAAAATTTTTATAGTGAAAATTAAATTAATGTAGTACCGGGATATAAAAACATAGATGAATTTTTAAATTTGTAATTTTTGTTTTTAGCTTCTTCCTCCTGCATGTAAGAGGACCATTTGCATGTCCTCGCAAGTCCACGTTAGGGAACTACGAAGTGAAGGACGTGGCCCGAGATATTAGAATGGAACCACCCATAAAAATTTCTTTGTTTGCAATGCAGACTCGAATCCGTATCCTTAAGAAATTTCTCAGATTCGAATCCATCAGTTTGGCACCTTTATTATCATAAGTTTGGTGTTATAATTTACCACTCTTATTTTACGTTTAAGTAAATATTCCTAACTAAAAATAGCGTAAATAACAATTTTAATTACGACTTGGAGTGTTGTTCTAATAATTAACACTGTACTGATTGTCTGCTCGAGTAACATACGTTCGATAATGCGCAGTACTCGTGTCATCCATTACATTTAAAAATTGATTTTCTATTTTTTAAGAGAAGTTATTATAAAACAGCGATTATGTAAGTTATTTGCGTATAACTCTGATTAAAAATCCATCAAGGACGTGTTTTTAACGTTCTTTGACGAAAAAATAATAATAAAACGAAAAAACTACAGAACTATGTTGTTGTTTACTTAACTAAAAACGAAGATCAACGCTAAATAAATGATCTAATGCAAGCTGACGGTCGTTCCATTAAATATCTAGAAGGGTAAAGAGAGCGAGTTCGTGCAAAATATCACGTCAGTCAGGTTGAACAAGAGAAGAGAAGAGAGAGAGAGAGAGAAAGAAAAAAAAATCAAGGCCGATCTAGATAAATTAGGGACAGATGAGCCTTTGGGATATTAATCGAGTGCCAGAGGGTTATAAAGAAGAACCACACCTGCAAAACTAATTTCTGATGTTGATCGTCAGAAGGCAGAATAAATTTCTAAATACAAAATAACGGACTTAATAGCGACAAATCGGAGTGGTGTTAAAAGATATTCCACACGATTTTGACGAAGAAACCATACAGAAGATTAGCCTACTTATTGTTATTCCTGTTCTAGTTACCTGGCTTGTTGGCGTAATGATGTAAACACTATTCTTATATATATATATATATCTAAGCTTAAAAAACTGTTTCTCCTTTCAATGAAACGGGACGTTTGTTTCGTGATTGAGTGAGCGTTTGATAAACTTCCAAACGAATCGACTTTAAATAGAATGAATATTTGTCAACTAGGCCCACGTCTTTAACATCAACATGCCTAGTTTAGTCATTTCTTGTATGAATAACACAGGATTTAAATAACTTTGACTTTTTAATGTTCGATAGTTTCCTGGAATTCTTTTCAGTACGCGTACTTTCAGACAAATCAAAAGATATTTGTGTTAAAAATGCCAAACATAATTTATTGACCATGATGGAAATGATAGATTACTTGTTCTAGAGTGCCTTCGAAGACAATAAAATCTATTTCAAGATATAGAAGATGCTACAATTAAACATTCCTGTACATAAAAAAGAATTCTACTACGAACACCGCGGCCAATAAAGCAGAGGGAATAAATGAAAAAGCAAGGAATTCCGAGATGTAATACGTGTTGAAGTGATGCCAAAGCATACAAAACGATACATTCCGAGTCGTAAAAGTTGCTAAATCGAAACACGGAACGTTCGGACACGTGAAAAAAAATAACGTTAAGTCGAAGGCAGTACCATAAATTACGTAGAGAAGATCTGAGGAATTCATTGTTAATTTGCGAGAAGAATAATCCGAGTAAAGATGATATCGATTAGAAAACTGTTCGGGTTCGTGAGCAGATTAAAAAGCGTTAAGGAGAGCAGCGGGCGTGCATACAAAACACATGGAAACAAGATCAGTGCACGTGTCATTTCGAGCCGATTGTCGTGGGCAAAAACTCGAGGAGTGGCATAGATTATCGGTATTTTAACCGTTCGTCTGCCACGGTGGAGGTCGTCGGCATCAAGGTCCGCGACCGGCAGACCTACATCGTCACTCAACCCAACTGTCAACGTCTCCATTGGGCCGCGGCCGAGTCAGCGCGTGCCAAACAACCACGTTAGACGATCACGTGCTGCACCGGGGATTTTGGACCACTGACACCGTAACACAGATGCCGGCAATACGCAAGCGGGCCGATTCTTCCCCGACCGTGCTAAGGTGAATAACTTTTGATCAATCGTTATTGTGTCAACGCCCCATCTACCATCGATACGCTTCCACTTCCGGTATACTGGCCTCGCTTTCGTACTCGATGACGTCGCTCTGCTCCTGTTTCGTTCTAGCGTTTCTTGACCTCGTTTTCGTTTACACAGATATTTTAAAAAAAAAAACATAATAAAAACAAGTCTCGATCCCGACAATTAGCAAAACGGGCACATTTTTACCTTAATAACCACGTATTATTTCATTCCCGCCTGCTTTTATCGACGGTAACGCAATCACTTACGGCCGGAAATAATCTCTCACACGTGGAAGTCGAATCCGAACAAACAGGAAACACGTCACAGGCACGCTCTAAGTGCACGTGATAAGTATTTACGAAACACGCGCCGCGCTCGAAGATTAAAAATACGACGTTTTAATGTATTTTTACACTCGAAATTTAAGAAAAAATAATTTATTAAACGAATAAAAAATAAGATTACGCCTCGATTTAATTTAATTTAATTCTTTTATATATATATATATTATTGCAAACGTTAAATGTGATTAATCACGGAGCATTAAACATATTTATTTTCGAAAAATATTTTAACCTTAAATTACTTAAACACCCCCCTCGTTTTTCTCTCCCCAGAAAATATAATAAAAATTTTTTGAATTTTTAAAAAGTAATTACAGGGGCAAATCGATTGGTTGAATAATTTGAATCTCCGTGATTTACATTAGTATATTTCGAGCAAAAAACATGGCAACAAACTGGCAACCGTCTCCGAATGTGCATGTGTTTACGTCATGTGCGGAGGTGTTAACAAAAATAAAAGGGTTGTAAATCGTAATTTATAAGAGAAATCGTTAATTTAATCGACGATGCGCGAAATAGCGTTAATTCGGGGATGGACGTTTATATCGAGGGGAGCGTAAGAGAAGTTTAAAAAAAATAATAAAAGTAATAATAATAATATTTTGTAGACTCACCTCTCAATCTTCATTCGCCGTTCGTCCCAGACAGCGTCCATTTTCATGTCAGCGGTGAGCATCCAGCATGCCGGCGGCAGCGCCTCTCGCGGAGTTCTAACTGAATGTGTCACGCGCAAACTCGTTCTATCTCACGTGTCATAGTCGATTGTAACGTCATTGCACGCGGCGTGTCACGCGACTCGGTGCGTGTTCGTACTAAAACTTCCATCGCTCATATTTTTAACCGAGAAACAGGTTACGTATACGGTATATGTTGTGTTATCAAACTTGTGCGATCTCATTTCTTTATTTTATATATCATACATTTAACTAAATAAGTCATATATTATCCTATTTATATGGTCGAAGGACTCGTACTGTAATTTTTATTTTATTTTATTCTTTATGTAAAGGCTGGGTCAATTGCCACACGCTGTCTGGGTCACGTCTATCTAACGTATTTGGTAAAACCCACGAATCTATCTTCACTTTCGTTTCTGGTTAAATCTATGGGTTTTTTAAGTATGAAAGACGGTCAATGTCCTCGATCTAAACATTCAAAATTTGTTTCGTATGTCAAATCGATAAAACTTTACCCTTTTTATTCAGTTCAAACTTATCGAACTTTTAAATTCAGGCTTTGGCCATAGCGTGTAAAAAGGTGTGTTTCGGTCGTTGACGTTTTCTTGAGTATCGATACCGTTGTTGGATTTGTAAACTCATAAGTTGAATATGGCGTTACTATGAAAATGGATGGTCATAACTAGATTACCCTTGCAGTTGATAATATATTATTGTTAATTTCCGGGACCGTTATCCCGTTCGCCACAACAAAGCGGTCATACGCAAAGGAAGGGGCTTGGGAGGCCTCGCAGCATCAATCCCAAAGTATTGGACAAAGCTACTCTATCAGAATTCCATCGGGTGGAACAAGAACATGATAAACTTTAGGAATACAGGATTATTTCGATACGATACGAGAAATAGAAAATCCAGCATCAGAAGAACAGCATTACTCTTTAAAATGAATATAAGAATTAATACAGGAAAAATTCACTCAATTAAATACAGGATTACAAATAATCAAGTCAGAAGTCAATTTAATGAAAGAAGAAAACAGAATTTATCAGGTTGAATCTAAGAAAATTATTAAAAAAAGTTAGATGAATTCGACTTAATAACTAAGAAAAACTCACAGACTAAAAGTATATTTGAATTTGAAATTGATCAACTAATTAATGAGAGAACCAATAAAAACATAGTAATTATTAACTATCCGTTTAAAACTACTGACTAAAAGAAATCGAACAAATCATAATTACGGTATTAGGCATAATTAATAATTTAATAGAAAGTCTAATTAAGTTAACAAATAATGATTTTAAACCAATTGTGAAAATTATATTAGCTTCGGTATATGCTAGAAACTTAATCCTTAAAGAATTCTGGACTAAGAAATCCAATTTTATCACAGAAGAGCTGAATAAAATAATAATCACGGCAGATCGAGATTGAGGAAGAAAAAATTGCGGACAATAGTCCAACAAGAAAACGCTAAAGGCAGTGAAATAAGAGTTAGGGACGATTACTATACTGTATTAGCGAAGAGATGATCTATACATACGACCTCAAAGTTATTCAATTAAAAGGGTTTTTTTAGGTTTAAACTAAGTAATACATCGGTTATATCTTTAAGAAAATCTTCTGATTCTATGAAACCTTTAAATATGTTTGATAACACAACTGAGAAAATAGTAGAGGACAACAATCAAATAGATACTAATATTGTTTTATCGCCGGTTTTAGGACTAATAACTAAGTGCAAAGTACTAATAAGTTTTTGGAAGAATGTTGCTTGATTTTGTACTAGATAATGAATTATAGGCCTATATTTTGAACGGTAGACTCCCCAATGATTGTCCTGCAGAATATACCTTTTTATCTCATTCTAGTAAATCCATAATTGACTATATTATCTGTTCTGAATTTGTTTTAAATCAATCTAGAAATTTTAAAATTGTAAACAATTGTAAACAATTGTCATTGTTTATAATTACTCCTTTACTCCTTTACAAAATTATGATAATTTGCTGAGGATAATTAATATGTATCGCTAAAAAGAAGAAATATGAATTATCTGTTTATTAAAATCAAGAGATACAAAAAACTTATAGAATATTATAAATAAATTTCGAAAAACGTCACCTATTACGAATACCGAATGCTATGTATCATGCAACAATTGGTGTCAGTATTTCAATGAATTTTCAGTCAATTATAAAAGCAATTATAAAGAGAACATCCTACAACTTAATATAACCTTGAACCAACCATCAGAAGAAGTATTCAACGTGGAAAATTTACACAATTGTATTAAAAAGCTAAGAGAAAAATCGGCTCCCGGCGCTGACACTATTACTAACTATATAATCAAGAATCTTCCGACAGATGCCATCAAGTTTTTGGTTAGTCAATATAATAAATTTTATAACACTGATATTATTCCTAAAGATTGGAATACAGTTATTTTTCAAATGATATTCAAAAAGGGTGAGAGGAATTCGTCCAGCTAATTATCGTCCAATTGTCCTCTTGTTGTTTACATCCGCAAAATTTTTACTCTAGAACAGGGGTTCTCAAACTTTTTCGATCCACCGCCCCCTTTGTTCCATAAAGTTATACCCAACGCCTCCTAACCCATCGGTGACCCCAACTTTTTGCCTTTGGTCACCCTGCCTCCAGCGCCCCCTGGATTTACTCACCGCCCACAGGGGGCGCTAACGCCCACTTTGGGAACCCCTGCTCTAGATTAAAACATTCCTGGATTCCTGGATCCTCAAATTAGAACTTAATAGATTCAAACTAACTCCCTTCTTTGTAAAAAGGTTCATTAATTTTCTTTCACTTAGCAAACACTACAATGATATACAAATTGTATAATTTCGCAAAAAAATTTTGTAACCAATTTCTTTAAATTTATATGTAACAAAGCTGCTACACATAGGTATTGTAATTTCAGAATACTTAAGTTTACATGAATGTTGTTTATGTAGATATAAGTAAATTTTGACACAATGTAAGTCTAACACCTGTTATAACAGGCTATGGCCTATTATAATTAATAAAGATTTGATTTGATCATAGCGTGTAAAAGCCTATTTAATTCGATTTCTTTAAAATAGGTTGGTACGTACAGCATCATAATAGATAAACAAGAGAAATTAGGCGATAACGTTGTAAAAATACCAATGAAAAATATATACCTAATTATCATATAATTAATAGAAAAGTTGAATGCCTTTCTCGTTATTTACAATGTAAACATATTCAGAATCATCGAATTTCTATGGAAATATTTTGTCTAATTTACACAAATTTACACGTTTATTAACTTAAACTCATCTAAACTTAACCATTTAGTTTAATGACTTACTCGTAATGGGCTAAAATAATAATAAATTTAAATCACTCTATATAATTCTATATTATAATTCTTTATTTAATTTTATTCTGTTGATTGTTATCGTCGCTAATTTAAAATTAAATCATTTCTAATCTATTCTTACATAATTATTTTTTTTCCAATTTGCCTTCTTTTCTTCTCTCTAACCTTTATGAAAAAACTCTCGGATTTCTCAAACTGTTATACTGTTTTATATATTGTTATGCATAATAATAAAGTTATATATACTGTTATATATGTATAACAGTTTGATAAATCAAACCATAAAGGTTAGAGAGAAGAAAGGAGGCAAACATAACAGTATCGTGTTATATATATACCATGCTGTGTATATGTAACAATATCACATGGGTGTTCGAAAATCTTTAAAAAAAATTAAATAATTAAATAAAGATTTATTGTCTATAAGAATTTCCCGGTGAAAAATTTAAAATTATTAAAGATTAAACTTGCTAAAACTTCATTTTTATGCAAACCATTCGATATGAACTGAAAATACCAATTATGTTATGCGTAATGACTTTACTCTTACAATTTTCCATTAAATTAATTCAAATAGCATCTAAATTAACCGAATCACTGATCTATGATTATTCTATACAAATATTTAATGTCAATAAATACAAACGTATTGTTTATATTATACTATAGACTCACTCTTAAATATCATAGGAATTTGGAAGAAATTTTATTATAAACTTCTTCCAAATTCGCTGAAATTATAATCAGTTTTAAAAGGAAATGTAACGAAAATTGATTAGATTTGAATTTAAACAAATGATTTAAAAGTGTCCATGTTTTGGCCTATATCGAGAATAGGTGATGTCGAGATATCTACCAAAACGCATTTTAAGATGTCCTAAAAACGAGTCGACTGGTTTTTTCTCCATTAATTTCTTTACACCTTAAGGACAGTGACACCAAAGGGAAAGAAAATGTGAGTTAAACTCGTGCGAAGAATAAACCCAAGTCACCTGTGTGATTTTTCATATTTATGTAGACTTATAAGCAGTAAATCTACTCCATTAATCCGGTGATTCGCAATGTTATTCGACCTCTTAAACAGAGCTTCAGATGAGGCATACCACTTAAGCCCTCTTCATTATATATATATAGGCCTATATAAAAAAATTCTCTATTCATTAATCTAACACAAGGGATGAGTGGTGCATAAAAGTATTCTTTTCTCTGGCTAAATAACTTAGAATTGTATTTTATAAAAATAAAGACAGTACGTGTCACTACTGTGTGAGGGGGTCCCCAAACAGTTTTCACTGTCGACCACTTCTTCCCCTTATCGACTCCTTTCGTCTTTCTTATTAATACAGTTAATAATAATAATAATAAATGTAGCGAACCAGTATTAATTCACACACCGTTTTCATAGAAACGATCTACTTACAGTGTCGAAATTTAATTTACAATATTCTGAACTGTCACATACATAATCCATTGGACTAATAATGAACCGTTTTCAATTGAGTCCGACTAATTTTCTACCTCCGAAAATGCCTTATCTATCCCCAGGGATCGATATAGACCACTTTACGAACCCCCTGAATGGACGTCGATCCATAGGGGACAGAGGGCCCATATCCCTCCAATATTTTTGTACCATCAAATTGTCTTTCTCCCGACATATTTTATTTTATGCCATACTAAAAACGAGTACTGTATACCCGACAATGAAACATTTTTCTTACTCATTGTCATTGACTCGTCCCCCTAATATTTGTACAGATCCACCTCCGACCTAGTGTATGTTCGCGTAACCATACTTTGAAATCCACTGAATTAATCTATTTTTCATACTTCTTACAATGGAGGCTATTGCTCTCCATTCTTCACAATTATATAACCGCTGTAACTACTCCCAGTCTATAGGTTTATAGCCTAAATATATGTAATGTATATAAGATTACGTAAAAGGTCGTTTAGCTTTTAAATTTAATATTATTATTCATCAATAAATCTTAAAACTTAAATCAAATAGGTTATAAATATTCAATACATTTTTGTTTAATCAATCTCTTAATTTTGTTTCCCTGTGCGGTATGTTAACCCAATCTAACCTAACTAATAAAACCGTGGAGGTGTAAATTTTTTATTAATCATTAGTTGGTGTGAAATATAGGCCAATTATTAAAACATTCAGATATTAAATTCAAAATTTTATATAATAAACTGGGGAATAATTTCAGCATCATTATTGAAATTAACATTTCCCAACAACATCTGTAAATTTGATCGTGATGCAGTATCATTAGTGAATTTAATCCGGATATCACCCAGTTTATAACCGGATTTTCATATAATTAATAATAAATTTACTTCATGTGTCTACGGATATGAGATTGTCATCCATAAGGTGAGCCTCACTTCTCTTAAAACAAAGAACAACATTTAAAACTTTGTTAGAAGGCCCACGGACAGGTAAATAACACAATAATCCACACTGGTCCATCCGCAATTTAATAAGCAATAAGACTTTCTAGTGTATTTCTTAATTGTAGTCTGGTCAGGATGTTCGATTTAAATAAAGAACTTCGAGAAGAGAGAAAGGAGGGATGTCTCTGTGTATTGTAAAAATGTTGTGATTATTGTTCTGTGTAACTGTTAAACTGGTGTAAATAAGAGGTGCAGACTATTAGCTTAAGTGACGATGTTCACTTTACCAAGAGTTTAAAACCAGGAACCCCCAGGAAGAAAAAAACATCAAGGATAACGGAACTTTGTGGAAAAGCAACTCCTTACAAAAATATGGCAGGGATTGCATTTTTCCAATCTGAATTATTCGATACCCGTATAAAGTTTCGAAATATTCGGTTACGTAAACTATTGTAAAATCGAATGTTCTGATATTTAGGCCTAATTTTTTAAAAAGCATTTTAGTGTTTGAAAACAAAAAGGGGAACATTACCCAAATTAGTAAGATAGCTACTTAATTATGAAAAGTATTTTAAAAAAGCATTAGCTTTTAATGAAAGGTGATTGAGCTTCAATTTGAAAAAAAAAAAAAAAACGTAGACCTATATATTCCCACTATCGTCCGTCCGTCCGTCTGTCATTCCTTAATCTCGAGAACTGAGTTAAATACACGAAATCCGAGACGAGAGATGGAAACCTTAGAGTCAGAAGGCCCAGATCAATAATATAAGAACTTGATAGACGACTGTATTGTTAAAGGGAAAGTATGATGTACTGTACATGTACAGAGGCAAGCCACTACTAATTTGAGGTGGAGAACATATATTTTAAATTACTTAAATTAAAAATTGCAGTCCGGCATTGTGACGATGTCACAATAAATAATTGCTCGTTCAAATCGATATTGTCTGATTCTGATAAGGAGAACCATCATCTATACATTATTATAATATTAAAATATACAGTATATAACTAATACTTATTACAGTGTTGTGCAATTCTATCAATACTATACTGTGATAATATATAACGTAGTGAAGCTTCGATTTATCATTCGTTTGCCTCTAAAATTGGCACTAAATCAAGTGTGGAAAACCGAACTTCAAACCTTAAGCAATGCTAATTGTATCTAGAAATGAGGTCTACATATAATTTTAAATTTTGATTATCAGAGAGTCACGTGATTTGACATTGTAACAATGTCATTTGCAATGCACTTCAAATTAGTAGTGGTTTGTCCCTGTACATCATACTTTTCCTTTAACAATAGAGTCGTGACGGTCATCTATCTAACGCCTTTCAGGGAAAAATATTTGAATCGAAATAACGTGACTTTCGGTTTGTATCAGAAGTTTCTGTGTAGTTAATCGGGGCCTTCTGTCCCTAAGCTTTCTATTTCTGGTCTCTTCATTGATCTATTTAATTCCGTTCTCGAGATTAAGGAAAGGCAGACAAACGGAAACAGAAAATATAATATTAATAATTTTTTTGATAGCCTACTTCAAGGATCTCTCCTTTCTTCTGTTCCCTGTGTTGTGTATCTGCCAATTTACGACACTGGTTGACATAAAATCAAGATTCAAATTCATAACATTCTTTGGTTAAGAGGTGACAACAAAATTATAACTTTGCAATTGTATAGTTTTATGGTTTTAAAAAACAAGTATTCGATTCTTTAACTATTGTCATTGTGTTGAGGGTTGTTTGACCATTACGAGGAAAGTTAATATTAAAAGGCAAGCTTAACATAAAATTTATCACTATCATTTGAGTATTTTGTTCCACCGCGGGACACTACTGGATGGATTAATTGGGACACTCATAAACAGTGTTCAATTGGTGTCCAAGTTGACTTACATTTATAAACGTATTTCATGAAGTGCCGAGTAATAAACGTAATCATAGTGATTCAATATAGAAAAAATTTATATAACAAATATAAGAAAATTTATTGAAGAAAACACAGGAAAAGCATTCATAATTAAGACTATTGTAATCTAATTTTTGAAAACCACTTTAATACAAATACACTCTCCAAAGATTTTAAAGCAGTGTGTATCACTGGCCGACCAAATGCAATGTGTCAGCATTCGAGGAACTATCATACAGTTGTATATTATCTCAAAACACTAGTACACACTTTGTCATCTGTTTTATTAGAATCTGTGCAACTATACCCAGAAGTATCTCCTAGAAGTGTAATCAAAAATCCACACCAAGACTCCAGTAGATAACACATTATTACTAAAAAAGTAAAACAGAAAACCACGAAGAAAGTTTACAATGTAATTGTATGGTCAAGTGTAAAACGACTTTTTCCATTCATAATGAATCTGAAGATCAGTTATCACCAGCTGCTATGCTACAAGACTCGTATGATGAGATTGGCGAAAATTTACCAGTAAATAATTACATAAATATGAAATTTGGCCCAAAAAGTTATTACGCGAGCAGATAAAAGACAAATAGTGATGAGTTTCAAGTTCAGGTTTTATAGAAAAAGGTTTGAAATCGTTTAATTATTACAGAGAATATTTTTTATGTTATTTGCAAATTACACCTTGCTTTAATTTCAATTGAAATGAACAAGTTGTACCATTCGGTTTGAGACAATCCTGTTGTACCAAATATCTTGTGAATAAAAAGTGTACATTTCTATTAAAATTTAATAAAAATACAAAATATATTTTCACATTTCGTGCTGAGTCGTACTGCAAAATGCATTCGAAGGTACTCTGTCGTGGAACACTTTCGAACAACTGCTCCTACCTATATATATATACGGTACACATACATACATACAGAGTGTGTATGTATATAGTTACGTACAGAGTCTGTATACTTTGATAACTAAATCATACCTTTCCGGAAAGATATGTTACACAGTATGCTTTTATTATGTTATCTCATAATTTAGTTTTATACAATAAACCTTTAGAATATAGACCCTATATAATTTCCGTTTAGACAGGTTTCCGGTTCTATTTTGTACAGGTTTTACTGTATTTACAGTGATTATAAAGGAGATAAAATAAAACAAAGAACCTTCAATTCATGCCTTCAAGATTCCTCCTATATACAAGGCATGTATTATTTGTGTATTATATCGAGTCGCGTGTCATTAAAAATAAGTTATCAACGATATAAATGTGTTGTAATTTCAACACTAAAAATTAATTATAGACTACGTTTTTTTTTTAAGAAAAAGGAATAATTGTGAATAAGTTAGTGAATTTAGAATGGAGAATGAATTGGATTAATGGAACAAGTGATGGCAATACTTGGGCGATATGCCAAAGGGGGTACCTCCTGAGAAAAAATTGTATGATAAACTGGTGCCTGTTTAAGATCTATTGTGTGGAATTATTTTATACAATAAAGAAGAAAATACGAAAGATTGAATGAATTAGCGTAAAACAAGATAGTGTTTCCTAAAAATTTTCTTATTCTCAAAAAATCACTGAATGCCGGTCGAGTTTCTGGGTCTTCTTGGCGTATCTAATACTAAATAACGGAAAAGCTCATGAAATTTTTATCGTTTCTTTCAGTAATATATTTAAATTATAATGGCGTTAATAATAAATTCTAAACACTGATTTCAAAAGAGTAATCCAGTACAGTAAAACCTGTATAAAACGAACGCCACACTACAAGAAAACCTGTCTAAACGTAATATAAATCGTACCATTCCGTGATCCTTCGAAGAAAACGAAGTTTGACCTATCTAGCGCGGAAACGGATGATTTTTGGATACCGATTCCATAACATAACATGGAATTTTTCGGCAATTAAATTGTAAAACACAATTAAAACACATTCCAATAGTATTAGATTTTTACGCAGATTTTTTCCCCTCTGCGTATTGTATAGCCTGCAGGTTTTGGTACTTTTAACACAAACATAAAACACATGAGAGGAAAAATAAGGAAAGTTGTCGAGTTAACACTGTACACGGGGATCCTCTAATTCAAATTCGCCTGGGTCACCTGAAGCTATAGCACATATATTTTAGTTAGCAGGTTTTTTAAATAATGTAATAATTATTTTAATAATAATAATAATAATAATAAATTAACGTTGGAAAAATAATTTTGATTGTGTCTTTAAATTATAGCCTTATTTAAGATTTTTCTTTAGTTAATAATATAACAACAGTGAGAATTTTCTCGCTGTCTTACGAATAGAACTATAAAGTGAAAAATCTGAAATTAATGTTAACAATCGCAGTATTTTACGTAACTAGAGAAAAACCCCATAAACTTAGAATTACCTAAACAATAATTAAGCTAATTTGCATGATTAATTTCCATAAAAATTTCCAGACAAACGCATTTTAACCGTATTGATTTCTACAGAAGAACTTAATTTTTAATGTGTAAAATAATAATAATAATAATAAAACGACACAGAAAATTTAATAGGCTTTAAACCAATTTTTTTAAAATGAAAAATCGTATTTAAAAACTGTAAAATAATCCCCACAGCTTTGATATTTCGTCTAATTTAGAAATCTTAAGTAATGATGAGAAGCTTCGTCTTAAATTCAAGAATTTCAGTCAGAGCCAGCTGCTTCTTTTACTTATTTATTTATTTAGAAATACGGAATTTTAGATAAGTTTTTGATCAAAAGGTATATAAAAATATTCTTGAAATAAGTTGGATGTATAAAAGGATTAGATTCTTTCATGTATATTCCTATAAAGGAACCGATTCTTTGTCAAATGCTTCATTTGCCTTTAGAATTTTTTTAACAATATCAGATAGATTCGCTTCTGAAAATAGTCGTATCCAAAATTAAAAACTGATAAAACTTATTTAAAACACATTGTTTCTCGAGTGTAATTTAATTGATTAAGCATATTATCCATAGACAAGGATTTTATAAATATAGTTCCTTTATATAACACTTCAGCCCTGTATTGTTCTCTTTAAGATTGATTTGTAGAATTTATCACACATACACACACACAGGAGCTTTTAGGGTGATTAATCATACACACTATAAACTAAATGAACGGATGCATTTCGGGGGTTTATTTCCCCCTCACAGCTTCATGGGCACCCAGGAATATTTAAATTAGGGGGCCTCATGTACAGTGGTGTAGCGAACATAACTGGCGCCCGACACTTTATTGGCGCTCTCTCCCCCTCCAGAAACACGTATAGTTTGTCTTGGAGACCATTTGGGCGCCCCTCTGCGAGTGGCGCCCGGTGCATGATACACCCCCTTGCACCCCCTCGCTACGCCACTGCCCATGTACTATGTTGACTTCAGATATTTTTTCGGGGGAATTTTTCGGGGGAAAGTGTTTTCTTATAAAAGATTGGTGGGAGCCCTTCCCTTTATGCCCATAGGATAACGCGCCACTGGTCCCACATCAGTTCTATCTTTCGCAGACGTACTAAAATAGAATTCACTTTCAGCAATCTTTTATTATTTTATTGCTTCTTTATGTCTTTTCTTCTTCTATTTTATAAAGAAATATTCTACTAAAGTATATAAAACTTCACATTTTTTGGCTATCAAATGAATATATATGCGCTTTTAACCTATCTCATTGTTTCTTTCAGTTTATAACTTCTGTTTAATAATTTTATAGATCTATAAATATGCGAAATCGCTGGAATATAAAATTTTGTATAAAGAAAAGCATAATTTAATTTAATAATTTAAAAAAAAAAACGTCGTAAAATATATAAATTTTTGCCAAGATAAAATTATAAAATCATAAATAATTGTCGTTGCTAAATTATAAACAATATTATATTCTTGGTGCGTGTAAAAATGATCATAATGGCAATATCTAGGTTTAGACTAATAATAAATAATGTCTACTCAGCAATTTATTATGTAGTTTACTATATTCTGCTTGTTTACTCGGATAAATAATAATATTTATTTATTTATTTAAGTAAACATTGATACAACGTTTATTAAAATTAATTGTGAAGATTGCAACTAACGTCCATCATAAAATATTTTGTAAATTGTAAAGATTTTATGCTTGTAACATGAATATTCTACATGTAAAAACTATGTTAGTATCTTCCTGTTCTAATGATGAATAAAAAATAAGCAAACACAAATAATAATGATTAATTGAACTATGGTTTACTGTTGTTCCGAACTTCATTTGTGAATGTTGCTTGGTCTCGTTTTCTCCATTTCGAGCCTCTGTGACGTCTCTCGTCTTTACTTTAGAGACGTCAGTGCTTTATTTTTTTTAAAGTGATCCCACTTATATAGTAATTTCTCGTGAGATATACAATGGATCTTTCAGGTCGAAGTGCTTTCTGGCATTGCCCCCACCTGCATAATCTACATTGATTCACTTAAGTCAAATATAATTAGGAAATGAATTGTCCTCTAAAGATAAGATATTCGAGTACTTTATAAATATTACATACTTTTAGAAACGTTGGTTTTAAACCTAAGATAAATTTGAAATTTAAAGTTTGAGATGTTTATTTAATTTTTCTGAATAATTTAAATTTAAAATATTATTTATTAATAATTGCTAATTATGTTGCTTTGTAATAACGCTTTGTACGGTTCTAAAAGCTTCGTAGCTTCTTTTATAAACAATTTTTTCAACCTGTAAAGTTACTCATTTAAGAGATTTTTAAAAATTTCTTAATGGGTGGTTGAAATGGATATCTGCTTTAGAATCACAACTACAATGGAGCCCATTAACCGGTATAATGATTCGAAGTGACCGGATAAACGAACAGCACACAAATTGACCTCGCGAACTAAAGAGATAATTTTTTTCTATGTCCTTACCTTAATCTCTGCATACACTTCACGAGAGGCAGAGAGAGACAGAAAGGGAGAGAGACGGTAAGATAGAGAAAGGAAAAGAGAGACAGAGAGACGAAAGACAGAGAGACACAGTGAGATAGAGAAAAGGAAAGAAATACGGAGAGAGAAAGAAGATAAAAACATAAATAGAGGGAGAGAGACAGAGAAAGAGAGAGAGACAGCAATATAGAAAAAGGGAAAGAGAGGCACAGAGAGACAGAAACACAGAGAAAGACAGAGAGACACAGTGAGATAGAGAAAAGGAAAGAAATACGGAGAGAGAAAGAAGACAGAAACATAAATAGAGGGAGAGAGACAGAGAAAGAGAGAGAGACAGCAATATAGAAAAAGGGAAAGAGAGGCACAGAGAGACAGAAACACAGAGAAAGACAGAGAGACACAGTGAGATAGAGAGACACAGAGAGATAGAGAAAAGGAAAGAAATGCAGAGAGAGAAAGAAGACAGAAACATAAATAGAGGGAAAGAGACAGAAAGAGAGAGAGACAGCAATATAGAGAAAGGGAAAGAGAGGCACAGAGAGACAGAAACACAGAGAAAGACAGAGAGACACAGTGAGATAGAGAGACACAGAGAGATAGAGAAAAGGAAAGAAAGACAGAGAGAGAAAGAAGACAGAGAAAAATAAATAGAGAGAGAAACAGAAGCAGACAGATTAAATAGACATATTTTCTGCTCTACCGATAACACGTTAAATAAAGCAAAACCGTAACTGAAATTAGAAAGACAGGGGAGAAGGAGCGAGTATATTTTTCTATTAAGCTAACTTATTTTCTTATTTTGTATTAATAAATTGTTTAAGACTTATTTGTATTGTAAACTACAAATTCATAATTTATTAATGAACCGAGTTAATCGAACTCTACTTTTTAAAGAGTTCTTTACTGAATATTAATTGCGATTACTAAATCAAACATCTATTTTCTAACTTTATAAGTGAAATAGCTATATTACTATCTTAAAATTTACACCTACATCAATTTAACAAGAACGTTTTTTTCTTTTTTTTTCGTTTGGAGACGGCGAAAGAAATTATTTCAATACCAAAAACATTAAAAAAAATTATCATTTATCAACGTTTAAGAAAGAATAATGATACTTAAAAAATTAAGAAACGTCTAGACTTTAAAAAAAAGGAAAGGAAATTTATTATGATTATTAATAATCTACTAAAATAGTTGCAAAAAGTTTTTTACAGGACAAAAATAACATGGCAATTAATTACACGAAACTTGCGTTATCTGCTCGGGAGGAGGGAAGGAAAATTTCGCATATTATACGTCATCTCTAATACGAGGAGAAAAAAAAAAAGAATAATTTAAAAAGATCGTCTGATGATTACTTTAATTTGTTTTAAAAATTTCCATTAATAATGCTTTAGAAACGATAAATAAAACACATTTTTATTTCTTCTAATTACAGCAATTGACTTATGGTTTATTAGTAAGTTCGAATGTAAAAAGAAAAGAAACAATAATTAAAATATATGAAAAAATCAACATTTTTGGAAATTTGGCCCCTATTTATGCGTTACTGATTATAAATATCATTTTAAATAACATATTTCGACAGTAAACAAGCACAAAAAATATACTGTATATCACTTAACAATGATTTCTCGAAGAGAAAGAAGAGCAAAATCTTCGATAAAAATGTTGTTGTATCCATTACGAACTGTACAAATACTCTTTCTAACACGCAATTCTATAAGAATTTTACTGACTTTTCAAAGAATTTTAATTAAAAATTCCGTTAAATTTTCTTTCTATTTGCTTCTTACGTAATTACAATTCGCTTAATTTTTTTTATATAATTTTTTTTTTATAAAATAAAACATTAATTAATCTTACTTTTTAAGCAAAAACTTGATTATTTTAAGTTAACAGAACTTAATTTTTACTTCTACGATTAATTATTATTTAATATCAATTTTTATATAAATTAAAACTAGCTGCTTCGCTTCGGCTTTTGAGGGGATGGGCATTGTTGAGGTTGAGTTAGAATGTGATAAAAACAATAGATTTAGTAATTAAAATATATATTTATTTATCTCAGTATTTACAATAATGAAACTACAAAATTGTTCGCACTAAAGTTAAGAGGGGGTGCTACCTCGACATGTTTGTTCCATAGACTAAACATTGCACTTTTACCACTTCGCCACGCCTGAACCAATGTACCTTTCTCAAATCTCTCGTCGACGGTATTATCTGCAGGATAAGAGCTTTAATTTGATACCTGAATGATATTTTTAGCCCCAGCCGTTTATTCAAACTAAGTCGAGCAAACTGAAACCTTCCTTCAATCGATATATAGAATTTATACTATTTATTATAAACCCATATTATCTTTATTGAATAACTTGAGATAAACAATTATGTTTACAAAATTTCAGTTATTTTGAATAGGATTAAACAGAATTTTTTTAACAAATAGAGCAGAAGCTTCGATAATAAGCATTTAGAATTATCAAATAAAATTTATAGTTTTAGAATTGTAAACGAAGAAAATCATTCAGTAAATAGAGATTACAATTATTTTCGAACGTAAACCATTGAATTAGGTCAGTATCGATCTTTAAACTGCAGGAAAATATATACGGAGATTTAGATAATTTGGTAAATATTTACGCAAAGAATTAAATTCTATTGTTTGACATTATCCTAAACCAACAAGTCCTTCTTAGCAGCATTAACAAAAAATTGCATAACCGTTTAGAAAATATAGTCATCAGCGGGGAATTGATTCCAGGATCCAGTGGCACGTTATAGCTTCATGGGACCCAGGCAAATTTGAATTAGGGGGCCCCATGACTTCAAACATTTTTCTTCCGGGGAATTTTTGGACAGAATTCCCTGGTCTCCTCGTTCGTTTTTTAACGTCACCTTTGCGTGTGTCAGTGTACCCTGCGCCGGCAATCTAGGACTTACGAATGTGGCCCAAATTTAAATTTCGATAATCTTATAAACAATCATGAGTTTATAAGATTAAGGGGGTCCTAAGCAATTGCCATTTTTGCCCAAAGGATAACGCGGCACTGCCAGTACTCCTCTGCGGATGTTGGATGTTCCTTACATAAAATGATATAGTCAGTGTCGAATTGCCATTATCCAACGGTAAAATTGCAATTGTATACTGTATAATTCTATAGCTACAATTAGACGTTATTAAGTTATGATGTAAAATTACGTGAAAGGGACTCTAATCTTCTGTGCCGAGGGGTCTAGGAAGGTTTTATTAACTTGCCACTGGTTATAGTATTTGCATATATTAATCATTTCTATATTACTTACAATACGTCATACAAATACAATGTAGGGACCCCGTAATAAGTATACAGTAAATACACAGCTAAGTAATAATACGTAATACAAGTAGGCCTACATTGTAGGGACAAGATAATGATGGAACCCCAATCTTCTGTGCCAAGGAGTCCAGGAAGGTCTCAATCTGCCACTGAACGTAGTATTTGCATATAATCTATGCTCATCATCCCGTATATTAATATACAAATTAGATTTTCTAATAAGTTGACAACAATAAAATAATAATGAAATCATCGAATTTTCAATAAATTTTTATAATTACTCCATATTTTATTCAAAATTTAAATAAGTTTTCCTTTTTATGTCTAGTCATTCATGACTTATCCTACGTATTAGATATTTGTTTAATCATTATTTCCTTGAAATTAATAAAAAGAAGTTTATAAGTAATTGAATAACTACTAAAGTTACTCAAACACCTACGTACTGTCTTCCAGATGACTCAAGTTTGTCAGAATTCTCTTTCAATTTACTATGTAATGTCATATAAACACGTTTAAATTCAATTATTGTAGTATTAAAATCTACCAAAATAATACAGAAATGTAAATGAAAACGTTTCTAATATTATTATTATTTAAATTTCCCTTCTTTACGTTAATTTCCAACGAACTTTACGAATGTTTATTGTATAGATGTCAAGATCTGATACAAAACATCTACAATTAAATACAATGACCAATAAAAGAATAGTCCAGTTTTAACTGTTTCAAGAGTTCCTGCATGACGATATTTATTATTTTAACTTCTGATATCATCAATGAACTCATAAAGATCGTATATTTCAAATTACAATAGCCTTAATTTTACGACCTTTTCCTTTACAGACCTGGCTTTACGACTGGTATAAATCGACGGGCGAATGACCGAAATGTAAAAGACGTTAGCTTATCATTCCGAAGATTTGGGTTCGAGTACAGAGTGCTTAGTCTCGCGGGTATAATAGAAACAACACGAACAGTGTGTGGAAGTATCACGTGGTATCACATTTAAAGTGGAGATTGAGAATAAATAAATAATATTCATTTATTTATTTTGTATTCTCTGATTAAATCCGCGTACCAGCCAAATACTAAGAACTGAAATATCTGTGTAATGTAACATATATTTCTGCAATTCTTACTAATACAAATAATTCATTCTTGACGCATTGCTTGACTTATCTCGTTGATTTGTTATTTATATACCATAAAAAATAACAATTAATATAAGAATTAATGACGGAATATTTAAGAAAATTCCACTAAAATATAATACGAGCTTATTAAATACGATTCACTCATCAAAATTACAAAAAAATAGATGCTCTTTGCTATTGTTTAATGTGTCCAAATTACAAATTTACATGTTAATATTACGTTATAAATCCAAATGTATAATAATTTAATACAATTTTTGGAAAGAAACCACTTCTTACAGAAGAAAATTACAGAATAACTGTCATAATTTGCATCCAGCTTTGTATATAGACACAGTATTAGTCGTAGGAATAATAGTTTTACTTTTTTATAAAATTTCATTATTTGATTTCTTTTTTCAGTCATCTTTTAATTAATTTTCTCTGACACAAACTAATTTAAACACGAGCATATTTGACTATTAAAAAAAAATCAGACATTTCCCACTTCTTCTCGGATGTATTAGCAGAAAATTCCTTCTTCATCTTTTTCTGTCAAGTCGTTCTTTTTTCGCTTAGCTGTTAATAGATGCAAGCATATTCAACATTAGATTTACTTGTAATTTCTCCTAAATTATTTGCTTTTTTCTTGGCAATTATCCTTAAAAAAAAAAAAGTGGCAAAGATGACGATTGTCAAATGAAAATAAGAAAAAGTGATTCCATTTGCAACTTACTTTTATTTTTTATTTAACAGTAAACATTTCGTAGAAAATTTCTTTTGCTGTTAATGTTTCCTTCTCTGTGTAAGGTAAAAACTCACAAGGAAACACTTGGTAATTCGGTAGCAAAATAAATAAATAACTGATTGACATAATATAAATGTTAGAAACTCTTATGTAAGGCTCTGAATAAATTTTTATTACGGTCTGAATTCGTTTCCACGTAACAGCAATTCAGTCAATTTATAATTTCTATTATTTTTAAGCATTTTACATCATAAATAATAATCTTAAAATTGTTATTTTTATGTGTTTAAGTACTGTACTTAAATTATCATTTACATAATTCTATCGTTCTGTATTCTTTGTGGTTATTTTGTAATTATTTCAAATTGGTTTTAGTAGCTTTTTAATGCTTTTATGCTTCAATTCTAAGGTCGAGATAGTTATGTAAGATGGTAACTGGATTATTCATCAGTGGTTCAAATGCTAAAAAGTTATAATCGTTAGTTACTTTACATCAATAATGATAGTAAAAATATAATTGGTTTGGTATATATATATATTTAATAAAACACAATTGTTCTTTATATATTTCCGTCAACAATTATTTGAATTAAGGACAAGATTTGATATAAAATAATTCTTATTCGATTAAAACAATTGACTACTGAAGGTTTCAATTAAGCTTTTTACAAGTTAAAGCAATTGTAAACAAAATAATTAATTTAATTATTTTATTTTTATGGAATTTCCTATTCACGTACGATTTGCTTGGCGACATCGCAAGGATCTATTGCGATTCCAGGAAATTCTGTACAACGAATTTCCCATTCGGTGATAATTTAATTACATAAGACTTCAACTTTATCTATTTTATAAGTTTAATACTTTTCTGTAATGGGTTTTGTGATCATTTTTCTTCGTTCGATCTTCAGTTTTATAGCTTATTATACTGTACATATTACAACAATTACTTCCGTAAAATAATAAATTAAAAATATTCATCAACCTGTATCGAATTTTAATTGTAAATTAATAATATTTAAGCTTTATAAAACATATTTTATTTATACAGATTTGCGAATACTTCTCTAGTAGATAAGTAAATAATAACTGTTGTCTATTGAAGAGTGAAAAAGTATGGATGCTTTTAACTGAATAAATTCACTAAATTCTGTAATGGACTTATATAAATTAATATTTTATAGCAGTATTAGTATTAGTTTTAGTAGATTTGCCAGGTACATTGAGAAGTCACCTATGTATCCACATGGGTGCTGTAACGCATCCTTCATAACAAAGCAATCAGTTTTATTAGTTTAAAATAATAATAAATATAATAATGCCTATCGCACGACTTCAATTAGATAAGATTAGGAAGTAAATAACGTAATTTTAAGGTAATTTAAGGCTTTTGTCCTCTCGAAACAGCTTTAAGCTGCTCTCATATTATCAAAATCCACCGATAAAAGTATTAATTGTTATGAATTTTTTACTTTAATTTTTGTGCATTTATTATTGTAAAATATAGAATAAAATGCCCAAAAGTTTATCCAATTAATCCGAAATTACCTTCAATTAAGGAACGTAATATCGTGATCTTTTATGAATTCTTGCTACTAAATAACAAATTATTATTATTATTATTAGGTATATAATAAGGCTCAATATAATGAGTTAATATTAGAAATATTTTCTAAATATAATTTCACTTGTATATATCATAGATAAATAATATTCTCTATCTCATCAGGAAATATTAAGCTAATCATTTAAATATATTCTCCAGTTAGTTTCTTTACCTTATATTTTCCCACCGTTTTTGAATAAATTATTAAATTGTGGGTCCTATAATTAGATATAGAGGAAAACATGGTCGATTTTATAAAAAAAACATTTTATGTCCGAAGTTAGAAATTTATATAGCTATGTATATACTTTTAATAATACCTTTGTGTGTATATATATAAAGGTATTATTAACGTATTATTATTCTGTTAACATTAAAAACGATTTTACTTGTAAAGATCTCTGATAATAATACTTTGTCTGACAAAATTTCCACCACCAATTTCTATTTGTTTTTATAATTAAACCTGTATAAGCCGGAAAGTTTCGGTTCCGTTTTGGACAGGTTCTTTTAACATAGACAATTTCTCTGTTACGAAGAATTTATATCGTTTAGGTAGGTTTTAGTGTATAACATTTATATTCAACCTGTCAGACTCATTTATTTAAGAAGTGAAGAGATTCTCCCTTTCTGTCCCCCCCGCTCTCCTCCCTTGTAGTTATATACAGTATTTATTTATTTGTTATTAAAACATATGTATAATTGAAGTAGATAGATTTAAGTGTTCAAATTCATCTTCCTTATCTTTCGTTGGATAGAAATATAATTTAAATTATAGCTTCCCTTTGGGCGTAGCTTGTTTATTAGGGACATACTTTTAAATTACGTAACCGATCTGTTCCTGTAACACATCAAAACAAATGCGTAACACTTCATAACATCTGCATAAAAAAAACGAAACAAGGAAAAAAAATATCTAATTCGATACGAACGTTTTCACAAACAAATGCAAATTAATCTAATTAAATTCGAATATATAAAAAAAAAAATTGATGCGAAAAAATATCGTAATTCATTACTTTTATTATAATTTTTCCTTTTTTTAAATTTTAATAAGGTTATTAAAATTCACGAAACTGTACACAATGTAATTTTACTGTATTATCTAGTACACTGACTATTTTAATAATTTTTTGTTCTAGCATATGCAAATACTAGAACAAAAAAACTATTAAAATAGTAATTCTTGATAAAATAAAGCCAGAAATGTTAATATTAAATTATATTATAGCCAAAAAGTTTTTAACTGTTCGGTATAGTTATAGCTGTTGTTCGGAGGTTAAAATGTAAAATATATTAGCCAGGTTGAAGCCTAAGTTTTTATGCGGGGGATAGGGACCGCATTAAAAAAAACGCATAAAAAAAATCTCACGAAACTTCACGAATGGCTGTAAATAATAGTTTTCGCAACACAATTAAAAAATATTTTTTTTATGCGGTCAACAGGGACCGCATAAAAGAAGTCTCACATAGAAAATAACTCAAAACCGTACTAAATAGAATTTATTGACAACAGATGTCAGCACTTGACTGCATCGTCTGGTCTATCGTCTGTTTTACATATTTTTGTCCAGTTGGTGTTTTGTTGACTTAAAAAGTAAATTATTTCATTTTTCGCATATTCATGCAATAATATTACTATAATAAGTGCATTTATGCTATAATAAGTTTATTTAGCTATAATAAGTCAACGTAAGACATGACGAATCGCACGAGACTAGTCGCCAACTATACCGCACAAATTAAAAATTCGCATTAAAAAAATCGCACAAATAAAAATCGCACATAAAAAGAGCGCATAAAAACAGGTTTGACTGTATATTAGCCAGGTTGAAGCCGAAGTTTTAAACGCGAAAACGTGTACGTCTGACGTTAAGCGCCGCCTTCCTGTAAGCCTAGAAGTTTGGAACGTCGAGCATGATTCCACTGACGTTCCAAACGCCATTGTCAAACTTCTAGGCTTACAGGAAAGCGGCGCTCAACGTCAGACGTACACGTTTTCGCGTTTAAAACTTCGGCCTCAGCCTCGATATTATTCACTTTTATAACAGTTTAGTTATTTTTAAAAAAACGACCATTTTTAAAGGGATATCGTAAGTTCGACCGGGCCTAAAATGGGGAAACTGGCACGTAAGATTTTCAACAGACCATCCTTGAAATATTCATTAAAGTTTTTGACCTGCCCGGATTCGATCCCGGATCCTTCAGAGTAGTAGGTTAATGCCTTAACCGCCTCGGCAATCCTCCAGCGATCTCGTTTTTCAATAAGGATACAAATTATATCGTTTATGAAAATGGCTTTTAATCAGCAATTTTGAGATCTATTCGCTAAACGTCCTCCTAGAATGAAATACTAGAATGTTGTCTATTCATGTAACAAATCGGTTTCTTTCTAAAGATATAATGATACTCTGCAACGATAGCCAACCATTAGATGAATTACATGATATTTTCTCATTTTACTTTCGAATTTTCATAGTTCTTTGCAATCTGCGACGACTTCTGCATCTGCAATAACAATTCTGGTGAAGTGAGTGGTTACAATTACAATTTCAATTTTATTACAAAATCAGTACCTAATATGTTGTATAGGCTCCAAATTTCTTTTGTACCTAAATATAGAATTTCGGCTTATCATATTCGTATCATAACGTAGAAGCATTCAAATAAAGGAAGGTCTTTAGCCTGAGCACGCACGTAAAAAAATACAATATGAAAAATGAAGGCTATATATTGTTTTTCTACTCTATTGTCAATATTTTTGTCGTTTCCAGAACTAATTCATTAATTATGTTAGCGGCATATATAAATGATATAACAAAACGTTTTGGCCGAAAACGCTCACAAGTAGGCTTCTCTAAAAGATTATTCTAAAATAGTTTGAATAAAGAAAAAATTTATGCACGGATTTCCTTTCAAAGAAGAAAAAAATTTGAATTGAAATAACGTAACTTCTGATCTAGACTGGAAGTTCATATATAGTTAATCGGAACCATCTGCTCCAATTCTTTCTATATCTGGTCTTGACATTTATCTATTTTACTCTACTCTTGAGATTAAGGAAGGACAGACGGACGGACGAACGAACCACGATGGAAATTTATAGATCTACGATTTTTTTCAAATTGCAGCCCAGATTTTCATTTATTATTTTAAAATATAGTTTATATTTTCTTCATTTCACAATATTCACACTCTAAAATTGATTTAATTCACAGTGTTTTTTTAACCTAAAAATTTATTTATTTTCTAAATAACTAAGAAATGACAAGTCCATATGCAATACATAATAAGCAGCATGTAAACCTAAAAACTTTATTTTGATATTATTAAATCAGTTTTATATTTGTTTTAACATCACATACTACAAAGAAATTATGAAAATCTTTCATAAAAATGGTTATAATATACAAGATGGCCGGACTGTAATGTTTTGCTATAATGCATTAGGAGAGAAAGAGCCAGCGTTGGTCATTTCTAAGTCACTCCGACCTAGATGCTTTAAAGGTATTGACATCGCAACATTGGACGTGACCTGGAAAGCCAACTCCAGAGCAGACATTTTTCAAGAATGGATAGAAAAATTAAATGAAAAAAGAGGAACCAAAACAGGAAAATTTTACTTTTTCTGGATAATGCCGCCTGCCATCCTCCAAGATTTCACTTTCGAATGTTGAATTGAAATTTCTTCCACCCAATACTACGAGCCACCTTCAACCATTAGATCAGGGCATAATCCGAGAGTTTAAGATACTATACAGAAAAGAACTTGTAAAATTTTTGCTTGTTTGGATGGAAAGTGCTGAAAGTGCAACACAACTTGCTAAACAACTGATTGCTTTGGATGCAGTTTTAATGGATTAAAAATGCCTGGAAGGAAGTAAATTCTGAAACGATCAGCAAATGTTTTAGAAGGTGTGGCTTTTTTCCCGATGCTGCAAATGCTCCGGATGCTGAAAATATTTTAGAAGCGGAACTTCAAGAGCTTTGTACTGCTGCACAAATTAACGACATTGCAGCTATTGAAGATGTTCAATGCTTTGAAGATTTGGATGACGACTGGGAGGATCGACTTATGGTTGGGGAAAAGACTAATCAACGACCGTCACAAACAACAGAAGACAATGACGACGACGATGATAATGAAGAACAAACTTTTCCACTATCGGAGACGTTTTCACAATTTCAAGATCGAAAGCAACGTTCGTCAATCTTGAAAGACCACGTCTTTTGGAAAACATAGATTTAATTGAAAACCAACTTGAGGAAGTTATCCTAAAGCAAAAGTTAAAACAGGTTAGATAGACTAAGGTAACAGAATTTTTTAATATTCACATGTAAATATGTACAGTAATACCTCGGTTTTCGTTGACTTCGGTTATCGTCGGTTTCGGTTTTCGTCGGCGCGCTCGAGTAACCTCGTGCTAATTTTGCGAAAACAAAGGGCGACCCACGCGTTTTCCGGCTCAGTGTGACGTTATTTCTCGTTATGTGAACATTACCTCACGACGGCCCACCGTTGGCCAACGGTTCCATTCCCTGAACACTGGGAGTTCGGTCGTGGGTTCGCGCTTCGCCAGGGCGGGCTGGCCACGTGAAGTCTTCCGGGTTTTCTCCACGTCTGTAACGCCTGAATAGGGGCCAGTTACCCTTAAACGGATTTCCCGGAAGGCATTATTCCCCTCAATACGACCATCATAAACGCATACAACTACTATTACGTGACAATTACGTCACACGGGGCGATATAGGTTAGAAGCTCGTGTCCAACTATCTTCAAGACATTACCCCGCGTGTCTAGCCGAACAATTCTACTGCTTTCATCTTAATGCTTAAAACCGAGATATCACTGTAATTATCTCGGAAAAAAGAAAATGTGCATTATAATCGAGAAAATGCGAGTACTGTATTAATCTTTAAAATATTGGTATTAAATCTGTCATAAAATCACGACGACTCTTGTAAATCGAGTTATCCGATAAGAATAAAATACAATACTAATATAGCTCTATCGTTAAAAAAAAATCGCTTATAAATGCTCACCTCGAGTTTTGTTTAGTAGAAATGGCTAAAAAGTGCGCAAAATACGTACGGAAATACGGTATTACGGCACCACCTGTATTGGGCGACCACCTGTCTAAAAGACAACTTTTTGAAGGAACCGTGAGTGATCGCCGTAGACAGGTTTTACCGTACTTACTTTTGCACCCCTCCCCTGTATACGGCTGTAGATATGTTGAAGCAGCTATTTATTTACATGCAGCCGTATGAATACTGGATAATTTTTTTTGGAATTTGTAATTGAAAGTAAGTGAATCAATGCACAGTTTAAACAGGTCATTCGTTATCCAATTACTATAACATTCTGCTTAAATTATTATTTAGCTGCCTAAAACGATAATAAATCGTTTCTACATTCTAACGATAAATTATTGATTATTATGTTGAATAACTTCTGATTGACCGAATCCATAGTTTATGTATTTTTCTATATTATTCGACGAATATTTTCTTATTACATAAGTCTGATAATAGCTAATTAAATTAATACAAAAATATGGTTTTTTGCTTCCTATTTAGTTTGCTTAAAATACAATTTATAATACATCACCAATGGCCGTAAGGATGAAACCACCGAACCACTGGTAGTTGATCGTGGGTTCGCACCTCGCTAACGGTGTGGAATCCTCCCGGTTTTCCTCAAGTTAGTAACACCTAAATAGGGTTCAGTATCCCATAAAAGATCTCCCGGGAGATATCCCCCTCGGCAGATTGCCCATGTGTCCCGTATACGAATAAACCTAAACATTTTCTATAATTATCAATGGAAAATCCATGAAATATCTCTATTAATTCATATAACTCTTGTGTGGATGTAGCTGGTTGATCCATTTAGAGCCGGCTGGATGACTGAAACAATCAGTATCAACTTACAACTATAGGGGACCCGGCACCATTGTTGACTTTCCAGAACGATAGGCTTGAGAAAGGGCCTTCGGAGTGGAGTGTTTAAAAAAAAAAAATTTCATTTAGAATATAATACTTGAACCCATAGTAATAATTAATATGCCCTGTACAACTTTGAATTTTCCTGTACAATGATTTGCTATTGACAAAATGAAAACAAAGTGATGTCAATAGCCTCTCATATCGCAAAATTATCTATAACTCTCAATAATTAAATTGAATATTTTGTAATAGAATGTTAAGTTTAGTTGTATTTATGTAATTTCTTTTAAAAAAATAATTTTACAAATGTAATTTTCCATTCTTCATAAAGTATAAAAACCCCTTCCTATGACTACTTGACTTTATAATTGAATATAGTAGTGTGGTCATTTAATAGAAGGATATTAAATTTCTGTTTACACCAACTAAAATAAACTTTCGGATATTTTCACATCAAAATATTTCTACATTTAATTCAAAAAAAGTAAAGAAAAAGATCAATAAACGCTGAATATTTCGTCCATCTTAAATGAATCACATGCCTGTATCTGATCTCAGTACAACTCTGTTAAATCTATGCAATAGAAAATCCCCAGGAAAATCGAATTTACATAATCTTAATAATAATTTAATTAAAAAATACGCTTCTAATTCTCAAGTAGATTCCTTATATGGCCAAATCATGGAGTTATCTGTATAGAATTTTTATTGAATTATATATTTATAAACTAGTATATGCAGCTAACCTGAAATAAATTACCTTAAAATTTATTTATTGAATTTAATTACTAGGTATTTTTATTTAACTGATATTAAACCAGTTCTAACAGGTGTCAGGAATTAATAATTATATTGGATACGGCAGTTAATTTTAAGGAAATTTTAATAATTTTTCATTTGTTATAAACATATTTCGTGTCGTCTTCAGACATTTTTCTTCGGGAGAAATCTTTTATTTGGGGTCCCCTGTTGATGGGGGGCCCCAAGCAATTGCTCTTCTTGCTCGTAGGATAATAAAAGTCTCTTCATATACCGTCCAACCTTCAATAACGGCCACCTCCCAACAACGGACATCTCTAAACAGTGTTTTCATCAGTGGCTGTTGTTAAAGATTTGACTGTATATTAATACATATTATAGAGTGTACGAGGAGGATATATATTATCATTGTGATTATTCCACTATGATGTTTGATCGATGCAGAAGACGATAATGTATAAACATTAGTTCTCAATCTGATTCTCACTTTATTTAAGTAGAAGCATTCAAGCGTATAAATAGAAATAGAAAAGTAAACAAATAATACTAAAATAATGCGAATAAATTATAGATATTTCCAGCAAAGCAATGCTACATCATGCTGCTAACTGGAGTTGAGTAAAAAGTTTAAAATTTCAAAATTTTTCGATTAATTAACCCCCTTTCTTTACTTTCGTTTTTTCAGTGTAAAATAATTAACGCAGATAAAATTATAATTACTTAATTAAAGAAAATAATTACTGACAATTTAAGACCTAGTTCAAATTTAAACAATTCTTCACTTAGTTATTCCGGTTTGTCTTAAGTTGTTGTTCTTAATCCACGTAAAAGAGCGGTTAGGATGGCAATCTATTGCTCTGGTGGATCCGGGATCGAATCCGAACCGGACCCAAAGAATTTTTTGGAATTAGCCCGTCCATCACCAGCCGGCCGCACCATTGTGGGCCTGGTCGAATCCATTATGGGCTTGCTAACAAGGCTGTGGTCATTATAGTTTCATATACTGTATTTGAAATAAGAGGAACCGTGTACGGTGTTGACTTCTGACATTTTTCTACGAGGAAATTTTTTTTTTATAAAAGATTGGTTCGGGACCCTTTGTTGCTGGGGATCCCAGACAACTTCCCCTGTTGTAGGGCCCCATAGAATAACGCGCCACTGTAAAATGGCCCTCTGAGTGTCCACATGGAGGAAAGAGTTGGAAAAAAGTCCAAAAAAAAAAGAGAAAAACTCCATATTATTCAGTTCTGGCAGATTAAAAAAATGTTAAATTTTTTTTTTAATTTAGGCATTCTACATCAACAAGAAATTAAGGAATGCATTCAAATGAATGATTTCATTGTATTTATTTTTAAAAAAATTCAATAATATTGTTGAATTTCTTTTAGTTCTGTAAACAAAATTAAAATTTTTAATTTTCTATTATCAATTTACATCCGTCCTTCTCGGCAATTGATAGAAAAAGAAAGAATCTTCATCCTAACATAATTAAATTTATCGAGAAATTATTTATAAATTTATTTAAGGCCTACTTTTAAATTAAATACTATTTATTTCCTTCTCGTGTATTAAAGTAGTGTAATTAAATAAAATAATACCGTATAGAAGAAAATAGAATAGTTTTAAATTTAGTCGAAATACTCCTCTTTTTTCTTTTTGCTTGAAATTTTCTCTCCTGTTTGCTCCAAAAACGGAATAAACAACTTGTTTGTTTTTAAAACGTAATATATCTAATCGTGTTTGCTTCGGTCTGGTATTCCTAGTTATTAAGGGGTCAAACTCCGCTCGCGCCGAAAATGGTGCACGTGGTTCGTTTCACCCACATAACTGAGAATCACGTGATGAATCCGGGGGAGAGTAAAGAAGGAACGGGTGTGAATGGCCTGTGCAGGAAAACAATCGTGCAACTTTTGCAAGTCGAGGCCGTTGACCTAAATTTTATAGCACAAAGTAGAATAGTAGTAATAACTTTGCGTGACGACGATATTGCGTTTTGTTTCTATACGGGTATCTAGTTAATGGTTACTAATAAAAACTCCTCCACTGTTTCTGTTATAATAAACCCAAAAAATTCCTCCATTTTCTTTATAGTTTGAACGATTAAACATATCGATTATTGTGTTAATATAATTCTATTATGTAGACACTAGTTTCCAGCGTCTACATAATAGAAAAACGTATTCTGTTTGTTTACAATTAATGAAAATTTAGGCCATTAAGCCAAGTGCGGATGACAAACAAGGAAATTTTAAGCGTGGCGACTCGGAGACTAAAAATACCAGGAGGAGATAAGTTAACATTTCACACATGTCAACGAACTAACGCATTGGTCATTGGTTAACCAAAAAACAAAAATCCGATAGCACTTTTAATGAATTTTAAATCAAAAATTCAGAATTTCCTTAATTAGGATTCAATACAGATTTTGATTAAAGAAAATTTTAACTTTTGCAACCTTTACAATTTAAAAAAAAAAAATTTATTATTAATTATTTAGCTGCCAAGACCCTATTCTGAAAATCGAAGGTCGAAAACTTTTTGCTCTGATTTAATGATGCTGAAGTGTGTGTATGTGTGTGTGTGTGTGTGTGTGGGTTATTCACCTCTCCAGTCGATAGAAAAGAGCACGTGTATCATTTGAATAGTATCCACGTGATTCGCTTCAGCTGTAGACTAATTATTTAACGGGTTACAAGATTTTATCTCATCAGCAACCGGTGTTAATTGTTTAGTTCCATAATTTAACAGCATTTTCCCAACGAAGTTTTAATTGTTATTCGAATAGAAAAATACCATGCAATTAGACTAAATCTACAAGATTAAATACGATAAGAATTAATAATGTCGTTCTCCCCCTTTTTTAAAGTAAGAATTAATGGCGATTAAATCCTTCATATAACAGAATTTATAGAAAAAATTTAGTAAAGAAGCAAAATAAGAAAGTTAAATTCACTTTTTCTTGTAGAAAAATGATATATTTTATTCTTTTTTTCAATAAACTTTATGTGATTTTCGAGTTATTCTTATCTAAATTCTTCAAACAGAAGGAAATTACGAATTTGTCGACGTTTTACGTGTCGTAATGTTTTTTTTTTCTTATCAATTATGAAATTAGTAGTTTACACATGCTTCTAAAAAGCAAAAAAAAAAAAAAAAAAGTTTAAAATGCAACTAAGCATTTAATAGTTGATGTTACGGAATCGTTTTGCTAAATCATAAGCGTTTTTCTTTCTTCATTTTTAAAAAATTTAATTGAGAAATTATACGTCGAATATATGTTAAATGATGTTTATTGATGATAAAGACTTATTAGTATTATAAACTTGTTATAATGTTTCTAGTAGGGGACTTCAGATACGTGCGATTGTGTAGCCTATAATGAGCTTGGAAATACAGTCAAACCTCGATATAACACTCTTCTAAACATTCTTAAAAGTTCCTATAAATATTAAATAGAGAATCCTTCAATATCAGCAAATTACTAACTGTACGATTTTGTATTGCAAACATTTTTACTATCAAATTCAGACCCATCGAGAGAGAGGGGGAGTTGGGGATTTTTCCTCGTATCCAGAGTAAACATAGGGATTTGTTTTAACTCCTATGAATCCTTATAATTTTTTTTTAACGCTTTTATTGTTTATAGTATTCGAGATTGAGAATGGGGAATAGTGGAGTAACCTCACCCCCATCTTATACATCATTACAATGCGTTTACAAGAACACATCATGATTAAATTCTTGGTTATAGGAGTGGGACAACACCTTAAAACACCGTTAAAATGAATATTAATTCGACTTAGGTATGTTCTAAAAGTTTCAGTCTTCTATGTTAATTAGAAGTGAATGAAATTTGAGTTGCGACGATAAGCAAGTTAAATATAAAAAGGACCCGCTCTACCCTATACCAAGCTTACGATGACCCTGATCTGTATAGGCTATAGAATTTTTATTGTTTCATATACTCCGATTTAGCGCCACACACTCAATTTAGTGCCATACTAAATCGAAATTTGACTATATATTCTCAATGTTAAACGATTTTTCTTCAAGAGAAAAGAAAATAATTAAAATTCTATTGTTATCCTCTCAATTATGAGAGATAGTTTACGTGTAATATACGTATTACATTATACCCGACTTAATAAATTTACATAAAATAACCCACAATAAGGCTCCTCTTTAAGTTAGACATAATCTAATTTATAATTTTTTAAATAGTTATTTTAATGTGCGTAATTGGATATACTAAAACAAAGTAATCGATGGATTTCCTTTTATCGACCAATAAATGAAGAGAAGAATTTGTAATTATTCAAACTGGAGTCATTACGTATAAAATACGATATCAATTAAGAGGCACCATCCAATTAATTTATTATTTTATGGCCTTCTTCCGAAGATAAATTAAATTTTTCCATTATATATAGACTAAACTAAATATACGAGAGCAAGTAGCGAAATTCTTAGTATTTTTATTAAAAGTTTTAAAGTAACTTACGCCGTTTCTCTTAAAATAAAGATTTAAATACAAATTATTATTATTATTATAGATTTTTATATCGAAAATCCTAGAAACAAGAGATTTTTTGCTCCTAATTGGCCTATTTTTAGTGAAGAAACGACAGAGACCCGCCTCCCGGCGGCGAAATTCGCAACTACAGGAAGGACTCGACCGCACGTGTACACGAAATGACGCAGAAATAGTCAGTAGTGCGTGACCCGGTTGTGCACGTGGAGGGAGTTCGGCGGCACGTGCGAATGGATTGTGCAAGACGGACGGCGTTGAAATCGCTGACGTAAACGCTTATGTTGTGACCGAATTGCGCAAAAGCGGATTGCTACTTGCGTCTTATATTATTTTTCCGGTAGATTTATAACGTCATCGTTATAAATTCTCGCTTTATTTTGATTTTATTTTATTTTCCTCTTACGACAATTCGCGTAACGATTTCTAACATAAATCGAATTTTATAAACAAATAAATTCGAAGAGAAATCGCCTTAAAAGTTGAATACAACGTTGGACAAATCGATTTAAAATATTAGCACGTGCCAGTTTACAGTCGGGCACGTGAGAAGAGGTTTCGAATGCGCATGGCCGTGTCCTTCCTACGTGTTTCATTTGAATATACAGTACTTGAAATACATTTTATTTCTTCATTTTTGTCCGTGAATTTAGCTCGTGAGACATTTTCTAGTACGTTAAATTAATTAATCCAATGATCGATTTAAAAAAAATACAGTGACGTAACTACGAATTGGTTTCTATAAGAGCTAACACACGTAACATCCAGTGGCGTAGCGAGGGGGGTGCAAGGGGGGTGCAAGGGGGGTCTATCACGCACCGGGCGCCACTCGCAGAAGGGCGCCCAAATGGTTTCCAAGACAAACTAACTATATGTGTTTCTGGAGGGGGAAGGGGCGCCAATAAACTGTCGTGCCCCGGGCGCCGGTTATGATCGCTACGCCGCTGGTAACACCAGTCATATTTATTCTTATACTTTAATAATACATACGTATTTACAACAGAGAATTGATTAAAAACGTATATTCAACTTTATTCTTATTTGGGGTTCAGTGGTATTAAGTAGAGTTTGGAATTTCATTCTCAACTTCCCAGCCAATTAAAAAAAAAAAAAAGTTATTTTGATGTGTCAATAGTAAATTTTCACGTGAATTTTCTGAAAATTTTCCCATTTGAGGAAATAAACCATCGGTGTAAACTCTATTGACATAGCAATGAAGTGAGGAAACCGACCTAATAACCCATTTTCTTCAGTAAGAGCCGGGTTCATAAACTTTTTTCGAGGCACCTCCTCGATAAAAATTACTCATTCTGCGCCTCCTCAAATTTACAAAAATATATATATTTATTTTTATATTTTATAGTTAAAATAATCTAATTCTGTTGCAATAAACATAATTTATTTACACACGAATGTTTATTCATATGTCTTGTTAAATTTCTCAAAAACTCTTCGTCAGATTTTCTTTGATACAATTTAAAAAGTTAACGATTGAAGTTAATTTTAATTATGTGTTCTGTACATTGAATAAACATTATGTAAAAATTCTCTAGAGATACAGAAGAGGTGGGCAAAGCTTCGTTTCTCTTGTACGGATCTGATGAGGCCACAGATGAATGGGCTGATGGATAAATGGATACTGTACTACACAATTAACGTCACAAATGTTAAATATCTTCAAAAATTTTGAATTAATTATAATAATTTATAAAAATATTAGGACATAATAGTGATTCATAACATAATATTATTATAAGTTTATGTTTTTTCGGTGTTGAAAATGGATAAATGTTATTGTTTACATTAATTTCATTGTGAAGAAACGAGTATATTTGTTTCTAATAGTATTTTTAATGAAAATTTTTTAAAAAAACAGTAATATTCTTTCAGAGATTATCATTTAAATTTCTTAAATTTAAAATAAATTCTATATATCAAGACTAAAAGTTTGGCTAATTCAATCTTGGAGTTGATTTAACCACAGAAATGGCCATCTGCAATGTTAATTAAACCTATATTTTGCAGTGTTTATTAAAACTTTATTTTTCAAATTATTACATAAATAATCGCATATAAAATCATTTTTGAAGCTTATATTCAGGGTGGCCAAACTGCGGCTCATCTAGATTCGTACCGCGGTTCCTATACACTTGCGCAATTTCTTTTTATAAACTTGATACTACTTACACACGTAATATTTTTGTAAGTATGCTATTATGTAGTGTGATACACACGGCAAGTCGCAGCTTACCTTTGAATAAGCAACTAAAAGTTGAGAGCACGTTCGTATGAACGGAATTCTAAGCAGTGCCCCAACTATAAACCCACAAACCTTCTACCAGTTACGAAGAAGAAGCGTTGATATGTATTTACATAAAAAAGTTAATGTATAATAAACCTATTTTCTGTTTTTTTACAAGCCTTTCTTACATACCTATCAAACACGCACATACCTTAACCTAACGTAGGTTTAAGCAGTCAAAATAGTAGAAAGATATAACTGATATCACTAATTCTTATGACATTAATTATTATTAATTCATCATGCAAGTGTTAATAACAGTTAAAACATGAAATGATGTTAATTATAGGAATGCCACCTAAAAAAGGGCAACCCCATTAGAATCGTATTGGTTCTGATTTTTTTTTAAAAAAAGGCAGTTTTAACTTAAAATTAATCTAAATTAGCGAAATCAAAACGGTTCTGTTAGGGTCGCGTGTCGCGCCATCTTTCGACAGCAACCCACATTAGACGCCTACTGTTTATATCGTTGTATATTTTCATCAGTTAAGATACTATAAGAGGAAAGCTTTTTAAATACAGAAGACTCACTTTTACCATCTAACTACCTACTATAAAACCGAAATTAAGTGAGTAGTCATAAAGTGAGCTGCCTTTTGCCTATTAACTCAGTGTCATAAATAGAAATTACGTTACTGAAACACAGTTTTATCTGTATAATAACACACAGAGATGTCAAAAATCATGACATTTTGCATAGTCATAATAAAAAATATACAGTATTCCAGTTATAAAACAGGGAGTTTAAAGATAGAGCTTATATTTCCAGGTTTTGCTGAGTCAAATTTTAAAATAATAATTTTCGATTAAAACTGATAAAAAAATTTTTTTATTATGAAATTAATACAATAATATACAAAATATTTAAGAAAATTTTTAAAATTAATTCAAATAATGAAAGGCCCTTGACTAAAATTAAAATGGAAGAAATTTACTTATTGCAATATTTAAATAAATTTCTATCGTGATATCTTCTGATGTATTTCGTAACAAATATTTTTCTTTTATATTTGTTAAAGATTTATATTAAGTTTAAAAATACAATGCATTGATTTATGAGGATGTTATTCGTACAGTATTATGGCTTCCAGTAAATAATTACATTAACGCACAAATAGAAATATTTATAGCATATTAATATATATCTAAATAGTATTTTTAAAAATTCGATTTTACATATTTATCTATAAATTAATTTTCTTTTAAAGATTTATTATTATTTTTTTAAATCATCCTACATTTTCAGATTTAAAACTTTAATGTCTCGTGGCGCCATCTGTTATTAATTTTACCAACTTTAAATTTTATAAATGTCGGATTAAATAAAATTTCAATAATATTCCAGCAAAATAAATATTTATTTTTAAAACAATAAACGTAAAAAAAATTAATTCACATTGAAATTCTGGTCTGAATAAATCATTAATGAATTTAAATAAATATATCTTCAAATCAGAGTTAATAATATATTTAACAGTAATGAATCACGTTTATATTTTATAAATGCTGCAGATATTTCTTATAACTTTCTTTATTACGATTTACATATCTTACACAAAAAAAAGTCCAAACAATAACCGAAATTCTTGGCACTTAACAGCGCCGACCTAGTAGCTTGTTCGCAAACTAATAGCAAGACTCCAAATATGGATTATATATTTTTTCTATAAATATATAAATACAAAATAACGTTTTTTTTGTATGTGTGTGTATATGAGGGAATTCTGACGTTCTTACTTTAATATGTGATAGGACAATAAAACGATAGAAAAATTATATATGGTGGTCATCAAGTCTTTCCCTTAACAAATCTAATTATCTGAATCTAGGAAAATCAGTATGATTCTATGCAAAATAGAAACATACTGTTTGTGGCATAATTTTGGCAGATTCCTAGTGTTTTTTTTTCCTATTATTTTGCACAAACTGAACAGTCTAGATAGGCCTGCAATCGCCTATCCTAAAGTACCAAAATGGCGTCTTTGCAGAAGCGAATTGAATGTGTGGTTTCAAACAACGAAAGCACCAATTATGGTTCAGCGAAACTTCAGAAAAGAGTATGGCTTGGTTTGGGTTTATTCGTATACGGCAACGCGACATTTGGGCGATCTACTGAAGGGCGATGCCTCCCGGGAAAACTGATCCCTAATTAGATGTTCCCAACGTGAAGAAAACCCAGAATACTCTACTCGAACCCATGACCGAGTATCTTATTTATTTATTTTTTTTTAACTCTTTCCGCCCTGTGGGCACTAAGAGGGCCTCTTTTTAGAAGGCCCATTATGGGTTCGGCCAGGCCCACAATGGGGCGACCGGGTGGTGAGGGACGGGGCCCGACATATCCGAACGGACCACCCCCCGAAAAATTCCTGGGGATTAATCGACCCGATCGGATTCGATCCCGGGTCCCCCAGAGCGGTAAGCTGCCACCTTGACCGCTCGGCCATCCGGCCGTCTTTATGACCGAGTATCAATGAGTGTCCAGTGGTTTTATTCACTTGCGCGTATTCATCTACCATAGAACATTTTAATTGTAAATGGCTTCTTTTTAAACTCCACTTTTTCCCTGATAAATAAGTGTCCATTTTAGTTTTATTTTCACACTATAATATAATAATTTTAGGGCCGAAGGCGTGATATAATTTAAATACACACACTCCTCAAAAGTGAAATCGCTATGTGCATGTGACAGAATGTACAGTACAGTAGGTAGCCACATGCACATTGTAGGACCTGTAGAGGTGACATATGCAAGTGATTAAAAGAACGAACGAAGATAAGCAACAGACATCTGTTTATTCAGTAACGAATAGGTAAGTTTAACTAGTTGAACGTATAAAAATAAAATTTGAACAGTTTTCATTAACAAATTGTACAGTACAATAAATAAAATCGGACCATCTTGTTGAATGACCAACTGATTCTGACGCAAGTTCCGACTGAAATCATTGTTTTTACATTTTTAAAACGATTTTGACAATTTAGAAACGAGACTTTGAGATGTTATTCAGAAATGTGAATTAATCAATACTTTAGGCGCGAAGCCCATCAGTGGCCGGCCGAGTAATAAAACCACCAAACATTGGTAGTTAGTCGTGGTTTGCCCCTGGCCAATGGACCGGCCATGTGGAGTTTTTCGGGTTTTCTTCGTTTGTAGGGGACGTTTTCAATAGTCTTCCCGGAGGAATCCCAATTGGCAGATCGCCTACATGCCACGTTGCCGTAAACAAATAAATCAAATCTTTAGGCACGAAACGTCGTTAATTTCTACACCATTGTGTTGTGGTTTGGATTCGCTAGCACAACTGTACTTTCATCTGAACATTTATTTACATGTACAGTACATAATTAAATGTTCGATATTTTTCCAGTTTGTGTTAATGTTTTCGATGGAATGGATCACAATGTTTAAACATAATTTGACCAGAACTCTCGATTTTCAGTTAACCCTCGAAAAATCGTTTCTATTTACATTATAATACAAAATTGAGTTTGTGTTGCATCGGGTCGAAAATAACATTCGATTTAGCCTGAGTTAACTGTATTAGTCTATATTGTAATAGAATATCAGATACAGCCTGTTTTATCACAGCTAGATAAGGCATAATAGATTATTATATTGGCAAGCTCAATATTAATACTCTTGGCAACCCAAACTACTCTAATTTATCATGAATAATCCAAAATGGCGAATTATTCTCCATCTCTCACTCATGCTGGCCAATTCAGATTTTCAATTCATGTGAAGTAGCTGAAAATTGAATCTAGTAATAGTGTTGAGTTCTTCACTGTAAAACTGAAATATTTTTGTATCATTAAAATATATATGCGTACATTTTTGCGTTTTTAAAAAATAGATACGTAATATTCAATTTGATAAGGTGTCCAATAGCCTATGTAATCACAGATATTCTATTTATTTTAAAGTTAAAATATCCAATATAAATTTATGGTATTTTTTGAACTCTCCCCCCCATGGACACTAAGAGGATCTTTTCAGCAATTCCATCATAAGTTTGTCCAGGCTTTCAATGGAGCAGCGGGGTGGTGAGGAACAGGGTCCGATATATCCAGATGGACTACCCCCAAAAATGTCCTGGGGTTTTTTGACCCGTTCGGATACCCGGGTCCTCCGAAGTGGTAGGTCGTCAAAAATTATATACTGTATTTTAAAATGTTTGAAAAAGCATACCATTCAGCATAAATGTCAAAATGCATTAAAAAAAAAAAAAAAGCAAATCATTAATTAGCATATCATTCAATAATGCACCCCAAGCCATAGAAAATACCTAATCTATTAAATATGATTTCTCAAAAGTTATTTTCAAATCTAATAAGAATTAAGATTCAAAATGCAATGAGATACTGTATCAAATGAAGATGTCAGAATCAAGTTAATACAGATATTGATGTTATAAATAAGCCAAATTAACGTGACTGCAGAAAACAAAATGATTCAAAGTTAAAATATGTAATTAAACAGCAATGACTAAACACAAACTGGAAAAAAATGATGAAAAATTAAATAATATATTCACTAAATGATGAAATTTAGATTAATTTCATTTGTAATTTAATGACATATCTCTTATCTATCTAAATCTATATAAATTACATTAGATAAAAGCAAAGCATTTATTATATAATCATGCTTAAAAGTTAACACATTAAAATTTTAAAATATACAATAAATTTCACAAACTGTATTAATGTTTGGCATCAATTATTATTAGCATACATTAATCTAAATATTAGTTAATTTCATATGTTCATTGTTTTTCTTCACAGTAAAGCAGTACTTAACAAAAACAAACAGTCAATACCTGAGTCAATAAAATTTTCTTTGATTTCAGTTCGCTTTAAGATATATTTTAGTTTACACAATCTTCTATAATTAGAATACAGGTGTCGTACATACTAATAATTTAATAATACAATCTAATCTTTTTAAAATCTGCATACTTTTATCTCTAAATGTTTTCGAGATCGTTCTAACTCCGTTTATAAAGCACTCGTTTAATTTTTTTAAATATTTTTTTATATAGAAGTTAGCTGTATTATTAAATTTTTAGTAATACAATATAACACTAATAGTATAGATCTTATATGTTTGTTAAAACTGTGTGCAAATAATTTAAATTCTCTTTGTTCTTTTGATTTAAAATTACACACTTACAAATTTTTATATAATGGTTAAGATTTTGAGAAAGTTAAATCTTAATTTTTAAATATTTTACCATTATAAAATCTATATTATACTACATATCAAATATACATAAATTACTGTTAAAATTCAACAAATTTAAAGTAACAAGATAAATATGGCATTTACTTTACATCTATTATGAAGTCGAAATGCACAGCGAGGAAGAGAATCAATTTACAAGGCATGGATCACAAGAACTTAATATAGAGATTCTAATATATTTAAAGAAAATAGGATGAAACAAATTAAATAAGACAACATTCAGTTTGAATAAGTTCATAAAAAATTGAATATTGACAAGAAGTCATCAATTACCAAAGAGCTTTTTAAATTCCAATATTTAAAAAACAAATACAAATGAAAAATATTTTATTGTAAAAGATTAACAAATACAGCTAGAATAAATTGTATATTTGGCAAATATTGAATCTAATAATCATTTACCAGAATAATCTGGATTAAATGGTGGATGTTCAATACTAGAGTAAGGTGGAGGATTATTAGCAGATGGAAATCCTTGATATCCTGATGATGGAAACTGCTGAGGAGGATATTGTGGAGGATATTGTTGAGGTGGATAAGGATAATGAGCTGGATAAGGACCAGTTGTTTGACTTGTATAAGGAGCATTTGTGTGGCTGGGGTAAGGAGTATTTGTCTGGCTGGGGTAAGGAGCATTTGTCTGACTTGGATAAGAACCAGCTGTCTGACTTGGATAAGGTCCAGTTGTTTGTGTTGGATAAGAACTAGTTGTCTGGGTTGGATAAGGTACAGTTGTTGTAGTAGTACTTGTTGTTGTAGGTCCTATAAAAACAAATGTTTTACTTTAATAACTATAATAAGAAATAAAAAGACATACTGTAAGTCTATTAAATTAATTGAAATAGAATTTATAACTACGTAAATAAATAGATTATTATTATAAATAAATTAAAATAATTACATTGGTTAATTATTAACACTGTGTATAAAATTTATAATAATAATTCTTCAATATTCAAAATAAAGTAACTATTTTTAATTTGCATTTTAAATGAAATTTCTCATCTTTTGTTATAGATTCATCTCCCTGAGCTTATTTTATAAAAATTTTTCTAAAAAACATAATGGAAAAGTTAAACATAAGTTCTTCCATTTTCCATTTGGAACACTCTGCACGTGCCATTTCTTCGAATTTGTTGTTCTTTTTTCGCCTGAAGACAACGAGCTTAATTTCGTTGAAATGTACTTGCAATATAAAGGAAAGTTTTGTGTTAATGCTGAACTCAGTGATAATTAGCAGAAGTCTAAACATAATTTGGACACTTTCATAATCATTTTTCCATCATTGTTTTCAATCTCAAAATGCTCATTCATTCAAATCTTGAGGATTATTTACTTTTTGTCTGTAGAGAGATTAGAGATGTAGAGGATTATTTACTTTTTGTCTTGTAGAAAATTATATGAAAAAATTTTGCAAATAATAGTTAGCAATGTCTTGCCACATTAATTTAATCATGCCTACATCCAAGTTTTGCAATAGCTAAAAAAGAATTTTTTACCTGAAACTTGGAAAACAACTCAAAAGATGATTGATATACTTATCAATCATCTTTTGAGTTGGTGATATAACATATAAAACTCACAGGTCAACTAAAAGTTGACCTGTGAGTTTTATATGTTATATTGCCCGAAGATGGACAAAGTTGTTTCATCATAATAAAGCTTGAACACATATATGCAAAGCTGTTCAATTTTGTCTCCAAGAAATAATTAAATTCCAATTTTATTCTATGGAATAAAATATGTAATAAAATCATATATGTCTATAAATCTGTTTTATGTAAAAAAATATAGACATTTCTACCAAGTCTCCTGATGCTAAGTTACTCAACATTTTGAATTTGGTCACATTGGAATTCAAGCAAACTTTTCTCTGAAAAAGTGCATCTGGTATTTGCCTATAGAAAAACAAAATGAGATATGGAAAGATTTCAAGATGGGTCTCACTAACAACAAAAAACAAACTCTTTTTCTACTCTTCACTTGATAACCTGGGTTTCTACTCTCAAAATACAAATTCCAAAAACCCATTCTACTTCTAGAACTTTCCTCTCCAAGCTAAATGACTTCCTTGAATTGAACAATCTCCATTCAGATAATGTTTCTAAAATGTTTCAAAAACATCAATCAAATGCAACTTCCATTCTCCATTTGAAGTCTGTTTAAAATTTATATCAACTTAAAAATTATTTTTCTTTTTACATAGAATCACATGGCCAACATGAAATCATCTTATCAAAGATGAGCTATGCACCAATAACAGTCTATTTAGAAAATACTATTCAGTCACATTACATGAGCTTAGCTGGTAATAAGCATTTAATTTTTTTTGATTAAAATTAAATAGAAAAATTCTATATTTGCTCTAAAAAAACATATTTTTTATTCTTTAAATAAAAGAATTTTAAACAAAAAAAATGGAGCGATGCATGTAAATATTATTAAAAATCACTGATTCGAAATATATTCTTTGCACCTTAGATAAAGGGAAGAAGTAGGTCAATTATATATATATATATATATATATAATTTTTTTATTTAAATGTCCTCAAGACTATTATAATGCAGCAATAAAATGAAAAATCACTGAATACGCAGAAGTGCATGGAATCAATGGCCAAACATTGTTTCGTGATATTATTTTCCTAATTTTTTTATTACTTAAGAATCCTATTTATTTGTAAATCCTTCTCCAGGAATTCAATTATATAAGGATATGATCTTTATACGAAGATCAAAAATAATGTGTTATATTTCTTTTTTTCTTTTTTTTTTGTATTTGTGTTTTACATTTGTAAGTTTGAATTTTGTATTAAACATCTTTTAAAAATAAATGTTAGAATTAAGGTTGTAGACGTTATAATATTGAAGTATAAATTTTGTTAACCCCATTTTTACACTGTGCAAATTAGTAACATGTAAAATTTTATAATAAATAATATATTATAAAAATTTAATATATTAGTATATTATAAACAGACTATCAGAACTTCTTACCATACAATACTCTTCCTCTTTGTTGTCGACGTTTTGCCAACAAGCAGCAACTGCAGCAAAAGCATGATACAACTACAATGACAACAATAACAACAATTGCAGATATAAGAACACCAATTATAAGTCCAATGGCATTTCTGAAATGTAAACAAACTTTATTAATTTCTAGCCTAACTATTAATTTATTTAAAATAAATAAAATATTGTAAAAATGAAAAATTATTAAAAGCAATGGAGTCAGAATTTTTCAATCTTACGTAATTGTACTATCAGAGAGTACACAAAAATTAAAATTTTCTTTCTTTTCTGACTTATAGAGGGCTAAAAAATAATTTAACTCTAAACCATTTATTAAAAAATGAAATAGAATTTTTAAAAGGTTAAAAAGTCAAACAAGTTTTTTCGTAGAGAAAAAATACTTTTTTTTATTACATGGTGTTTATCCCTAACTGCATTTCGCCAGTTTTTCCAGCCTCCTCAGTAGGGATTGCAAATACAAAATATAATTCAAAAAGCCAAAAATGACAAATTTCCATTACCGTCTGCTATCTCGTGTTTACAACTTTTATACCCGACAAGGTTTACCCAGCATTCCGCTGGGAGCAAGCGATTATTCAAATTTACAGAGTTACTTTGCATACAATCTTTACTTTATTAATATTAATTTGACAATTAAGAGCATTACAATGCAAAAATACCAGTGAAGTACTAACTTTTAGTCCTACCGCAGCAAGATGTTCCGATAGTCTAACCTTCAACTTCTGTTTTATTTTTCCAACATAAAAACTTGGAATTTCCCACGTGCATTATAATCTGTACACCACTCCTTCTTCTTCCAATGGATCGTTTTTATTAATACAGTAATACCTCAGTTTTCGTTGACTTCGGTTATCATTGGTTTCGGTTTTTGTCAATTTTTTTCGCAAAAAATTTGTCTCGGTTTTCGTTGATTGCCTCGGATTTCGTCGGCGTGCTTAAGTGACCTCGCTGCTAATTTTTCGAAAACAAAGGGTGACCCATGCATTTTCCGACTCAGTGTGGCATTATTTCTCGTTGTTTGAGCATTACCTCGCCATGGCCCACCACTGCCAATGATTTCGTTCCCTGAACACTGGGAGTTCGGTTGTGGGTTCGCGCTTCATCAGGACGGGCTGGCCATGTGAAGTTTTCCGGGTTTTCTCCATGTCCGTTACGCCTGAATAGGGGCCAGTTACCCTTAAATGGACCTCCCGGAAGGCATTATTCCCTGCAATATGACCATCATAAACGCATACAACTGCTATTACATGACAGTTACATCACACTTTACCACGGGGCGATATAGGCTAGACACTTATGTCTAATTAGCTTCTACAAGACAAGACATTATCCCACGTGTCTAGCCAAACAATTCCATTGCTTTTATCTTTATGCTAATTATCTTTTATCTTTGAGCTAATTATTCTTTTATATTAATTTCTTATTGCTTTTAGTATTTAAAGCTATATTAATTCTCTATAAAATGTGTTTTTGGTATGTATTTTGGAGTGTCTAGAACGAATTAATTGAATTTAAATTGATTCATATGGAAATAATTGCCTCGGTTTTTGTCGGTTTCAGATTTCGCCGATTGTTTTCGGACGGATTATTGACAAAAACCGAGGTATTACCGTATTACCTATTTTCATTTAGTTCAGACAACCTATTTCTTTTGATATTTTTCATATAATCCTTTAATATATGGAAAGGATAAATACTTTTTAACTTCTTGTTTTTTTCTTTACTTGGTATCTATTTAACATGAAATCATCATACCACTTTTTTAACAATTTCCCTGAGTATCCATTCAACAAATACTTCTTATTCACTGTTTTTATTTCTTTTTCTCTCACATTAAATTTAGTTGTTCTGAAGAAAATCTTACTTATCTCCATAAGAGATATATTTCATTTTTGACTTTTAAAATTTATAACATTTTTAGCATTACACAGTTTTTCGTACTTACAATATTCAAGGTGGTTATTAAAGCGTTTAATTGTTATATCTAGATAATTTATTTTATTATACAGTCAAACCTGTTTTTATGCAGTAGATAGGGACCACATTAAAAAAAAAAAAAAAATTGCACGAAACTTCACGAGTGGCTATAAAAAATAGTTTTCGCAACACAATTAAAAAAATATTTTTTTTATGCGGTCAATAGGGACCGCATAAAAAAAGTCTCACATAGAAAATAACTCAAAACCGTACGAAATAGAATTTATTGACAACAGATGTCAGCACTTGACTGCATCGTCTTGTCTATCGTCTGTTTTACATATTTTTTCCAGGTGGTGTTTTGTTGACTTAAAAAATAAATTATTTCATTTTTCGCATATTTATGCAATAATATTACTATAATAAGTTTATTTAGCTATAATAAGTCAACGTGAGACATGACAAATTGCACGAGACTAGTCGCCAACTATACCGCACAAAAAAAACCGCATAAAAACGGGTTTGACTGTATTTTTCAGTCTCATGAGTAAATTTAATATATTAATTAATGTTATTTGCTTGTTCCAGTATTTGATCAGGTAAATAAAATATTATGCTATTCAATAAATATATAATTTTTTTCTTAATGTAAGAGTTTATTTTTCATAATTCTTTAATAATATCTCTGTCTTTTATCATAAGGACAAAACTTGACACATGCAAGCCCATAATAGACGTATCAAAAAGGCCCTTTCAGTCTATGGCCAAAAAAAAAAAGATATTCAGTATAAATTTTCTAATCACCTATTATTTACTATGGTTAAAAGAGCAGTTATACTAAAAAAATTTTTTAAATCAATCTTTTATTTTAGGATAAACAAGAAGCTTTTAAAATCATTAAACTATTGAAGCATAAAAGAAGTCATTATGTATAATATTTTCTCAATGTAAGCCATAGATTGCATGTAAAGCTTCAGTACATGTTTTAAAAGAAAAAAAAATTTCTACCCTAATTATTATTATTATTGCTATTATTACTAAATTATAAATAGAAAAAGTTTGTCAATAAATTCAAACTTAAATAACTTATTAAAAAATTAAGAATATTGGAAGTAAAACATGTGATATTTACAGTTGATATGACAATTATTGCATATGAAGTAACAAAAAACAAATTCATTCTATTGGTTTTAAAATGATTAAAACAAACAAATGGCAAATCATTTGTTTGCCCAAATGTTTGACATATACAAAATATCATCTTCAAAAAACAGAAAACAAGTTCCTGAAGACAACATGTTTTGTATATGTTTACTTATTTGCTGAAATGTTTTCAACCTTTTACCACTTCCTTCACTGTTTTAAGAATTTTACCACCAACAGAATGAATTTGTTTTGTTATTTCAATAACAATGGAATTTAGATAAAAGTATTGAAAATTAACTTTTCCATTACAATTAACCCTATTTTTAATTTAATTTAATATATATGCTCTCCATCTCAAATTAGTAGTGGCTTGCCCCAGTACATCATACTTTTCTTTCAACAATATAGTCATGCTGGTCATCTATCTAACACCTTTCAGAGAAAATTTTTGAATTGAAATAACATGATTTTTGGATTGCATTGGAAGTTCATATATAGTTAATTGGGGCCTCCTGCCCCTAAGGTTTCCCATCTGTTCTCATTCTTTCATCTATCTAATTCCCTTCTCAAAATTAAGGAAAGACAGAGGGTCAGACAAACGACAGTGGGAATTTATAGGTCTACAATTTTTTCAAATTGCAGTCCAAAAATTTAAAAAAAAAAATAATCATAATGCAATTTCAATATTCTTTTTGTTTTAGACTAGTTCAATATCATATGTAAATTTAACAATATAATAAATCACTCAAATGAAGTCCAAAAAACAATTTACAATATTTTTTAAAAAGTTAGTTTTAGATATTCATAATAATATAATAAATTATGAATATCTAAAAATGATTTTATATACTTGTTTTTTATAAGAGAGTTCTACTAATACAACCACAACTTATAAATTAATAAATCAATCAACATTACTCAGATTTTTATGTTATTTGAAGTTTATATTTATATATACACTGTATAAGTCCAGAAATAATTACATAATTAAAAAGACACACTTGAAACCGTGTCGGTAACCGACACGGTTTCAAGTGCGTCAGAACAAGTAGTAAAATAGAAACAGCAACATTCACCGGGAGAGAATGCATACGACTAATAATGAGGATAACAGATACATGGAAAAAAATGCAAAGTGATCAACTGAAATAAACTTAAGATGAAGTGTCCGTGTGTCTGCACTTTATAGTGTTTAGGAGACAATAATTAAAAAGATTTTAAAAAAATAGTTAAATTTCAACAATAATAGAACAGAACCAACAGAAACAAAGACATCAATTTTCAAAGACTATTAAATCAATAACTCCCCTCTCAGATAAATGGAGTAATAAGATAAAAAAATTAAATATATCCTAAATATAATTTTTTAATAATCAATTTAAAAAACTAGCATAATATTTGAAATACATACATCAAAAGCAAATACAGTATAGCGTCGTTTATCCGAATCAATTGGGGACTGGGGTTGTTCGGATAACTGATTTTTTCGGATAGCCGATTATGTACGAAAAAATACATTAACCTATCCGATGTTGAAATTTTTCTCCGTTGCGTGTCACTTCATGTTGAATTTTTGTCGATTTTAAGCCCAACGAAAATTTTTATAATAATAATCGAGGCTATTGTATCGTTAAAAATTATTTCTTTATTTTGTACAAACAAAATAAATATATTGAAAAATATAAAAACAAAAAAATTATACTTTAGAAGTTAATCTAGTATCAAAAATGTTCGATTCAGTATGACACAGTCCAACTGAAAAGTTTTCAGTTAACTGGCTTTCGGATAAACGACACTCTACTGTACAAATATTCACTTTCTATTTGCATTATTGAGTATAAGTATTTAGACAACAAGAAGCTTATATTTATCATAATATTAAATATAAAACTTTACAGAATAAGTATAAATATATTTATTACTTTTCTACTTACATAAACATTATACTTTGTAATAATAAGTTTTAAAGAATAACAGAGTTTATGACTTTTTCTGATTTTGAAGCTCTATTGTTGTTTAGCCTATTATTTAAATTGATTGTTACTTTTTAAATAATTTTTTACTCTCTTGTACTTTTAATCTTACTATTTACATTTATTTTTAATTTTTTATTGCATTGTATTGTTTTTTGATGGGATTTTTATTTATGTTATTGTAATGGTGGTCATCGAATACATGTATGACTTTACTTATATAACTAATTTAAAAATTTAATTAAAAAAAAAACTTATTCATCGTTGTGTTAGGAGAACAAATTTCATAATAAACGAAAGGCTTACATTGTCTTCGCAAATTCTTCAGTATTACAACAATAACGAATTTTCTCTGTTCCGCAACAATACTTTTTATCCGGAGAAGCTCCTGCTTCTGGACAATTTAGATATAATGTTCTTCCGAACATTTCTTTACTACATCTATATGATGCAACTGAAAAATATTTAGGAAAAAACAAAATTAAATTTCAAATTTATGGATAATTTATCATTGTTTAATACTTCTATAATGACAAATTTTAAATATACAAACAGCAAAATTTTTGAAAAATTCCAGTTTTGATTTTTCACAAAAAAAACCAGCTACTTTTTTTCTTATTATTTACATATTTTATAAGTTAAACATCACACAAAAATTTAATTTTCTAAATTTAATTAAAATTAATACAGTAAATACCACATTTGAAATAACCATATTTTAAAATGATTTCTCAATTGCATTTAATCATGTTCATTTGCAATCTTTCCGGTAATGTTAATGAAAATATCTGAGTTTCTTGTAATTTATGCTTTATCTTAGTTACATAAATAAAATTTAAAAATCTAGAAAAATTTGTTATTCCAATCATCTGATAAAAAAAATATCACATTTCCTGCAGTCATTAGTCATGCAACTTCTCCTTTTTTTTAAAATATTTTTCATAATTACATTTCAGTAATTGAAAAACATGCATTTTAGGCTTGTTTGGACAGTTTTCGCCTTCTTTAAATAGAAAAAATATTTATGAACACTAAAAGATCATCACAAATCTTAAGCTTTTTAATGCAAGAATTTGCAATAAATTCATTTAATATATATTTAATTTAATATATTTTAATTACATACTCATTTTGGTTAACTGTATACAAAGATCTGTTTATATTATAACGTTTAAAATTTTTTTCTCAATTTTTTTTATTTAATATATGTTTTTTAAAACAAACATTTTGAGAATTGAGGTTAAGCGAGGAGCTTTGGAATTTACTTTCATTGAAGCAAAATGCTAATACTTTGAATTTTACATTAAGGTTGGGAACACACAAACACACAGAATATATACTGCAAAAAAGTACATTTTCCAACATTCTTATATATCAAATTATTAATGCTTGGAAGATAATCACAGACAGGTTGGACACTAGTAAAATTGTAATATTTTCTTTTTTGGTAGAAAAATATTTTTAAATTAAACACACACAAATAAAGCTATGGATTCACCTCAAACAATGAACATTTTGTGTGGCCATTTTTATACTTTATTTTCAGTCTTCTCTAATATTCATAAAGTTTTTTCACAGTTATTTCAGAATATCTAAATTTCCTCAAATGATTTATTAACATGAACCTACATCAATCCACACTAAAAATTTTTTTGTTTGTTTTGTTCTTGTAATCTTTCTGTGTAGTATTCCACAATAATGATCTTTTCTTAACTATATATATTAACATTTTAGTATTGTTTAACATTTTTGTATAAAATTAAACATTTTTATATTAAATAGATGTTAAATTCAATATTTGTGTGGCCACCTGCACTCTCTTCTATTGTACGCAACAACGTGCACTGACAAGCCCCTTAGTGTCTATTGCAGCTTGAGTATGCCAATAAGATAATGTATATTCGTAGCATGACTGTTAAGAAGTACCAAGACAACAGAAAACAACCTTTTTAGAAACAATTCGTTCTTGGACTAATTTTCCACTTGAAAATTAAAAATTATTTTCTAAGGATTTCAAAATAGGATAATTAGGTATGTCAAGTAAGTTACATCATATTATTGTAATTAAGAATCTGATTCTATGCGAAACAAACTTTTATGCTGAAAGCGAGCTAACAGATACTATATTTTAAATCTAAAATTTTCATTTTATTTGGTTCTCTAATTTAAACAATACTTAATAAAACAATAAATTAGTGATTTATAAAAATTTGTTTTTGCATTAAACTTTCTCTCTTAATTAAAAATCCATTAAAAACATTTTTAAAATGTTTTCAATAGATTCAAATTGTTAATTATCATCATTTATTTATTGTTTATGAAAATGTACAGTTGTTTTTGAAATACAATAACTTGATAAGATTAAAAATAAACAGAAAATCAAAATCATCAGTAAGAAGTGAAAGTTTTTTTAATGAAAGGAAAAAAAAATTTGAATATTCCAGTGCTCGAGTTCTAATACTCATTCTTTAAGAACTCAAATGAAAAAAAAATTTGACAAAATATAAAAATTTTTTTCAAGTTTCTGAAAATGCCTAATGAGTAGAGGCTCAAATATATTTTACAGATTTCAATGAGCTTTCACATGGTTATTCTGGAGCACAAAAAGTATTCCCTGAAAAGCTGAAGGTTCCACTTTCGAATTTCATTTGAGAAAATTGCAATTTTAGGACGTGATAGATTGCTTTCAGATCCAGGAAATCGGTAGATATTGAACAAACATCACCACTAAACCTGATATATTATAAAGCTACACACCAACCAATGCCGAATAGGATGAGGATGCAAGTCCGTCCCCAGCCAGCACCATAATAACCCGTCAATGGTTATAATGTAATCTTATATATACTGAAAGAGATCAGACCAGAGGTCTGGATAGTGTAATTGGCAACACATCTGCATGGTAAGTAGGAGTTGTGGGTTCGAGTCTCACTCCGGGCCGATTGTTTTTTTCCAGTAATTCTAAATTATTTAATTAAAATTATAATTATTAAATTTATCTAGAGATGGCACCTAGCACCTAATGCCTAACTCTAGTGCCAGAGTGTCTCATAATTTATTAATATTATAGCCATTTCTAGCTCGATAATATTCAGCATTGGTTGGTGGGTAGATATTGAAAAAACAAGTAATTTTCATGTGTGTGTATTATGTCCAAAAACATAGTTTTTGAGAAAAGCAGTATTTTTTAAACTCTAATTTAAACTTGAAATACTTCTAATGTTTGATAGTCAGAAAACAATGGTTGTAATTTCAGGAGATAGAGCATTTGCCCATAGATTCCAAACTCATCTGTTCATGCCTACTGAAATTTTTTATTTTTGGTTATTTTTTATTTCTCACTATAAATTACAATGATTTTCAAGCTAATATTTTCAGCCAAATGATTTACTTATAAAAATTATACTCCTTGTTTATAAGTTTTCCTTTGTACTCAATTCATGAGAGATTGAGCAGGTATGACTCACGGACACAAATTATAGACTTAATTGGACTATAGAAGTCATACCTTTCAATGAAATATTTCGTACTGAAACTCCAAAACAATTGGGAGCTCCACAACATTGGGAGCATACTATAAAATTTAATGCAGTAGTACAAAATCAGTTATCAGCACCAATCTTTAAACATGTGCGGCCATACATCTACCTGTACAAACATTTATTTACTTTCTTTTTTTTATTTTAATGATTCTTATACTCCATTAAAATGCACTTTTCCCCTACTCAATAAGAGTGAATACAGCAGATGTTTGACATGAACAAGTAAATGAATAAAAACATGTTTTTATTTTCCTACAGTTATTTCTTTTTTTTTTTGTTATAGGTATAATTCTTTCTTTTACTGTGAGTCAACAAAAGAAAAAGGACTAACGTAGATGTAGATGTACCAGTTTTGGCCAGAAAACAAATTTAACTTAAAAATATAATCACCACATATTTAAATCTGTCCAATGAAACAAACTTTTATTGTTAACTGTTCACACAGTTAACAATAAAAGTTTGTTTCATTTGTGATTATATTTTTAAGTTAAATTTGTTTTCTGGCCAGAACTGGTACTACACTGGCCAAAACTGGTACATCTACCCTATCGTGTTTGTCAAAGTAGCAAAGTTCATGAAATTTTAAATTTACTTAGCTTATCTATTCTAACATTCATACTTAAAGAATGCCACAAATAATTTAATAAAAATTTTTCATTATGTCAGAATTTTGTATCAAATTCTAAATGTATGAGCATAACTAGATCTAATGAATGATATTAGAAATGACTATGCTAAACTGGGCAAAATTAGAAACGTTAAAATAGTCAACAATAATATTAGTATTCAATCAATCAATCTGACTCTGTAACAATTTTATTGGATAGCAATTTAAAAAAACTGTACCTCTATAAATTCCCACTGTAATCTATCCATCTGTCTTTCCTTAAACTCGAGAACAAAATTAAATAGATGAAATCCAAGAGCAAATATGGAAACCTTAGGGCTGGAAGCCCGAATCAACTATATACAAATGTCCAATGCAGACCAGAAGTCACATAATTTCAATTCAAAAGTTTTCCCCTGAAAACAGTCAATAGATGACCAGCACGACTCTTTTGTTAAAGGAAAAGTATGATGTAAGATATTACTAATAATTTGAGGTGGAGAGCATATATTTCAAATTAAATAAATTTAAAAAATTAGAATTAAAAAACAATAAACGTATAAACCAGCAAATTTTTATAACAAATGCAAACATTTTCACCCATGCTGAATGGACATCATCAGGCAAACTAATCACCAAATGCTGAAACAAACAGATTGCCAAACACATGTGTACTTCCCCTCTGCACAGATGTTCCAGCAAGTCCCTGTTTGTTCAGCATTTGGTGATTAGTTTGCCTGATGATGCCCATTCAACATGGGTGAAAACATTTGCATTTGTTATAAAAATTTGCTGGTTTATAGATTTAGTGTTTTGCAGTCTGGGATTGTGACAATGTCACAATAAATAATTGCTTGTTATACATTAAATTTCTTTATAATATACAGTTTTCATCAAATACAGTAAGTAATGCTAACAATTTGATTAAGTACTTATTAACATTTGCTTTATAATATCAGAATCAAGTATTGGCTTTCTTGTAATTGTAATTAAGTATCTCATTAAGTGAAAATTTTAAACATGTATGTGTTAAATGAATGAAGATTAGAAACATGAAAAATAAGGTGATTTTTAAATATTGGGTTGTTCAGAAAGTAATTTCATTTTTTCCATAGAAAAATAAATGCAATATTCTTATAATAAATAAATATTTTATTGAATTATATATTGACCATTTTGGTCAAATACCTGTTGTCCTTGTTTCTGGTAGTAGCATGATTTCACATTCATAAAAATTTTGATCGTTGTTTACAAAAAGCTGATCCAAGTGATTTTTGACATTGTCATTTCAAGTAAATGTCTTGCAGTTAAAAAAAATTTGTATAGACCGGAACAAGTAATAATCTAAGTGTGCCCGATCTGGCGAATATGGTTGGTGTGACAACAAATCCCATCTAAGCTATAACAGTTTCTGACATGTTACCAAACTTGTGTGAAATTTGCATTATCATGGTAAAACACTACACTTTGTTTGTTGATCAATTCTGGCCTTTTCTGTTTGATGATATTACTCAATTTGTTTACTCGATGGCAGTACACTTTCGAATCAATTGTTAAATTGTCTGGTAAAAGCTCAAAAAAAAAATTTCTTTAAAATCCAACCACAGAGAGCATCTCGTTAATAACATGTGGAACCCATATATCAAGCTTTGAAATGAAACCAGTTCGTCTTAAGTAATAATAAACGATTCAATTTAACAGATTTAATCTCTTAGTGATTTCACGTGTTGTTATACGGCAGATTGCTTCAATCAGTACCTTTATTTTGTTTTCATTGGCTTCAAATGGCCATCCAGAATGTGGTGTATCTTCGATATTAAAATTGCCAGAACGCAATTTTGTAAACCAGTTTTGGCACTGTCTTTCTCTCAACACATCTTCTCCAAACATGTACCACAATTTTTTTTTTGTTTGAACAGCATTTTGATTTTTTAGTTATAAAAAAGCAAAATATGTTGAAAATGATGCTTTCGATTTTCCAAATTTGATGGGTACCAAAAAAAAAAAAACAATTGTACAGAATCAAACAAAATATTTTACAAATAAGCCTTAAAATGTCAGCTGTCGAAGTATATAATGAAAATGTGGTTTAAAATAAAATTGGCTGGTAAAAATACATCTAATTCCTCTAGTAATAAAAAACCGAAATTACTTTCCGAACAACCCAATATATCATTTTATATGTTTCCAATCTTCATTCATTGGGTTGCTAATTTTTCAACAAATTTCCCATAACAATTCATGCATGGGAAACTAGAACTTCTTAAACAAAGTTTCACAAAATCTTTCACACTTTTTTCCTAGCAGTTTTTAATCCATAAGATTAGAGAACAAACGTTTTTGGCCGTTTTTAAAACGGCCTTCTTCAGGTTCTATAACATTGAAATGTCTGTAATAAACAATAACATCATAAGAAAGAAGAAACTTCTGTAAAAAATGATGTCATTCGAATATTTGCTAACAGATGTTCCAATGTAATAGAACCTGAAGAAAGCCATTTAAAACGGCCAAAAACGTTTGTTATCCTATCTTATGATTAAAAACTGCTAGAAAAAAAGTGTGAAAGGTTTTGTGAAACTTTATTTCCCATAACAATAATATTTAATCATGATAGGAGGTGAAGAATACAATAATCAACAATGCTTTCTTACACATGTTACCTGGTAGAAATATTTCATTTTCCTGACATTTAATATTGTCAGGTTCTTTAGTATTAATTCCTTTTTGCATTACTCATTTAAAACATGGTAATATTTATTTTCCATTATTATTTCAAATCAAATGTAAAGATGATGGAAAAATCAAAAATTTTCCAGCTCCATTACATTTGATTTGAATTTCTTTGTATAGTTGTCCCTTATTAAATCTCTTATTCAGATATATTGTTCTTTGTTTTGTCTTCCAAACATAAGAGCACATAACTAATTTTTTTTTAAATTATTGGCTAGTCATTAAATTTCTATTGAAGTGGCAAAGAAATACTATCTTATTCCAATCATTGACCCTAAAACTATCATTGTATGAAATACAACAAACAAACAAAAAAGCAAGTCTGCACAGAGATTGAAAACAGACAAAACAGAGGAACAGATATATCGGTTATATCATACATCTGATAAACTGCTCGTTTGGTTTGTCTCCCAACATGCACAGTATAATCAGAGGTTACTGTAGTGTACCATCTGGCCTTTGTTTCAAAGTATTATACGATATTAGTTTTTTTTTAATATATTCATTATTGCTGGTTGCTATAATTATTTCATCAAAATACAGTAAGCAAATAAATCTGTCTTTCCATCTTTTTATATAAATATGATTTGTCTTATTTTTTTATATGAAGTCTATATTTTAATGAGAATTTTATTTATTTTATACTGTATTTCGAACCCTTTTGCTTTCTACTTTACTGGTCTTTTAATCTGTATACAGTGTCATCAAATTCTTTCTTCATATAATCTCTTTGAATATTGAGTGATATATATATCACTCAATATAAAATAACAAATTTATCCTAAGTATATGAGATATATATATATATATATATATCTCATATACTTAGGATAAATTTGTTATTTTATCGAACATACCTAAAAAAGGGATATTGATTTTGGTTACTTTTAATATATAAATAAAAAACCGGTTTTGGTTGTTTTAAGGTCACTATCGCTTATCAATTATTTGTAATATATGAATTACTATATATGTAGATTTATCGTAATTGTAAAATATGCTCGGTGTTTCCAAAGTAAACCAAAAACAAACCTTTTTATTAGTACTCGCCGTTTCTTGTTCTCTCCCATTCTTCAGAGTTAAGCACAAAATTGCTACGAAGAACTCATCGCTTCCGACAGAAAATTTAGACTTTATTTTCTATTTTTTACAAAAGAATGCATTTCGAACCATTTACCCCACACCGGTCTAGGATGTATAATACAGTAGAACTATGATGTATAATATGGTAGAACATCTTTATTATTATTATTATATTCTTTTTAGGTTAATGTTACCTATGGTTCCAAAATGGCAGCTCGTCTCTGGTTCAAGGGAACAGAAGAAAGAAAACAGTGGGGACGCACGTTCTAACCTAACCTATTCTAATAACTTACCATAATTATTACCAACCAAATTATTAGAATGGGTTAGGTTAGGTTAGGTTAGAACGTGAGTCCCCACTGCTTTCTTTCTTCTGTTCCCTTGAATCAGAGACGAACCACCATTTTGGAACCATAGGTAACATTAACCCATTTTTATTATAACAGCCCCTTTAAGTATGCTCCTTTATTAGGTATGTTCGATAAAATACAATTATACCATTGACATTTATTATGAGATGGATCAAGTGTTAATTAATTTGAATGTTAAATGTTTACATCAATATAACATAATCAGACTCAATCATGCCAACAAATTAACTGAAATAATTAAATCAAACTTATAAACTCAATTACATTAATGAGACTATTTACCATGTTGAAGAAATCCAAATAAAGTAAAAATAAGCGAATATAATACCGAAGAACTTTTCATTGTTTCCAATTGTAAAGCAATAACTTTAATCTACTATACAAGCTCCTCTTCTTCTACGAAATCCTTCTGATGACGTTTCCTTCCTTCTAAACCGTGCTTTTCCTCCATATTTTGACGTCACTCTGACTCAACCTATAAATGAGGTCATTTTTACCCAATTGCCTATATTTAATATATTTTATTTTCGAAATTATTTTGTTATATTTGTAATTCTACTTATTTACTTTTTATTAATATAATATTACTTGAATTTTATAATTTTGATTTGTAATTTTGTAAAAATTTGAAAATTGCTTTAATGTGTCGCTTTTATGATCATAGTTTCCTCCCCGTATTTTTTTTATTTAAATATAAATAAATGTTATATAAATTATTGATGTAAATGACGTAAATATAAATATAGAGCGAAGAATTTAAATAATTTTAATTTTATAAATGGAGTTTCTAGAGTATCCGGATCTAAGATGAATCATTTCCAAAAACCTGTTTTTCATGTTTCGTTCTACAAATACGCATTAATTTAGTGTTCTTTTATTTTACTCTATGCTTAATTATATCGTTTGGATCACGAATTGAACGACAAATTATCGTTTTTCCCATATGAAAATATAGAGAGAAAAAGTTATCTAGATTGTTTCAGAAACCCAACTGTTTTGCGTTTAAAAATTAAATATCTCATAGTTATTTTAAAAGTAAATTTCACCATCTTTTGCATTTATATTTTTCTATATCATATAGAAAACTAAACTAAATATTTATGCAGGAAATATATTGTTTCTAACACGAATTTTTAGTTTATTGGGTAATAACATTAAATAAAATTACACATTCGGTTAGGAAATTCGGTGTTATATCTCTTTAAAAACATGATTTTCTATAGATATCATATATAATATTTTATTTAGATTGTTTTTTACTCTTTTTGCACTGTGGGCACTTAAAGGTGCTTTCAAGCAAACCCATTGTGTATTCGTTCAAGCCCACAATGGAGCAGCCGTGTTGTGAGGGACGGGCTTTGTCTCTTTTTTTTTTAACTCTTTCCGCCCTGTGGGCACTAAGAGGGCCTCTTTTAGTAGGCCCATTATGGGTTCGGCCAGGCCTACAATGGGGCGACCGGGTAGTGAGGGACGGGGCCCGACATATCCGAACGGACCACCCCCGAAAAATTCCTGGGGATTATTCGACCCGTTCGGATTCGATCCCGGGTCCCCCAGAGCGGTAGGCTGCCACCTTGACCGCTCGGCCATCCGGCCGTCCGGGCTTTGTCTCAGAGACATAAAGTATTTATGAATAATTATTGAGATATCCACCTGGGCTTGAACTGGACTCTCAGGTTGATAAAGTAATCTTGTAGAACACTCAAACCCCCAATTTCGCAGTGTTAAAAATTTGAAACTTAATCAATTATACGTAGCTAATGGTATATGATAGCCAGATATATAAGAACACGGAAGCACCAATCTGCTGACCTGAGAGATTCATATTCGAATCCAGTTCGGCTCAGTTTTCACAGAAGGCTCAATTCGTTTATGAAGTATGTCTGATCGTGTCCTTCTCCATCCAACTGTCCCACTATAGGTCAATCGAACCTCTGAGCCCATCAGTGGCAGAGTGGATAAAACTACTAAACATTGATGAGTTGGTTATGGGTTCGCGCCTCGCCAACGTGCAGTTTTCCGAGTTTCCTTTACGTTAGTAACACCTAAATACAGGCCAGTTTCTCATAGAAAGTCCTCCCGGGAAGCATCCTCTTCGGCAGATCGCCCACGCGTCGCGTTGCTGTAACCAGATAAACCAATCGAACTTATGGTGTGTATAATTAAAAGAGGTATTTTAAGTGTAATAAAATGAAAAACTAATAGTGTGTAGTGAATTTCTCAAACTGATGTTAACTTATTTCCTGATTTCATATGATACAAAAATATTTATGTTCGTATATTCTCTTTGTAAACCTAATATGATATCATTTGGAAAACTGCTCTGTAAAATCAATACAACAAATCTGATTAAGAAATATATATGGCAGACATGGGCAAATGCGGCTCTTGCTGAAAGTGTTAATTTCTGTTTTTTATTATTATTTTTACAATTTTATTTCCACAATTTTGTGGAAATGTGTAATTATATATATATGCAATATTTAGTAATTTATTTCTAAGTTGGTGGAATAAATTAAATTGACATTTCAAATCTATTCTTTTAAAACAAGTTCTCGACCCGGATGGGGGACATCCTATCCTTCCCTGTCTTACCATACTATCCGCCACGGCAGTACAGAACTGCGGCTCCCACGCATTTTGCAAAATCTACATTTCGGCTCCCACTGAACTCTTACTTGCCCACCTTGCCACCTATCTTCTTAGCAAATAACTCTCTGGTTATTTGCTGAGAACTTCCATATAACCTAAATTTTTGCATAATAGGAACACCGGTTTTATAGCTATAGGATGCCATGTCCCAATAGAATTACTTTTATCATAAAACAGTAAGAATACCATAAAAATGTTTACGAAAATACCTTTATTACTTTGTCCGATTACGTAAACTAAAACCATCAATTCAGTTTCAGTAGTTGTAATTTTTTTAAACCTCTTTTAACAATAAATTATTTAAATTCTAAAAAAATTAATTAAAGGAGTAATCACACCATAAACAGCGATAATTTTTTTTTTCAAAATCAAACGTTTTGTCTTTTTGGTAGAGCTAATGCTACTCAAACTGTTGTACACGAAGAGTTTAATACTGGGCTACAACGAGATTTGATTTAAAATTTCTTTTTTTTTTTTTCTTTTACTTTCCCGGCTCTGTTATTACTAATTATTAGCATTTGCAATTTTTTATAAAAACCCACTCCTACCCTTAAAATTAAGCTTTTTTTTTACCATTTTATAATAATAGAAGTCGACAGTTCCGGGTTGGAACTCTTTTTGTCATACGACTACAATATGTTGTTTTCGAAACAAAGACCATGTATTTAGTATTGTTTTATTATTAATATTAGCCGAATTTTTTGTGTGAAAAGATGTCATAAAAGAATATACAGTACACATAAGTTGTTTAAACTATATCTACTACTCTTCTTTATCTTTCCAGACAAAAAATTCTAGTGCGAGAAAGTACAATATTAATTAGTTTCTCAGATGAATAACTTTTATACATTTCTTTTTTTGTAACTTAAACAGCTTATTGTAACTTATAAAATTAAAATTGCTATTATTATTTACTCCAATTAAACAAGGACACTCCACAAAAAGTTCACTTTTAGGAAAACAAGTAAGAACTTTATAATACCAAGTCTTGCAGCTTACACATAAAACACAACTTATAAAAATCCAAACCGGCTAAAAACTAAAAAGTAGGTATAAATTAACTAAAAGTGACTTCTACCAAAAAAGTAGTATTCAATTCATTGTCATACAGTGTTTAATCTTAATATTTGTCATACTACAAAACTATCTGTTAAACACATTTTTAACATTATATGTTTCAGATATACCATTAATTTAAGAATCGCCTATATTGAGAACTGCTTTAAAAACACTAAAATTTGGTTTAACACTTAAAATTTACCTGACATATTGTTAAACGTTAGCTGCTCTTCACATTCTTCATAGCCGTGTTTTTCAATACAGTGCTGTCTTAAACTTTTAATTGAGACACATGCCAGGTTCAAACATTCTTCACTTAAAGAAAATGGTCAAGGCAAATTTTTTCCTAACTGACATATCACAACGTTGTGTAAAAGACCATTGATGTCTAATTAAGCTTTTCTTTGCCTCGTACTCTTTGTCACAAATGTTGCAAGGAAACATTTCGAATGCACACTTACAGTATTTATATGTATATTTGAAAAGAAAAATCAATTTAAAACTAGCTGTTTCCTCTCACGACAACAATATGAGGTCTAGGGCAAGCATGTCAAACACGCGGCCCGCGGGCCGCTTGCGGCCCACTTACACCTGGGTTGCGGCCCGCCGAGACTTTAAAAAAATTTTTAAATATCAAGCTTTGACGCTCGAAGTTGGAAAGTTTGAACTTTTTTGAACTGTACGATTCCCGCCCTTTTTGTGTTTGTCCGTTCCGTATTTCGTCCAACCAATTCAAATTGGTCGACGCTAGGAAAGACAGTTGGATAAAGGCCGCGGCTTTGAATCTACGAACGATGATTGGCCGGCGAACATCGTGGAAGACTGCTACGTGCCAATTTGTCCATCGGCGATTGCTACAATCCGTATAAAAGGAAAGGTTTTGGCGCAAAAGTCAAGTGTTTGCTGGAACGTCAAGACGGACGTTTGTGCGCTCTGCCGTAAGGTGTTTTGTCTACTATTGCCGTGACGAGTGACTGTATCCGAAGTATACGTCGCAAGGTGTCTTTTCGACGGATCTGTTCAGGAATAGTGACTTTCGGAACTTTGACTGTTTGTGTGAATCTACTTTGTAAACGTCGTAATTTTTGTGATTTGTAAATTATATTCGAGCAGGTGGACTTAATAATTTCAATTTGCTTCATTTCTGGAATGTGAATACACCGATCTAACATATTATACGGAAGTTCGTTGGCTTTCGAGTCATAAAGTGCTAAAACGATTCTTCAAATTGCTGGACGAAATCATAATTTTCTTGAAAACAAAAAATTATGAATGCGCTGAATTAAAAGATGGACAAAGGATAAAGGTCCTGGCTTTCTCGGTTGATATTACGAGTCATCTTAATCGACTTAATCTTAAGCTTCGAGGCAAAAATCGTGTTATGACAACGCTATTTGATAGTATTAACGCTGTCAAACAAAAATGATTACTTTGCCGAAAACAAATAGGAAAAGAAAGCTTTGAAAGCTGCCAATATCACCTAAATTAAAATTTACAGAATTCGATCGAAGGTTTTTCTAATTTTAAAAGCTGTGAATTACAATTTCGTCTTTTTACTTCACCCCTATCTATCGATATTGAAACCGTTGATGAAAACTTACAAATGGAATTAATTAAAATCCGATGTGCTAATTTGCTGAAGCAAAAATATATGCAAGTTGGAATTCCAGATTTTTATACATATCTGTAGATCGGTTTCCTAAAATGTTATCGTTTGTTACCCGTATACCGGCTATGTTCGGAAGCACTTATTTATGCCAGCAACTATTTTCTTTAATAAAAAATAACAAAAATTCAGAAAGGTCGAGGTTAACCGATCGACATTTATCATCAATTTTAAAAATTGCATCAGCTCAATATATTCAACCAAATTTTGATGACTCGCTTTGTGAAAAACGTTGTCAAATATCTTCTAAAAAGTAATATTAAACTGTGATTCTGTTTATTTCTTATTATAACTTTTGTTTTTTATAAAAAAATATTAAATATTTTTAAGTTTAAAAAATAATATGAAATATAAAATGTCTATGTACAGTACGTATAATATACAATATATTGAGTCTAATAAATACATAATATAATCATTCTAAAAATCGTATTTATGGGATATAATTTTGTATGCATATGTGAACATACACATACAAAATTTGAAAAGAAAAATCAATTTAAAACTAGCTGTTCCCTTTCACGACAACAATATGAGATCTAGGGTAATCGACCAGCATTTCCTATTTCAGTGAGTTGACGTCATTCAGCTGACCAATCAGCGCGTTGTGCCATCCGGATCTCTAGTCGCACGTCACGAGACCAGACGAGAATTCAGGAGAGTAGCCAGACGACGGTTACGAGAAAAAGGCGGGAAAAAGATGAAAGACGAGTCCAGACGGGACATTTTCTGCTTTTCTAAGACGAGACGATTCAAATTTAATGTTCAATGCTTATGTCGCTAATTTTAATGTCTAGTATCACAATTAAATGTTAGTTTAGCAAGCAATTAAGTGTCTTTATTGGACTAAGCACGAACGAAGTTTCAAAAGTAGGAGACAAGACGAAAAGAAAATCCTACAAAAATGGGAACTCGCCCGGGATTGGATTAAGCTTGGTTCGTGGAGGTTTGACGAACAGTGTTTTGGTTTTGTGAGTACACTAGACATTTGCAGACATTTCTGCTTTGTGAAAATTTCGACGTTGGACATTCAGAATACATCGGCATTCTGGATTGACTTCAAGCTACGTATCGACAAACTGTAAGTAGTTCTAAAATTCTACTTTTAAGATGGCGACGCTCGTAGAAATTATCGGCGAAACACTAAAGTCGGCGTCGACAAGTTCAATAAAATTATTGCATCAACTTATATTTGAAGAGGTTGGAGATAGGAATAACAGGATAAGGTTGAAAACCTTTGGTGGATTCAATTTTCCATCCAAAGAGGACGAAAACTTAAAAAAGAAAGTACAATATATTAATGAGAACTTTCGGTTAAACGATCTAGTTGTTTTGTGCAACTTATTAAATGTTAAATATGACGGTACTAAAGACGAAATTGTCGAAAGACTTGTTCTTTCTTTTTCCGATTTAAAATTATTACAATCAGATCTGATCTTGGCAGACGTTGATACCGGAGACGAAGATGTTTTAGATGTTCAAACTGTTACTTATAATTCACTTAGCAATAATTGCCTGCAAGTATCGGATATGACTAAACTTTCCATTAATTTTCATGACGTCAAAAATGTAGTGAAATCTTTTGATGGTAGTGAATACTGTTCTATTGATAAACGGCTGGATGCATTCGAAGATTTTGCTAAAATTATGACTTGGTCTGATTTGCATAAATTTATATTTGCAAAACAATCCCTAACAGGATTAGCGAAATTATTTGCTGATAGTCAAAGTGGTATCAGTTCCTGGGATAAATTGAAATCGGAATTAAAAGCAGAATTTGGTAGTAAGTACAATTCAGCACGATTGCACGGTATTTGGTATGCTCCCAAATGAGTCTGTACAAGAATATTTCTTTAAAATGCAAGAACTCGCTAGTCGTGGAAAAATTGAATCCGACGGATTGATTGAATATGTTATTTCAGGGATACGTGACGCACCTAGCAACAAAGCGATGTTGTACGGCACAGATAATTTGACGGAATTTCGTGAGAAGTTAAGAGTGTATGAAAAAATCCGGTCTACGTATTCTCGTTCATTTCAATCTAAACCAAATCTACCTAGAGAGCACCAAAAACCCAGCCTTATCGAAATAAGCATGACAGTAAAATTGTCAAGTGTTTTAATTGTAATGAAATTGGTCACATTTCAAGTAATTGTTTATATAAATCTGAAGGTATTAAGTGTTGTGCAAAAGATTTGGCCATAAAGCTAACGCTTGTCCTCAAAAAGAAGTAAACAAAATGGAACTAAGTCATTTCCCTAAGCGTAACAACAAAATTGAAACGGATGTTGAAATTCTAGGCGCCAAAACAAAAGGGCTCATTGACACGTGGTCGGACGTAACGATGATACCTAGGCAATTTTATGAAAAAATAGGATCTCCGAAACTAAATTCCGATAATGCATCTTTAATTGGATTAGATGGGAATAGTATTTCTCCGTTAGGTTTCTTCGAAGGAGAAATAAAGATTGACAAATATTCTTTTTCTGCAAATATTTACGTGTTAGAAAGTGATCTGTGTAATTCTATAATAGTTGGAATAGATGTTCTGAATAAGTTGAATTTCTCTATTACGAACCATGGATTCAAGGTCATAGGAAAACGAAGTCAAAATACTATTCGTGTTAATTATGCTCGAATTTTTATTCCCGTAGAGAATTCGGCGGCTGAATCAACACTTGTTAGATCAGACGGCGCGTATGGAAAAGTGCAGACGCCTCTTTCGCATTCTGTCGAGCGGAGTAAAGAAAACGGCTTTCAAAACACTAAATCACTTAATGAGTACCCATCCCTTGTGGCTAAGGATGTAAATAATTTCGGCGCAACTAAAAAAGAAAAGCTGACTTTCGAATTTAATACCATTTCTTGTAAGCCTTACAATGAAAGCGAAAAAACGCAAAGTCAAACGGATGGAACAGTGAAGTCTTTTAATGTGAAAAATGGCTATGGATTCATTAACAGGAATGACACGAAAGAAGACATTTGTAGTACATCGGACAGCCATTACAAAAAATAATCCTCAGAAAGTCGTGAGAAGTGTGGGAGGCGGAGAAATCGTAGAATTTGATGTTATTGGAGAGAAAGGAAATGAAGCTGCAAATGTAACTGGACCTAATGGATCTCACGTTAAAGGAAGCTCATATGCAGCAGAGAGACGACGCAATTTTAGATGTTGCTATTATCCTCGACGACATAGGCAACAATCTCAACAGTTCAAACAGGATGATGACGAAATTGCACCAGAAGATAACGAAAGGGATGATCGTCCAACATCTAGACGACCGAGACACCCATTCGTTCGTCCGAGACCAGTAGTTAACTGGTCCGAATCCTCAACAACTGGGAGTTTGCTCCAGGGTTTGCGCACCGCCAGGACGGACTGGACACGTGGAATTTTCCAGATTTTTTCGCGTCTGTAACGCTCAAATAGAGACCAGTTACTTTCGGAAAAACCTTCCGGAAGGTCTGTTTTCTCGCTTATAAAACAAAAAACATATAACTAGTAACCACGTTACATAATATGTCCATCAAAAAACTTGTCACGGAGCACCATGCCTAGTAACTCCTGTCCAACACGAAAGCCCTACAAATTTATTTTTGGTTGGGTAGACGTAGACTACAGTACTTAATATTTGTTACGATCTGACTCCTCTTTAGATGATAAACTGGCTCTTAAAAGAGCCTTTTGTTGCTCTGATTTCATCAAAATCCTTTATCTTTAATTTTGTTGTCTAAAATTTCAAGAAAATTATTTTCATATTTAATTAATTTAATTAAATAATTAATAAAATAATTTAAATTAATAAAATTAATAAAATAATTTAAATTAATAAAAATAATTTAATTAATTTTTGCTCTTTTTTCTTCTTTTCGATCGAGATCGAGGACTTTTTTCATTGATGTCAAGACTGATGTTAAATTTTCTTTTCTTCGGAATCTTAAATTGTATGTCGATGGTATCTTTACTTTCTTTAATTATTACTTCTTTAGTTTTATTTTCCTGTTCATTTTCTTTAATCATTACTTCTTCCATTTTTTCCCCCTGTTCATTTTCTTTAATTAAGTCCTGACTTTCATTATTTTCTTCGTGTTTCTTTTCAGAGCTTACGGAAAAGACGTTCCCCATTTTAACGATTTTTCAAGTCGTTCGGAAATTTATTTTTTAAAATTTCACTGAAATCGTTTGGGTATCATCGTTTTAATTAACGACTTTTTTTTTCATGTTCCTTACCTTCTTGATTTACATTCATTTCCTGTTTATTTACATTAATTTCTTGTTGTTTTTGTTCAGAGCTTTCGATCTGCAAAAAGTTTCCCATTTTCATTAACGATTTTTAAAGCCGATAATGTTCGAAAATTTATTTTTTTAAATTTCGAATATCTCATCACGCAGGGCCGGATTATCGAATAGGCAAAGTAGGCAAATGTCTAGGGCCCGTAACTCGGTGGGGCCCGGTTTCAGTGTAGAAGATTGCTCTGTTTCAAAACGAGTTGAAAATTATTTAAGAAATTCGATAGGACAGAAAAGGCTGTATTTAACAATTCCTACTAAGCTCCGCTCGACTAGCCATTATCTAAAAAAAAAAAAAAAAAGGTCAACAGCTAACCGTACGCCACGAGATCTCTCGCACCATCTAGAAATATTCCTAGGGCTGCATCTCATGGTAGTACTGACGTATGGTTATGATTTATTTTCTAAATCTAAACTTTTACGTCGCGACATCGCATATTCGATATAGCGTTCAAGTTCGAGTGCGAAGATATTACAATTCAATAGTGTTTTATAAAAGAGTTAAAAAGGGTGACACTACGATATCCGCACCGGGTGTCACCCATGCTAGCTACGCTAATGTCACATTATATAAGATTTGTTTAGAAGCAACTTATTTAAATGGGGCCCCAATTTAAATTTTGACTAGGGCCCGCTAGAGGCTTAATCCGGCGCTGTCATCACGTGAATGATTTTAAAATTATCGAATATTCGAAATTTTAAAATCATTCATGTGATGAGATATTCGAAATTTAAAAAAAATAAATTTTCGAACATTAACGGCTCGGTAGTGAAAATGGGCAACTCTTTCCAAACTAATAGCTCTGAACAAAATGAACAAGAAAGTAATGTAAACATACAGGAAAGGAATGAAGATCAAGAAGCAATGAATATAAATGAAAAAGGTAAGAAACACGAAAAAAAAGTCGTCAATAAAAACGATGAAATGCAAACGATCTCAGTAAAATTTAAGTTGCCTAAAAATAAAAAAATCAACATCAGCTTAAATTTGAATGAAGAACCTTCTCGTCGTCGCCGCGAGAGCAAGCACCGCGGCGACGAACTCCAATCAACACCAAAAAGAAGGAGAAAAAAGTAAGATTTTATAAAATTTAAATTAAACGTGCCGAATTCAGAGCAAAAAGGCTCTTTTCAGAGCCAGTTTATCATCTAAAGAGGAGTCAGATCGTAAGAAATATTAAGTACTGTAGTATACGTCTACCCAACCAAAACGGTTGATTGGTAATAAATTTGTAGGGCTTTCGTGTTGGACATGAGTTACTAGGCATGGTGCTCCGTGACAAGTTTTTTGATGGACATATTATGTAACGTGGTTACTAGTTATATGTTTTTTGTTTTATAAGCGAGAAAACAGACCTTCCGGGAGGTTTTTCCGAAAGTAACTGGTCTCTATTTGAGCGTTACAGACGCGAAAAAATTTGGAAAATTCCACGTGTCCAGTCCGTCCTGGCGATGCGCAAACCCTGGAGTGAACTCCCAGTTGTTGAGAGTTCGGACCAGTTGGCTACTGGTGGGCCTTCAAACAAAATGTTACATCGGTGAAGCACATCTCCTCCTGGAGAAAACAGGTAACGGAAGAACGTAGTAGTCATCGAATGAAGGTTTTATACTGTATGGTGTTTCGTGTACATCTAAAATAAAACGGTAATAATTGAAAACATATGCTTGACGGCAGTTTCTGTACCTGCAATGCTTACAGGTATGTTTTTCGATATCTTAATAACATCAATACGAACATTACTATAAGATGACGAAAACCTTAATTTTGTGGGTAGTGATTGGTTTTATAAAATTAATCATAAATACTAATAACGAGTAATCTTCGTTAAGTCAGATCTCTCTCGAGATCGCCCACTATTTTCCCACCTCCTCCATCTTTATCATCATCGATGTCCCTCGTAATCAAGTTACCGTGCCAAATTTCGTGGTATCGTCTTTAATTTATCCTGGGATATTAAATGAAATCGACTCCAACATCCGCACTCGCATGCCACATGCATCCGCAGATATCTTTCCCGTTAATAGCATTTGTTTCTTTTATAAAATGTATCTTTACTTTCAAAATTAAGGTTGTTGCAATTACAGAAGTATAAAACAAAATTTAAAAAGCTAGAAACAAAGGATCACTGCGTAGCAATGTTTTTCAACCTATTTGGTATGTCGGTCCCTGTCCCTCACCACCCGGCCACCCCATTGTGGGCCTGGCCGAACCCATAATGGGCTTGCTATAAGAGGCCTTCTTAGTGCCCACAGGGCGGAAAAGAGTTACAAAAAAAAAAAAAAAAAAACCTATTTGGTCATGTGACACTTATACGGAAGCATTCATAACACACTTTGTTGGAAAAAATAAAGGCTCACCTATATTATGAAATAATATACATTTGCTATAATACAATTTTAATGACTACGTGAACGTTTATTTGAGAACAATCTTCCATTTATACTTATACAATACTTATACTATTTATACAACACGATTTTAAAATTGCACGAAACCTCTTTAAGCGATATTGTGGTTGAAAAACATTGCTGTATACATTAGTGCAATTTGATCTCCAAACTTTTTTGATGGCGTACTCCTAAGACGAAAATAATTAGAACCAACGAGGTTCGAAAACGTTTGCGTTTTACAGAGAAAGAAGAGAGAAGCACACCGGTCAAAGGCACTAAAGTTGTTGATTTTCATTTATTTTCACTCCGGTGTTGTTCCTTTATATATTTTGTCTAATTAGCGATGCCGGCTAGCAACTACCAACGTACGCTCATCACCCTAACTAGGGCCAGAGCCAGATTGGAATTCCTATCCCAATGTAAAAGAAATAATTTGCTTCCGATGTCGATATTCAAAATCAAGTTACCACCCGGAAACGAACCCTTACTTCAGAAAGTCCAGAGTATGTGCTTAAACAGAGCCATTAGAACAACCAGAAAACTCATCTTTTCTGCATTGGCACAATTGATACGTGTAGAAGACGCTCTATACGACCGCAGCAAGGATTCTTTAAAAAAAGAAAATGCCAGACTCGTTGAAATACAGGCAAAGCTATCCACTTCCTACAAGAAGAAATACCTTAATAAATTACGGTGGATTAGAAAAATTCAATTACCACACCAGGCAACCACGCCATCGTTCCCCTTCATCACGTGGGACAACATCAAACCTCCTTCATACGTCACCGAAGTACTGCAATTAGGCCCCAAATATGCTCCGCATCCCATCGTCGATAAAATCGACAACATTCCGGAAATCGAAGCTCTTCTAGCGGGTTCCCCGGCCGTTGAGAAAGAATTCTACAGGTGGAAAATTACCCATACTCTCAAAAACCATAAGACATCGAGGGAACAAACACAAATAAGAAACAAGGTCGAACGGACTCGTTCCTGGATGCGCAAAAATAATATCACCCTCATCAGAGCTGACAAAGGCAACTCCTTAGTCCTCTTGAAAAGGGACACCTACAACTCCATGTTACAGAATCACATACAAGCCACCCAAAGTAACACCGCCGACCCCAGTGCCATCAGTAACCTCCAAGCCAGGATGAAACGCTTCGCCACCTCGAAACTAGCGAAACGGATGGGCTTCCACAACATCGTTACACCTGCACCGGATACACCCAGAATGTTTGCCTTCGCGAAAACTCATAAACCCGGAAAAGAACTCAGACCGGTGGTGGACAAGGCCAGAGCACCCACGTTCCTATTAGAAAAAGCCACTCACAAGTTACTTATTCCTCACCTGCAAGGGTATCCGCACACCGTTACCAACCCGGCAGATCTTGCCAATACACTCAAACGGTTACCAACACCTCCGAAATTTATAACCGTACTAGACTTTAAATCTTTATATCCTTCTATCAAACTCCCACCGGTATTTTGCGCAATAAGGGATACACTTATGAACATCACTCAAGACAGCACGTTACAACCTGACATCCTCGAAATGGCACACCTGATCTGCTTTAACTCGTTCTTTAAATTCAACGGCATTACGTACCAACAACAACGGGGTGTACCTATGGGTAGCCCAGTCGCAGGAGACCTCTGTGAGCTTGTGGTCAGAAAACTGGAATCAGAAGTCATTTCTTCTCAACGCTCACATATCCTCCTTTACCAACGGTATATTGATGATATCCTTATATTATGGAAGGACATCCCAAATATCAGAGCCTTAGTGGACACCTTCAACGACAACCCATATGGATTAACACTAGAACTGGATCAAGCCCACCATACCCAAGCACACTTCTTGGACATTTACATCACTGTAGAAGAATCTTCCATCAATACGCAAGTCTATCACAAACCATCTACCGAACCTCTATATATACCCGCATTCTCCTGTGATCCTCCGCAGTACAAGATGGCAGCCTTTAAGGCGCTACTCAAAAGGGCACTCACGCATTCCTCCTCACAAGCTGCCTTCAACTCGGAAATGCGGCACATCAAGAATATAGCTAAACAACACGGATATCACAACATTGCACGCAAAAACAACTTTGAGGCACTACGGCTTCTTTCCACCCACACCCCTCCTTCCAATGGTTCCCCACCTAAATTTATACCGATCACCTACAATCCGGCACTGAAGACCATATACTACCAAATAGCGAAGAAAAAGGATATCCGCTTAGCTTTCAGGAGATGCCCAACGATTTTCGAGTGGCTTAGGAACGGAAAAGACGCTCCAGATAAAAACAGACTTCCGGGAATATACTCTATACCCATCGCCGACCACAGAGATAACAGCGAAGCCATCTACATCGGATCCACCAAACGCAACATACAGACGAGGATCAAAGAGCACAAAGCGGACATATTACACCATAGACAAAACACCGCCCTAGCAGTCTATTCATCCGATCAAGAAATAGAGCCTCTTTTCACCCGTGCCGCAATCATTCACCCCACGTTTCGACAAGATCACCTCAAATGGCTTGAAGCTATATACATCTTACTCAACACCCGCAGTAACACGCACTGCATCAATTTTAAAAAGGAGATCATCTTATCATCGGCTTGGGAAGCCTTTCTCAACAGATCCCTGACGTAGCGCTATACTCACATCGCGCAAGTCTAATATGACGACATCGGCTACACGCGACAGCGTTCCAGAATGCAAATTTTTTCTAAAATTTTGTCGAACAGAATTCCGTTACGCCTGACGAAGAACCAACGAGGTTCGAAAACGTTTGCGTTTTACAGAGAAAGAAGAGAGAAGCACACCGGTCAAAGGCACTAAAGTTGTTGATTTTCATTTATTTTCACTCCAGTGTTGTTCCTTTAATATAATTATAGTTTTATAGCATTTAATCTGAATTTTAAAGTAATTCGATTATTATTTCATCTGTTCTGTTTTTACGGAGTTAACATCGAAAAATAAATCATCGTTGTCAAAATTTCGAATTGGCACCAGGTGACAACGAGAGACCAATGGAGAAGCGACTTGGGGGAAAAACATAATACCATCGTTTTCAAGGACATTTTTGGTTCTTGGATGCGTTAGTTTCCTCTCTTGGTCGTGTGTGCTCCCGAAACATTGGGAAAAAGGACCCCTTCTTCACAAGGGGTTAGAAGCAAGATTTTCTATAATCGAACGTCATCTTTACCTCGCCACCCCCAAAAACTAGAACAAATCATTCCTCTCGTTCGTCCAGTATTCTCCGATTGACAGACAGCGCAATTTTTGCTAAATTTCGTAATATTTTGTTTATCCGACGCCATTTTAAAAGCGGTTACCTGACGTCATCGGACGTTGTCTGTATGAAATATGCGCGTTATAGTTTAGTTGCGTAAACGTTAATTAAAGTGACTTATATATAAGTATTATTTATTTATTTAAGCATTCTGGTACAAAGACCCTGATGCGGGGATAGAACAAAACAAAAGTATACATAATCTTATAAAATAACAAAACATATTTCACAGATATATTCATCAATTGAAATAATTGCAAAATTTATAAATTATTAATATGTTGTTATCATTTTAAACTAAATCCAAATCAAAAAATAAAACTTAAAGAACTACTTGGGAGAACTATCCGAAAGAAATTAACAACCAACAGAGCTAAAACTTACCTAGAAAAAGAAAAAACAACAATTCAGACCACTTGTTCAAAAGAAAATCGGATAGTCGTCCAAGCAGCAAGCCACAGATTAAATAGTAGGCAGACCACGCCCCAAGACGTAATTTACATAAATAAGCACAACTTTCGCTTTAAGCCTTAAAAAATAAAATCAAAATCAGAAATAACTTTTTTAAACTGATTAAATGAAAAACTGGGAACCCCAAAAGTCTCCTCACGTAATTTTGACAAAAAAGAACAAACAGCAATAATATGAAACGCATCCAATGGTAAGTCCGCCACACCACATATGCAAATGTCCCTTCTGTAATACATAAACTTAATGAATTACATCTTATTTGCATTAATACGGCCATAACATAAGAAAAATTACTATTATAAATAGAACAATCAAAAAAAGGTTTATTCAAACTCTTATACCACTCACAATAAGAACTTAATAATATGCCATGATTCAACTTCAAAATATAATTATCAAAATTATTTAACTTTAGTAAATAAAACACTGTTAAAATCTTGTAACAGATTATCAAAATCAATTCCGTTCCTTGAACAACTAGCCCACCAATACTTCGACAAAGGCAACTGAACATGTTCCACAACATAACGCAAACAAATCTTACTAAGGCGTTCTTCATTTAAACTCAACGTTCTAAAAATCCAATTAACAGATTTGTTCAAGATCAAACAAGACAAAGGAATCAATGAACATTCCATAGACACTAGATAACTAGGAGTACACCTTGGAAGCCCGTACATTCTCTTAACAAAAGTAGTTAATACCGTATCCAAACTCTCCGCCTGAAACCCCCCACACCTCCGAAGCATAAAGGAGAGATGAGCCCACCACGGCATTAAATAACCTTAACCGATCCTTCAAATTACACAACTTAGCAGACTGACACATATGAATAACTTTGTCCATTTTTATCTCGGCATTAACTTTACAAGACCTCACATGAGTATTAAAATAACCATTACTTTTAAAAATTACTCCTAAATACTTATACAGTAGAGCGTCGATAAGTGGAACCAATTGGGAACTGGGGGCCTTCCAGTTAATGATTTGTTCCAGTTTCCGACTTTGTACGAAAAAATATATTAACCTGTCCGATGTTCAAATTTTTCTCCGTTGCGTATCGCTTCCTGTTGAATTTTCGTCGATTTTAAGCCTAACGAAAATTTTTATAATAATCATCGAGGCTATCGTATCGTTAAAAATTATTTCTGCATTTTGTACAAACAAAATAAATATATTAAAGAATATAAAAAACATGAAAATTATACTTTAGAAGTAAATTTAGTATCAAAAACATTCGATTCAGCACGACACAGTCCGACTGAAAAATCGTTCCACTTTCCGGCCATTCCACTTATCGACGCTCTACTGTATTGAGATACAACCGAAATTGGAACACCTCGAAACCACCATTTGTCAGCCTTAGAAGCCTTACCCCCGTTTCGAAAGACCACAATTTTTGATTTAGCAAGATTCAATTGTAAACTATTATCGCTTAAATAATTATCCAGAAGGTCAATCGACCTCTGTAACGACCTCGGAGAATCCGCCACAATTACCACATCATCCGCGTACGCTAATACTTTAACAGACACACCACCGACAACTATACTTGTCGGACAACTATACCATCTCCGCCGGAATCAATACAATTTAATAAATCATTTAAAAATAAACTAAAAAGAATAGGGCTTAAGATACAACCCTGTTTAACACCCTTATCAGAAAAGAAAGGCTGAGAACAAGAATTCCTCCATTTAATCCTAACATTCGAACCACTATATAACTCTGCCAATAAAGATACAAACTTAAAGCTTAATCCAAACTTTAATAATTTCCTCCATAATAAATCCCTATCAACAGAATCAAATGCTGATGCTAAATCTATAAAAAAAGCATAAACCTTACGCCGTTTCCTACTTAATGTCTTAGAGATAATAGTATACAGAATAAAAATATTATCAACAGTAGAGTAACCTGCACGGAAACCAGCCTGACTCTCTGACAGAATATCTCTCATATTCAACCAACTTATTAACCTGTAATACAAAACTCTACAAAAAATCTTAGAAACGCAGCACAACAACGAAATACCTCTGTAATTAGTAAGCACCGACCTCTGAGCCACCCTTAGTAAGCACCGGAACCAATAAAGAACTCTTCCATTCATCTGGAATAACACTAGTTCTCAAAACCTTATTAAAATTATCTAATAAACAGAGAAAAGCACTATCAATTTTCCAAAATTCAGTAGGAATACCATCTATTCCAGGAGCACCACCAACAGTCGACTTACTTAAAACGACTCTAAGTTCCTCTTCTGAGATGTAAGAATCCAATATTTCGTTTGATCAAGTCACACAATCATTAAAAACCACTAAATCAACATCATATGGACTTTCAGAGCCATAAAGGGAGAAAAAATAACTAAACCAATCAAATAAACTAATATTAACCTTAGCATAATTTCCTCTTGCTTTACATAAATTCCAAAATAATCTATTATTTTTATAAAAATTTTTAACATTTTGTAACCTTTTACAAAATTCTTTCTTCTTTGCTAAACATAATTTTTTTTACCAAACTTCGGTATAACACAAAAACTCTCCTCTGATCCGGCAAACCATTTTTCTTGAACTCTAACCAAGCTCTATTCCGATTCTCAAATACAGTCTTTTTAAACCTCAGTTTATCACTAAAAGACCCAAATTGGCAGATCACTGGTCTGGGTTTATCTCCAACTCTCTTCCCAACCCGATACGCGTTTACAATATGCAACGAGGATAAATTTAATGTATTAACCGCAAAAGAATTAACAGTGTCAAATATTTCCAAAGACGTCTCCTCTTTCCTCTCTTCCAATCCGTGGATAAACAACATTGTTCATCCTTCTCTGATTATCCATAACATCCAGTTCTCTCTCAAAAAAAGAAAATTTCGTAAAAATTTTATCCATATCCAACGAATGCCCGACACCAGTTACTTCCCCTCCAACCTTTGACTACTCCCAACCTCATCTCGAAGTCAATCAACGCCTCATCTACATTCTGAAGCCACTCTGTCAGATGATCCAGTCTTCTGATAAATTCATCAACCTTACCGTTCAGCGAAACATGCAATCGCAATAAAAGCCTAACTCCCTCTGCCACATCAAAATTTGAGTCCTGTAATAAGTTCGCAATATCCTCTTCACCAGAAGAAGTCTCACCCCTAAACCTAGCTGTTGATCTTTCAGGAACGGTTGGAGAAAAGGTCTTCCTCTTCCGAGCCTGGGACATAATTATAAACTAGACTTACCTAGAAAAAGAAAAAACAACAATTCAGACCAATTGTTCAAAAGAAAATCGGATAGTCTCCCCGACTTATATATTAATAAGACTTATTTCCAAGAACTAATAATTTATTTATTTAAAGTAATAAATTTTAAGTGAAAATAAACTAATTTTTTTAAATAAAATGTTAACGAATTTCGGAAGAAGCATATTTTTGACCAGATATTTAGTTAATTTTTAATAAACTCATACTTAGTTGAAGTCTTGTCACATCTTTAATTAGGCATATTATAGCCCGATATTTAGGCGATCGCATTAAAAGTGCTTAGCAAATAAACACATAGAAATAAAACACCTTAATTTGTTGCTGAGAAGAATATATTTGAAACAAACGTTTTCAGCCTGGTTAACAGGCCATCATCAGGTTAAAAAAGGAAACGAAAATGGAACAGATACGTTCCATGTATTTAAATCAAAATTTAGAAAAAAAAAATTTTTAAATATATCCAAGATAAACGGAAGAACATATAAGATTAACACAAAATAAAATTAACACGAATTAAAATAAGAAATATCATAAATCTTCCAATAAACTAATTCTAGTCCGAGTTTTTAGTGAACTTTTTAATCATGTACAGTACTTCCACGCTGACGGCAGGCTCTCAGCATCTCTCTCATTTAATGCTACGAGATAAGATGCTTCGAGTTCACTTTTATCAGTATGGCTTAACTTACAAATAGAAGTTTGTTGCTTTCTCAAGGTATGTAATTTTCTCTCGAAAAATTCCAAAGGTTTGTTTTTATGAGCCGGATGTTTAGTTTCCAAGCAAGTGTAAAACTTTGCACAGTTTCGGTGGGAGATCACGTGGACTGATGACTCGTCGTCTTCCTTTGGTTATCCTTTATACCTAGTTGATACTCCTTTTATCGTGAGTGCAATAAAATTCAAATTCCTGTCAGACTAACACTGTTCCTGCAGTCTTGAGTTAGAAAAGAAAGTTCTAGAAGCGAGAAGGAACAAAGGAAAATATTCTAAAACTATGATTAAATTAACATATACAATGGTGCACTGCCACACAGGTATACGTAATTCGAAACGACTTGAATAGGTCGATTATTAAAAGACCATCTCTTTCTGGGTAATAGTCTACCATTCTTCTTGAACACCATCATCTTTGTTTTTGAAACATTTATAGTTAATCCATAGTCACAACAGAATTCCTCTAAAGTTGTAATTTTCTTTTGTGGAGTATTAGCAAGAATTAGTGTCGTCAGCATACATTATTTACTTTATTATATACTTTCATCATGTAACTCAACTTGATCAGAGAGAAATCCCAGGTAGGTCAGATTTAGAAAGTCGCACTATCAAACCATTAACGTATAAATTAAAAAGCAGTGGACTGAAGCTCACCCTGCAAAACTCCAATACCAATACCAAATGAATCAGTCGTTTCGGCTAAAATCTTTACTCTTGCAGTGACTTTAGAGTATATGTCAATTATAAGGCCAAGAAACTGTTTATTCATACCCATTCTTTCTAATAGAGATCGTAGAACTATGATTAACGGTATCAAAACAGATCGAAAGTCTACAAAAATAGCAGACAATTTCCTGCAATTTTAATTGTACCAGTGCATTTAATACAAATATTTGATGAACGATTTAATCCATTTTTCCGGAAAAGTAAAATTTTTTTTAATACAGTTGTTTTTAACTCTAATGTTGTAAGAAAATTTTCTGAAAAACACTTTAAATATTCTGTTCTAATAAAATTCTCATATAATAAATAATGAATTGGAATCACCAGACAAACAATGCATTGCATATATCTCGGGTTGGCTTGCAAAAAAAAATTCCGAGTAAGCACAAAGATTGAAAAAAAACGCTGTAATAATTTGATTAATTTGGTAAGTGATTGTGCAAATTTTCTATCAAGTGACTGAGTGTTTTTACATTTTAAAAATTTAGGTAGCGGAGAAAGTGGACTTACTGAAAAATTAACTGTAAAGTGCCTACAACTAATTGGATAAATGCCTTATCTACATGTGAAGAAATTTGTAGTAATTGATTACAAAAATTTTATATTTGCATAATATTAGGATTAGATTATTAGACTATTGTTTATCATATATTAATTGGAATTGGTTTACAGGATGTAGATATATTTTTCAAAAATGCAATTATTTTGTAATATGAGAACCTTTTATTTCGTTAAAACAACTAATCTATACTACAGTAGAGAGTCGAAAATCGGAATCAATTGGGGACTGGGGTTGTACCGATTAGTCATTTGTTCCGATTACCCATTATGTACGAAAAAATACATTAACCTGTCCAATGTTCAAATTTTTCTCCATTGCGTGTCGCTTCGTGTTGAATTTTTCTCCGTTGCGTGTCGCTTCGCGTTGAATTTTCGTCGATTTTAAGCCTAACGAAAATTTTTATAATAATAATCGAGGCTATTGTATCGTTAAAAAATTATTTCTTTATTTTGTACAAACAAAATAAATATATTGAAGAATATAAAAGCATGAAAATTATACTTTAGAAGTAAATCTAGTATCAAAAACGTTCGATTCAGCATGACACAGTCCGACTGAAAATCGTTCCGATTACCGGCCATTTCGATTACCGGCGTTCCGATTAACGACTCTCTACTGTACTATATTTTTCGTTTGTTCCAACTGCGAAAACTACTGAACCAATCGTTGCCAAATTTTAACTGTAGCATCTTTATGATTCCCGGAATGTTTATCACTAATCAAATCTATAGATTTTTTATTTATTAAATAAAACTGCAACGGATTTCTGTTTGTCTATTTGTCTCTCTCTCTTCACTAGATGGCGACACATAAATTAGTACTTCTTGTCAAGGCATTATCTCTAAGAAAAGTGCATTATTGGAGTTTACTATTATATTTGGAGAACTGACATTAAATTATAATTAGCTTAGTTTATTAGCAAAACCTTCGAGGCATTAGAAAAGTGACGTCATCATGCTAGACGGCAATACGCGAGTTTTCGAATCGTTACGTATTGTGTTTGTGATTCGTTAGGCCTAGCTGTATTCGCATGAGTTTTCTTTATTTGTGTGAGCGAAGATTATACCTATTCAAAAACGACAAATCCTTGGCGCAAAAAACTCCGAATTGCTTTCATTTATGACACTTATCATCAGCTAATATTAGCGAGGTTGAGGCCGAAGTTTTAAACGCGAAAATGTCGGACGTTCAGCGTCGCTTTCCTGTAAGCTTTGAAATTTGACAATAGCGTTTGGAACGTCGAGCATGATTCCGCTGACCATTGTCAAACTTCTAGGCTTACAGGAAAGCGACGCTGAACGTCCGACGTACACGTTTTCGCGTTTAAAACTTCGGCCTCAACCTCGATATTGAGTCTATAGATAAAGTATGTGGGTATTGCAGTGCTCTGAAGTGGAACAATGAATCACATAAGATTTGCTGCTCTTCTGGCAAAGTTAAACTGGATGTTGTACTTGCCCCTGAACTTTTTCTATCACTATTAAATGGGACTCATCTTGACACTAAACATTTTTTAAAACGCAATAGGGCCTTCCAAATGACAAGTTTTTGTGCTACTGAAGTACTTGAGAGAAATTTCATTCCAACATTCAAAATTCTAGGATAGATATATCATTTAATAGCATACCATTAATCCTGACAAATCAAGCTACCCATTCGAACGTAAACGCCTACAATTTCCAGTTGGTCTATACTATAACAAGTCTCAAAGACAAAGCCCGAGAGTTGTGGGACTTGACCTGGGGTGCTGTTGCTTTTCACATGGTCAACTCTATGTTGCGTGCTCACGCGTTAGTAGCTGTAAATCTGTTCATTTGTGCTCCTGATGATAAAACAGGAAATGTATATCGGGAGGTTATTCAATAAGTTTATCTAGGAAATATTTCACAGCTTTAATAGAAATATAATGAATCTGTAACACAATTCTCTGCAGATATACTCTTTAGGTAAGTAAATATAATTTCACCAAATAAATATCGTCAAGACACTATACCATGATGTATCACGGTATCGTGTCTTGGGTTTTCCCACCCGCCCGGATTCAATCCCGGATCCCCAGAGCTGTGGGCTCGGAACTCCGGGACATAGAGAAGTGTAATTACGGTTATGACTGTATTCTTAAGTAATCAGAATTGTTTTTAATTGGAAATGAACAATAGATTAGATCGAGCGAGCTTATCCATCTCGAAATTAATCCTTAAAGACGAGAAGTAGAATTTGGGGACGAGAGATGAGGGATGGAGAATTTATCTCCATCTTTCAAGTTATTTACGATCAGATCCAATCTCATCCCGTCACTACTTGTTATTCGAGTGGTTCGATGATCAATAATACTAATCGTCGATATTTTTCTATAAATAGAACTTTGTTATATGACTAACGATGAGTAAGAGTAAGAAAAAATATATATATAATTTTCCTTCGACATTATTACTCTCCAGAGGGCGTTGAGAGCAAAAGCAACCAAAATGGCCTGGGAAGTGGAAATTGCTCCGATGAGGAGTTTGGATGATTTTATTTTGGAATCGGCAAGGTTTCAAATTCCAAATTTTAAAGATTTGGAAAAATGGTCCAATCGTGTTCTTAATAATCTCCTTTATTATCAAACTAATTACTTCTTAACTGCGATGGTTGTGTTTCTTATTGTCGGGTGAGTTAACGATTTCTTATTAAGCACCATTCCTAATTATCATCGTGGTTAATGGTACTTTTCTAGTTATTTAGAACATAATTTTTAAGTATATTTGTAAGGAACGTTTTGTTTGGAGAAAAAACGTTCCGTAATTTGTGAATGAATGACTATTCAATTGTCAGACTTCGGGGCGTAGTCCCGAATTGTTGGATCGCTGACAGAATAACAATGTTTCTTCTCGACGTGGGATCAATTTGGCAACGAGAAGAAAGTCTTGTTATTCTGTAACAAATAAGCTATAGAAAAAAGTTCAAATATTACATTTGTACATCTGAATGGTTATGTCAATTATTTCTAGTGATTATTATAAAATAGTAACTAGAAATAATGTTTGAATTGCTCAAAATGAAAGTATTTTTAATACCGGAGACTGTAAAAACTTCCGGGTAATCTTTTGGTTTACGTCGGTTGACATCGACTGTAAAATACAGAACTATGTATGCGAGTAAAACTATATAGATGTGAGAAAACTTTAAATACATGTTTTAATTACAATTAATATTGAAAAACCTTAAATTTGGTGAAAATATGGCTCGATTCGAGCTTCGAATGATACATCTGGGACCTTAATGGAGCTATAGAGCGTATTGATATGAAGATCATCTCAAAATGTTGAAATTATTATTAAAAATATCTATATACAGTAGATATTTTTAACAATAATTTAGAAAATTCAAAATTACTATGAGTTGGTTTATTATTTTGTCTTATATCTATCTCTTATTGTGGAATATTCTCGTATAAATATTTAAAGTCAATTATAAATATATCGGGTTTTTTATATTATATATATGTAGCTTACATCAATTGACATCGATCGAAATGATTAAAAAACTTTGCAATCGATGTTCACCGACGTAAACTTTGGGATTACTAACTTCTGAATGCTAAAAGTAGATATATTTAATTATATGCTTCTTGCCTCCGAGATGAGATCTCCAGTATTTTGATGTTCTGGTATGGTGTAATGTCTCCCATATCTCTACCGGTTGGAAGTTTTGGATAATTAGAAATTATACTTAAATTATTCGTTTGAATTATTATAATTTTTCAAAACTTTAAACTATAGCTCTTTAATTTGAATATTTTAGAATCTACTGCAGTGCAAGAGTTATCAAACTTATTGCATTTTATAGATTGTAGTGGACTGTGTGATATACTTTAACTTCTAGCAATATTGTAGCTGCATATAAATTGCTTGACTGTCTCTGATGCAAATGGCTATTCTTCATTAAAGATTTTCGAATTTTTTAATGCCACGATTAAATTGTAATTAGTTTTAAAGAAATACCTCATTAAGTATAAATGCACAACACTTTGAGAGGATTTTATTTACAAATTAACTGTTACTGTATATTATATTAATTATATCTTTCTTGTTTTTTTGCAAATTATATTATCACGATATTACAATTTTTTGCCTGTCTGGCAAATAAACGTACTGGCTGATATTACTATAATTACATATATATTCAACCTGATAAACGTTACTAATCAAATGTTACTGCTGGATTCGTAGTAGGCTATAATAAGGCTAATTAATTAATAAGATATTAAGCAATTTGGAGTAGGCGTAGGTGGTTAAGCTGCCATTGCACATTAAATTTAATAATTAGAAATAAGTAAATTTAATTTAGAATTTTCTGGAAGAAAAGATTGGCCTAAAGTGACTCTAATTAAGACAGTAACTTAACCGCCTACCTTTAGTCAAAATTGCTTAATATCTTATTAATCAATGACAGTTTTCCTATATCAATGGAAACTCGTTGGTTTAGATTAATGTCATTGCTTAGGAGTATTGTTTGATTAGTGATATTACTGTAATTCTAAGAAGTGATTTGATGATTCTATGATTTTGAAATCAAATTTTAAGACTGTTTTTATAGAGGTAAAAATTTTTAAAATGATTTTATTTAAGTTTTGTTAAGTAATAAGTTAGAAAAGCAATACAAGTGACGTTAGATAATGTTTGGTGATATTTCTATTCTATTCTACCTATAAGCTTATAACTTTTCTACATAGATATTAATAAATTGATTGATAAAATTGGTAGATTATTTCATTTTAATGTTGTCTTGAAGGCATTTAAATATTAAAAGAGGGTTTAAATTAAATGCTTGTTACAATCAAAGATTACTGGAACTGATGTGAATATTGAACTTCATCACCCAAACTATATGTTATTGATGCATAATGTACTGTACATGTACCTTATACTCTATTTGCAGTGGCCATGGATTATTGGAACTGAACTTGAGTTTTTCACAGTACATTCAAAAAACTGTAATCATTATTATTTTTAACATGAAAAAAAGGATTCTATGGAATCCTAACAGCAGTTGTGAAAATGGAAATGATATTTATGACTTGCACATTCTAAGCAATCAACAAGTATTTTATATGGAAGAATGATGTCACATCTTTTGCCAAAACAAGTGTAGTATTTTTCAATGTATAATTGTAGAAAGCTATTTTTATGAACATATAGTCTGTTTTATGTGACTATAAGAAGTCAATTCCAACCCATTATATTTTGGGGCATTTTCTTTCATTAAGGATAGACTACTATATCTCACCCAGACAAAATTCAAAATTCTAAACTCACCTTACAACAATGACTGTTGGTGGCAACCTAGTACATCATTGAACTCAGACATGACATCTCGGGGAAGACTTCCACAAGAAGTTAAAAGAATGATCTCTCGCTCCAAATTGTCACCAAAGAACCAATGAAAAATTATAAAAGATTAAATGTAAGGGCAATGACATGACTTAAAGATTACTAGAATTAAATGAATGTTAGCCACTAAAGTATGTAAATGAGTCAGATGGGTGTAATCATGTAACATCACCACAACTGCACTATAAGGAGGAGGTGAAGCTCGAGATCAAACGAGGTGGAGCTAAGAGTTGAGTGAGGTAAAAGCAAGATTTTCAAGTTTCGTTGACGACATAGAAGTTTCTTGGTGGGGGTTAGACAAAGTTAATTTGTAGGATTTCCTTATGAATTTTTGTTAGATTTCAGTTTCATATTTTTGCTTCTCAGTGTTGTTGAGATAATTCTAAGATAGTTATAAATTAATTTATAAGTCCCCAAATGTGGGGAAATGTTTCTTGTACATATATATGTTTTTTGGATTTGATAAAATATCTTTCTTTTTATCATATTCTGAATTTTGCAAACTTTATTTTGTTATTGTACAGTACTGTACATATTTGGGCTTAGAAGAATAGATTTTTTGTTATTTTGAGTTTTTAAGTTACTAACAATCTTTGTTACTTACTGCCTGCATAAAGTCCAGGCCAGGCACTAACCGAACCCTTGTTTATGTAATGCACCGTTAGGAAACTATCCGGGCTTTTGATAGAAATAGATATGGCATTACATAACTTTATTAAACTTAACACAAGATCTGGGATATGTTACTGCCAGATTTTTCTTAAAATCTAACATTATGATATGATTGTTACTGTATGCTGTGCTTAGTTTTATAGTTTTAGTTTAATCATATACAGGTAACCCCCATATAACATGGCACTTCTATAGCACGGATTCACTCTAACATGGTTCAGGAATTAGGTAAAACCCTCGTACAACATGAAATGTATTAAAAACTGTTACCAGTTGATGATTCTCGTGCTGAGATCATCATATAGGATGAATAATGTCTGGTAAAATATTTACTTAAGTATTTTACCCATAAAAAAGTCTACTATATAAAGCTGAAAAACTGGATTCTATCACTGTATGCCAAAAATGGCTCTAGGGGCACCCCTAGCAATTATTTAAATTAATTTAAATTAACGATATAAATTATTTTATATATATTTTATACTTTTACAGTATAATAATCAGTATATTATTATTTTTATTTGTAATTTTGTATGCCTCGATGCCTGCATCGGCCTTTTGTGAATCATAAATCCAATTTAAAGAAGGATTTAACAGCATGTTTTTTTAATTTTTGGAACCTAATCCCCCTTTTTGCACTAGTTCTTTGTTTCGTATAACATGGATTCGCATAACACGGCAATTTTTGGAATGTAACTCCCGTGTTATACGGGGTTACCTATACTTTTATATGTTACCATCTATATTTATTGATATAATTTATTTTGTTTTTGGATATGTGGTGGTGATTAATTTAAATTTCTAGTGTTATAAATGAATTGTTTACTCATTTAATATATTCTCAATAGTTAAACAGTTTTTAATACACTAGTATTTTGGAAAAGCATGATTATAGTTACAAGTTGATATAATCTATTCAAATTCAGCTTTTTGTACAGGTTTGAAATTATCAATAGATACAAGCTTTTGGATATTCCTAATGATTACTAGTATTGATTCATTTTCCGCTGATCAATCAAATTTTTAACCATTTTCTTTTATGATATTGAAGATTAAGCTAGGAACGAAGAATTACGTTTTGAATTGACTTAATAAAGTGTTTTTAAAATTAAACATTCTGTGTCTATTGACAAGTAAATTTTACCTATTTATAGATCTTTACCAATCAATAAAATTCCTATAAATTTAAACAAAGAATAATGATTTTTCTTGTTTAAACATTTCTTTCTAGACAAAATCATGCTTTTACATGATAGAATGTGAATTACAATAACTTACAAAACACATGATGATTTTTAAATATCTAATTATTCATTTCTGTAGAAATTTTTTTGTAACTTAGTAATTAAAATGCTTTTAAAGATTTTTATAAAACATTTTTTACAATACAAACTTTATAGCATTTGTATATGATTAAAAACAAAAAATGTTCATTTTCTAAATTTTTTAATACGAATTCTGGCTGTAATTTATTTTTGTATAAATCAAAATTAGCTGAGAAACTTCTTAATTAGAAATTATTTAATAGATAATGTATATTGATAAATTCAGAAATTCTATTCATCTTTTTTCTGTTAGAATTTACATAAAAATTATAAATAAATTAAAATTTGCTATGTATATACATGAATAAGTTTTTCAGAAAATTAAACTGATAAATAAAAAAATAACAAAAAAGGAATTTGGATTTTTGATTTTATATCAAAATAGATTAAAAAATTGTATTCTTCAATTTAATAGAATATCCAATAATCTTAATTATCAAAATAGATAAATAATTATACAGTAGAATCATCATATTAGTCACTTTGGAACTTGTTTATACTGTTGATAATCAACTGACTCAACATTAAGTAGAATAAGTAAATTAAAACTATTGGTGATAATCCTAGTTTTCTTGATTCTGTTATAAATTTTTTGTTTTAACATTTCTTTCGATAACTCAAATATTTATTAATTACAATAACTGAAGCAAGAAATGCCAATAATTTAAGTTACTGTACTAAGAGCAAATATTGATTAAAATGATTAACACTTAACATTTAAAGCAGTTGTTAAGATAGTTAATGAGTGCTCATCAGGACCATTGAGAGGGTGAGCTGGGGATTTTTCTCTTAGTCTGGAGAAAAAATATGGACCCAATTATTTATTTATAGGACCAACTACTATAAATTAATGTTATTTTTACTCTTTAAAAAATAATATATTTAAAACTGTCTTTTATTTATAAAAAATATTCTTCATATTTCATTTGTTCAAAAAAGGAAAAAAAGGCAAATGGAGCCTGCTAAGAATAAGAGTTCCTTCTATTCTCATACAAGCTCTCAGCAGCCCTGGTACCCATTATCAGCAACATGTTGAGATTGATAAAGTGAAAAGACATCTTAAAAAATTCCTATTTATCTGTAGATAATGATAATTATCATCAAAACTCTGATTATTATAATTGATACTTTATAAATGTACTGTATTTCAATTTACATATTTTGGGACATACTAATTCTGATATACAAATATTCATGAGGGGAATTTCAGTGTAAATTGAAACAGTTGAGAAATCAGTCCTTGTAATTTGTTAAAAATAATTTAGTATTATATTTTATAGGTCTTTTTTCTATTAATGCTCTGTTGATTTCATCAAGAGGCTTTGCAACCTACGACTTTTGAATATTAAGACAACTATTTTGAGGATGTTAGGTTGTGGAAAAGATTTTCAAAATAGTCCTATGTAATTGTTAAATCCGGGGCTGTGGAGTCAGAGTCGTTGAGTTTTGGCGTTTTAGATGGAGTCAGAGTCGTCAAAAGTCCGCCGACTCCGACTCCTTTTTTACTTTCCCAACTTTTTATGCATATAAAATGGAAAAGTATTGGAATTGTGTCAAATTTGACCCTCTGAGTTTTTTGCAAATCTACATGTTTGGAGACCTCCCGAATCTAAAAAATGAAAAAATGTCAAATAATAAAGGGAAAAATTCATGTGTTTGTGTGTGTTGGCATCTAATTTTTGTATTTTCTTTATTTTCTGTTCTGAGATATTGTTTAATATCTCAGAACAGAGAATAAAGAAAATAAGGTATTGTCATGGTAGCTTCTGTATAAAGGGGCATTAATGCTATTAGATTTTGGTTCTTAATTAATTAAAGGTCGACAGGGTAGAGACATAGAGGAGTCATGTGTCATATCTCCAGTGTGGTCGGACTTAATGAATATTTTACTCATTATTACCTTTCACAATTTTTTATAAAACTAGTTTCTACCCTCAGAATTAAGCTTTTGTCATTTTGGTATTGTTGGTATTGATTTAAGAATATTTATCCAGATTTTACATTATTTATGTCTTATCTAATATCCAGCATTTTAAAGGTCCAAGAATTAATTAAATGCATTTACTTTATACTGCAATTTTTTTTATGGTTTATCAGATATTTTAACTCAAAATATACTTGAAAATCATTTTCAGATGCATCTGCAATAAGTAGAGAACACTTATATTAATTCATATATCAATGCATCTGCAGTAAAAAAGTCATAAAATATTTAATTACAGAACTAAAATCAAATTTCGTATACTTGTGCTTTGTCCTGATTTAATAACCAAGTTTTGATTTTCAAAAAAGATATATAAATGCAGTCTATTTTCAAAAATCTTTAAGGAAATCAGAGATATTTTACATCTAAGTTTATATTAAATTTCCACATATTCAAATTTTATGTATCAGTTATTTAATTATTCGTTATTAGTGCCAAGTTTTATGACATAAATATCACCAGGAGTCTGACAGACTGATTTTATCAAAAAACAAAGTAAACTAAAATATTGTTATTCTTTATCTGAAAAATGTTTTTAAAGCAATTTTTTATATAAAAACTATGGTAAAATTACTGGAGTAATTTTATTTTTTGTAAATTATTCACCAATAATTCATTAGTAATAAAAAAGAATCAGTTGAAAAAATTAACAATATAAAAATGTATACTTATAAATTATGTCAGTGAACTCTCAAATTATTTAATGTTTGCATTCAATGTAAATTTTGCATAAGAAAATTTTTCCATATAAACTAATGGTGAATGCCATAGTTTCATTTTGTAGAAACAAACTTTGCCAATACATTATAAATGTGAATAATGGAATGCAATGTACTAATAAATAGTTTCAATACGTAACATAAAAAGATTTAAGTATGTAGATTTCCCTACATATTTAAACTGTCTTTGACATACAGATTTCTCTGAAATGGTATTAACATTTCGAAGATTCTTGAAAATGATGATAGAAGACAAGGAAAGCAAGGTGTAAGCTACATTTTCTTGAAGAAAATGTAGCTGGTTAATCAAATAACTGAATATTTCTTCCAACCAATTAAAAATATTTATTTTACATTTGTTATTTTTATATTATGATGATTGTATTATTTTATATTTAGTTATAAATATACAGTGTTTCTCAAAAGAAATATGTCACATAGGAGATTGTGAAGAGAAGCTTGTAGGAAAAGCAGGGGCATAGTATATAAAGTTAATATGAGGTATATTGTAAGTCCTGCTGCATCCTGCCAAGTTTGTAAAGGTTACAAGTCAGAACAGACAATTAGCATTTAATTTAATGGCCACTAAAGGAAAGAGGTGATGCTCATGAAAGGCAAGATAATTCTGCAAAATTTCCTTGCATTATTTTGTTCAATGTTATAAAATGGAATGAATTATTAATTTTACTTAGTATTTCATTCATTGGTATTATTAGGCTTATTATTGATTAACTATGTGCAAAATTCAGTAATTAATAGTCATTCATTGCAAAAATAAGTGTTTTTTTTTTTTTTTTTTTTGAACAGTCTGTTGTTTATATTTTGGAGCAGATGCTCAAAATGATGACTTCTACATTCTAATTTCTTGTAATAACATTAACTTTGTGGGTGCGCCTGGAGGTGGATGGAGTCGCACCTCCCTTTTTGTCGGCTAACAGGTCTGTGAGACCTGCCCACATCAAGATAGCGGGTCTGATTCATTACGCGTCACGCGTTACGCGAGTGGAGGAAGTTGATGGGTCCGACGATAGAGCGGCGCCGATACTCGAATAAAGGACATTGACAACATATAAAAACAACAACAGTTTATTAAGACTAAAAGCTACAATGAAATAGGGGCGAGCTACCGTCACCTAAGTTTCGATGCGCGGAGGGAGAGTTTACACTACTTGGGTAGGGCATACCTCTGTGTCCGAGTGGGTCTTTTCTTTGTTCAAGAGATCCTCGGCTCCGGTTCCTCTCGTTTGGGCGGGTTTCGTCGGGTTCGGGACGCATACACACTGGGTAAAGGATACTACGTAACCGACCCCTTTTCCTGCTCTCGTTGCCCTTTTATCGTCTCGGGTCACGTTTTGCTTTTTCACCAACCAGGATTATTCGAATGTTGTTCCTCATGATTCATGTTTTCTCCGTGGGAACCAAACAATAAAATATTTTATTATTAGCGTTTTGGTTCCAGCGGGTTCGAATTTTCACACTTTAATTAATGCATATTAATTAAAGTTATATTTGAATAATTTGAGTCTAGTTCCTTCTCATCTTGATGTGATAAGCCTTTTTCATTGTAGCTGTAATTTGATATTCTGTTCGTTTAAATAATATATAAATCAGATTTTGAATTGATGTTTTATATATGTATGTATGGTGTCATCATTGCAACTGGACTACTCAATTGCATTGGGTATTGCTTAGGGGTTGTCCACAAAATTACATAGCATTTTTCTTGAAATTTTTACTCCCCCTCCTCTTGTACCAGTTTGTCCAAGTTTCTGTGACCCCCCCCTTCACTTTTTGGAAGTCTGACAAAACTCTATCCCTCTTAAAACCATTAATCACTTTATACCAGTAGATAGATAGATAAATAAGTGGAAATGAAACATACAAGAAATTTTGAAATAAATATAATAAAATGCATAAACTGTATAAAATTATGTTATGTAAAATTTAATGTAATGCTTAAGACAAGTCAGACAAAGTGGGACAAGGGGAGAGGAGGACTCTATAAATGTCTATAAATGTCGTCCACTGAAGCTCAACCTCTTCCCTCCCCCTTGTCTGACTTCTCTTAACTCTCTCCCTCCCAGTGTGGCGACATTTATAGACAACCTCTTGTGGATGAATCCCCCTTCTGTCTGTGGAGGAATGACAGCCATGGATGAGTGTGGTGGTATCCCAGGGAATACTACATGCCAGCTCTTTTTGCTGAGCATCATACCAGACATCATGTATCATCAGTGCTGTAACTAGGCAGATGCAACAGGTGCACCCGCACAGGGCCCACTTGGAAGGGGGGGCCCAAAATGCATCTATTTGTTTTATTAATTTCCCAAACCTAATTAGTTAAGGGGCCTAAATGCAAATTCTTGCATAGGGCGCAGGAATGGCTAGTTACGGCATTGTGCATCATGATCAATCAGCAGACAACCCTGGTGCACATTACACAAATTGTGGGGCCTGTGATTGAGCCACTGGTGCAGGCTGCACCCAACAATGTTCCAGCAAGATAGTGCCTAACCTCACATTGAAAGGTGAACTCTCACCAGCCTGAACAGAATTCACATCCTTCTCTGGCCAGCAGCTTTGCTGGATCTCTCTCCCTTTGAACACCTGTGGAACCTTGTCTAACGTGATGTGCACTGGGGACCACCACCACATATCATTGACAACATGCACACTACAGTGGATGCAACTTGGCAAAGGATTCCTTGGGTAACCATTAATCTCCTCAATGATAGTATGTCTTACCATATAGAAGCTTATATTAGTTACCTGTGGGGGGGACACATTCGCTACTGAATAAACAGGTGTCTGTTGCATATCTTTTGTCTATTCTTTTAATCTTTTGCATATGTCTCACCTATACTGGTCTTGGAATGTGCATGTAGCATGCATTCCTTTGTGATGTTGGCAATTTTACTTTTGAAGAGTGTAATTATTAAAAATATAAAGTTTTTTTTAATAAAATATCATAACAGATGTACCACACGTGCTATTTTAAATGTTGCCGGAAAAGTTAAGCAACTTGTTGCTGGATTTTTTTCTGTCTTAAGTTTGTGTTATGTGAGCAGCGTAGGGATTTGTTATGTCCCATACCAGCAATTATATTTGTGGCTCAACCAGTCAAATAGAAATTTGCACTTTCATAAATGATGAAGTAAACCAGGATTTCCCTGTAATAGATTTATGAAACTTTCACAAAATTCAGTGTGCAGTCAAAATCATCTGCATCTAGTTGCACAATAACTGATATGTAAGGATGAAACTTGTGTCTGTCTAATATTCAATAGACTGACGATGGAGAAATTCCAATAGCAGTTCCCGTTTCATGGAGCAATTGCTCGGGTTTGTTTAGTGCTGAAGCCTGCATAGCAGCTACCAATGCATTACTAGTTGCTTCTTGAGGGTGTCCTGATTTCTTTTCATCTTGTACCATTCCTGTTTTAACAAGTTTTTGATAGAGCTGCAAAATGACACAGTGGTGTGGCTTTGGCTTATCAGATATCTGCTGTAAGTCTGGCAGATTGCAGACTTACAGCAATTGCCTTGTTCATAAGTTAGAACAGGCTGTACTCTTTCCAGAATTGTATAAACTATTCTTATTGAATAATCACTCTAGAATTTCCGTAAAAATTGCATAGATGTCTCACCTAGTCTACAGCTGGACAGCAGTAGCTGTTACAACTAAAACTGTTATTTTTTTTTTCTCATTTATAAAAAATCATTTACGTAAAAAGAGGATTAGTTTTCTTTTGTCAACCATGTTATTTCAAAATTGCATAAAAATAGAGATAGTTATATACCAGTGAAATAACTAATGGTTCATCTGTATCAAAATCTGAACGTATTTGCATTAACTATTGCAGCTACCTTACTACTATACTTATTGCAAATAAACAAATCCATGCAATCATAGTTAGTTATTTTTAATTTTAATTAAAATTACAAATAACAACAAAAAAAGCTGATAATATTTTGTATTCCTGCTAACATCTGCATATTGAATATTAAAAAGAACAAGTTCAATCCTCACAACATAATGGTTAGTTACAGAATTATGCAGCTGATCCTATCTTTGTTGAAAGTGATTCGACCATACATGAATTTTGTGCAATTAATATGTTTGGCAGTATTGTGAACCTGAAATGATGCATCATATAACCAGTACACCTATCCCATTTTTACACAATTTTGAAATAATGTGGTTGACAAAAGAAAGCTAATTTTTTTTTACACAAATGATTTTTTTACACAGGAAAAAGCAGTTTTTTTGAAAATTTTTAAATTTAACTCTTTGTTAAAATTGTATTATTGCATGGTAAAAAATGTTATTACTCTTGTTAAAATCAAGAGTTCATTTATCTCTTTTAAGCGCAGTACAGTACTGTGCTTAAATTTTTGATGTGTACACTTACTCTAACACCTTATAAACGTGCAGCCAAATTTATTAACTTCTAACGTTTTCGAACGAACGGAATATTGTTCAAAACCATTCGAAAAGTCTATTCTTTTATGCAAATGTACTAAGCGTTCGAATTTTGCAGTTTTTTGCCTTCTTTCTTATTATTTTTCTTGATAAAGGTCATTTAACATGACTTAAAACGTTAGAAGTTAATAAATTTGGCTGCACGTTTACAAGGTGTTAGAGTAAGTGTGCTTGAGTAATATGCAGTCTCGGACGAATTTCTGATGTACAGGTATGTCAGAAAATGCAGCATGTTAATTTTATGTTTTTTATGCTACCTTGTATTTACTGTATTTACCTACAAACAATGTTAACAATAAATGATGATAGAATAAAAAAAAACTTGAGGTTCTTGATCCAATTAAGCATTTTTCTACAGGATTGATGTTCTGTACTTTTTTTACGTGATTTTTGTTTTATGCAGCATTCTTTGGAACATATCCATCATGCAAAAAGAAGGTTATGTGTACTGTACACTTTGTTTTGATGCTTTGTTTACAAGCTTCTTTGCATAATCTAAGGCATGTTTCTTTCAGTAAAAATATTTGACCATACCAATGCTGGCACAGTTAATTGTCGGTGACATTTAAATAGTCATCTAGAGTTACTGTATGTAACAAAGTATGACCAGTAACTCTAGGTAAGCATAATTCATAGTCACATACAATTACTGCAACGAGAAAAAGGTTGAAAAATACTACTTATCTGTAATATGTAATATAAGTTATTGTTTAATATAGAGTTGGGAGAGGTAAAGTGTATTCTACATTTTATATTTTTATCTGATTTCTTAGAAGAAAATAATAATTCATAAATAAATTAATTAAATTTGTATCAAAATGTTTGATTTCTCAAAAATATTAATTAAAAGTGTAAACAAGTTGCAACACTCTCTCAACAAAATATTTTCTCTGTGAAATGTATAATTATCGTACAGGATAGTTATACAGGATGATATCAATAATAATTGCTGTATCTAAATCATAATTAGAACTTTTTCTTTGTAATATATTATTTCTGATTTTATTTAGACTCAGATACTTAAACTTTTGTTGTTTTTCAAAAAGTACTTTTAAAAACTATATCTTTTGAGAGAAAATATTTAGTTGAAGTTTGAGCGAGAAGTTGTTTTTGCATTCATAAGATTTTTATTATTTTTTTTAATATGATGGATAAAGCAAATTTAATACAGGTTGGATGGAAAGTAACTAAGCATTGAGAAATTGTTAAAATTTCTACATTTCTAATGCAAAGATGATGATAAATTATTTGACATGTACCTTATTAAATGGAAATATGGATACATACCTTAAAATTTGATGTAGGCATTGATGCCATCCATTAATAACATTTTCCGCAGATCACGATATGGATGGATGGTCCACTTCTTTGTGCATTTGCAACCAAACCTGTGGTCATTTTATCTTCAGATGACAATTCTCAATTGTTTCCAGATGGATTGTGGCATGTCTCTATATCATACTGTCTTCGCTGCACAGCAACCTCTGACTCCACACCTCATAATATGCAGCAATCTGTGCTCACTTCTGAACAGAGAAGCAATTACAATCAGCCTTTTTTTTTTTTTTTTTTTTTAATCGCTTAATGCAATCTCTCACTGCTCACACTACTGAATATGGGAATTATAAAATTCCATTGATGTACATACAGTAAACACACACACACACACACACACACACACACATTTTATTATTATTGCATTATTATTACAAAAATTATAGTGATTTCTCAATTCTTAGTTACTTTCCAACCATCCTGTAGAAATCACGATAGAAATTTTTTTTTCTAATATTGTAAATTTAATATAGTATCTGTTTATGTAAATATATTCCTATTTTACATTATAAATAAATTCGTATATTTTTGGTATTATTTTTTTGATATTTATATTAATTGCAATACTTTTATATCCCAGTTTTTTATTTTTGTTTGTTAAAACTTTTTTAGTTTGATACATCCAGTAAAAATGCTCTGTGGCATGTTGGCAATATTGGCAACATTTGGTCTTTTCTACTATATTACAAATTCAAAAAGAACTGCAACTCGTTTCAAGCGTGATCATCCTCTTATCAGTGTTGGAATAATCTTTACAGGTATTTAATTTATTGAATTAAGTGAAAATTTTTGTTATTTATTGTAAATTTTATCTATAAAACATAATTTTAATTAATAATAACTATTAAAATTCAGTTTTTTTTAACACAAAACAGGAATTTTAAATCTTGTTTAACATATAAATATATTTTCTCTCTAAATTGTATTTTTATAGTGTTCTTTTAAGTTAAAAAGCCAGCTTTGTCGATTTTTTGAGTAAAGAATTATTGTACTTGACGTATCAAAAGTTGAAAATAAAGTAAATAAGCAAATTTATTTTCAAGATTTAAGTATTGTTAAAGGTTCTACTGAGTAATTTTCTGTTTTATACACATTGTGCCATTACACATGCAAATTTCTTCAATTTATGCCTCATTTGTATACAAGTAGCTGGCTGAATTTTAGGTATGCTTATTAATGTTCTTTTGCTATACATGTTTGATGGAGAATTAAAATATATTTCTGAGAAAATGATTATTATGGGATATTCCACAATGATAGTATGAAATGAACTTCCAGATTCCTTTGTCAGGCTATTAGGCTAAATAATTACTAAGTAATTTGGCAAGAGGAAGGTGGTCAGTCTGCTGTTTCTTATAAATTTAATTATAAGTAGATTAATTAATTTAATTTTAGAATGTTCTGGAAGATTGGTCCCAAGAGGGACTTGAACTCACAACTCCTACTTACTGTGCAGTTGCATTGTAATTATGTGGAGATGGCAGCCCTAACTGCCTACCTCCTGCCAAATTTTTTTGGTAATTATTTAGCCTTAATAACCTGATAAAGGAATCTGGTTGTTTGTTTGATATTTGAAGTAACTATAGTAATGTTAGAAAAGTATCTTCACAACAGTTACCTTCTTATGAGTCATTATTAGAAATGAAATGGAAGAAATATATTTTATTTAAAAATGAACATATTTATGAATTTACTTAAAACTATGGATGAGTTTGAGAATTTTTTCTGCTGTTTTTGCTGGCATGATGTATAACATTTAGTTCTGTTTTTAAAGATTTGTATCAAAGTCTCATATGTAATTAAGGTGATGTGATTGGATATTGCAATTTTTAAGTGTTTGATTGCTTTATGTTTCATCTTCAGAGGAAAAATCTGTGAAGATTCACATTCCTTATTTCATCTTCATTAAACTTTGCAGTGAAATGCTTCTAAAACAGTTTCTTCTTTATTAGCATAACAGCACAAGGATTAAGACACATTATTTTGTATGTTTTACACTATAGAACTGAATCTTCAAAGAGCTGTGATGACTTATAGTTAAACATATTGCAGAGGAATTTTTCTAACATACTTTTAACTATAAAGTTTATTTACTATTTGGAAAAAATTATATTAAGTAGTAATTCTTTTGACTAATAGAAGATTTGCATTAAAAATACACAACACAATACAATTTTTTAAAAGTTTTACTGAAGTTAAAAGTGTTTTTGAGTTATTTTAATCTTAAATTATGAAAAGTTATTAATTATAATTAAAATATTATCATAATTGAACATTTATTATAATAATTATAAATTTTATATATAGTATTTGTAAATTATGAATTATATTTTTTAGGAGGTTATTTCATTGTTTATATGCTTGGATCTGTTGTTGTTTTCCTGTTTGGTATTCTTCTTCCTGTTGTCAGTAAGTATACTTTTTAAATTAGATTTTTATGACATTTTTTGACATTATTAAAAATTTAAGAAATGAAAATAAAAAAAAAAAACACAGTTAAATGTAATATTTCTTTTATGGCAAGAAGTCAAAACTACTGTATTACAAATTAAGAACGTCTGTCTTTATTTGGATATAATATTTTAGTTGTACTAATTTTTATTGTGCTCATTATTTTCTTTATTATTCTAAATGAAAACAATTGAGAAAAAAATATGATAAATTCCTTATTATCTGAAGTAATATAATTTAGACTAACAGTCCTCAAATAACAAAATCTCTGATAACATGGCATATTTGATACTGCAATTTATAAAATATGGAAATAAATTTTTACAATTAACGGAATTTTAAAATTTATATTTTTGTGACAAATTAAATGAATAAATTCTTCTTAGGACTTCTAGAACTTCTGAGTACTGTACATTGCTCTGCAGGATTTGTGAAGTGAATTCTAGTTTACTATGTTCTCTTGACTTTGTTGACAAAGTATTCTTCCACAGTTCAGTTTGGATAATGCAGGTTTTGGTTAACAAGGTCTCAGTCAATCTCTATTTTAAATAAATAAATTATTTTCATGTTTGAAATAAAATACAAAATATAAATACTTTATAAATTGAAAACTGATTTAAGTGAATTTTATAATGTTAAAAATTATTATAAAAACTGATAGAGATTTTGAATACAAATTATTAATCTAATACATTCATATCATAGTGTCATTGTGTTGTGTCTAAAATTGAAAGTCTTCTTTGAATAGTATATATGATTATTATATACAATACATAAAAATGTAATAAAATTTTAAATGGTTTTAAAAACAAAATATATTAACAATTAACTAAAATTATTTCCGAACATATGGTTTCTTTACTGTTCATGTTGTTAGAAGAGGATATAATGTAAGAAGTGAATTTTTTTTGTCTTTTAAAAGATACTAAGCTTTGATTAATTTTGATGTTAATCAAATTTTGGTATCTCTGCTAATTCTTTCACAAATAAAATATTAAAATTAAAATTTATTAATATCCACATGATTCTGATTAGTATTATAGTATTATATAAAAACATTGTACAGTAGAGCATCGATTAACCGACCACGTTCTAGTTGGCAAATTCAAATGTCCGCTAGTGATGTGGCGCTACAATATTTGGTTATGTCTTGGCTACTTTAATATTACTTTTGTTAAATTTTTGCATGTTTTAGCTGGCAGCACTGGCTCGACCATGAAAGGGAGGCTAGTATTTAAACTAGTTGGTTAATGTTACCCTAGGATCCAAGATGGCGGCGGGGGGAATTTTTTCCCTACTTCGGAGACTGCGACGGGGAAAAAATTTTTTCTTTGATTCAAGATGGCCGCTTTTCCGGACGCCATCTTGAATTTCTCTGCAGACTCCGCAGATTTTAACCGAAATAAACAATAAAAAAAAGGATTTTTTTACTCACATTTCAATGGTGGTTGCCCGCTTCTTCCTATCTTTTTTTCCTTTCCGAACGTACTTTTTAATATACGCCCTTTCTCGTACTTTCTTTTACATATTACGGTCTCGTCGATTTCCACCGTTTTATTCAGCCCTCCTATTTTAAACGATGTCAAATTACTCAAAGCTATAATTTTTACCAACTGTATGTGATTGGACCAATCGACTCCTGTTTTTCTGGATGTGCCCGCCACAATCGCCGAGGTCGTCGCCGTACATTCCAGACATAGATAGTGCCATATAAACGTCAGAATGCAACCCCAAGAAATGTGGCCAAATTTACTTTTAATTGTTCCTTCAAAGGCAGAAGTCTTCGTTCCGCACGTACTCCATCGCAAGAAACAGCTTTCTCTTTTACTCCAATAGTATAATTTGCATATAGAATCGCAATGAATGCAAACGGACTCGGTCGGCTGTAAACCTAATTTTACAGCAAATTTCAATGCGTTATCAATTCGGGGAGCAAACCTAGCTCCAAAAAGTCGTCTTCCATTAACTTGTAGAAATCACGGGTGGTGCATCTCGACCAAAATTCGTCATTGCAACTCAAATCGGCAATACTGCTCATTATCGAACAATTGGCAGTAAACTGAATGCGGGGAAGTGGGGAGAAAAAAAAACACAGGTTTTTCTTAATTTCTAATTACTTCTTTCTCTAACTTTTAGGATTAAATTGTAATAAAAGAAATGACAATAATTAGTAAAACTGGAGAAAATAATAATAAATATATTTACCGATAATAAATTGTGCAAAAATGAAATATCGTAACGAAAAAAAACACAGCAATTATTCCAGTACGCAATTCGTCGCAACACTGCAGCGAACAATTCCAACTGGAAACTAGTCGATTTGCATAAAATTGCCCGGAAAGGAACAGAAATCACGTCATAGATCACGCATTTGCATATTCGTTCGTAACACCCCTACGTATTTCCCACCGAGTTTACTCTCACACGACGTTACGAAAAAGCTCCCTCTACCGTCGCAAATTTACACGCTACCGTCTCCATTTCGAGGTTACACGAAACTCAGCCACGTCGAACGCAGAGTAGAAACCAAAGGGGGGAAAATCCCCACGTCGTCGACTTCTCGACTCTAGGAAAAAAAATTTCCCCCCGTCGCAGTCTCCAACATAGGGAAAAATTTCCCCGGTCGCCATCTTGGATCCTAAGGTAACATTAACCAACTAGTTAAGTAATGCTGCATCAGTGTGTAGTCGGAACGAAGCTGCTCGCACCTTTATTTTCTAGATTATCACGGAAAAACGAAACACAGAATTATTCATTCTCAACAATATATTTGATTTCTATTGGATCATTTAAAGGTACAAAAATATAAGGTCAGAATAAGCCATTAATTAATTGCTATGCCAACGTTTCATGAAATTCTGTCTATCACTACGGGCCTTGGACTTACAGATTGACTCGTAGCAATCTTTATTGTAACTCTTTAAAAATACTGAGTCAGTTATTTTTTTCATTCAACTCAATGTAACATAGGTAAGACCGATAGCTGTCTCTTTTTCCCTATATCTATTTTGACTTTTGGAAGAGTTAATCCCTGTGATTTATGTATAGTCATCGAGTATGCTAAGGTAAGGGGAAACGGTCTACCAGATCGCAATATACTGCCATCGTTCGAAGAGCATTTTATGGGGATTATTGGAAACAGATTACCATACATGAAAGGTCCCTGATAGCTATCAAATTCCACTAAAATAAACAGAGGTAGAGCTGGAGGGCGAGCATTAGGAGCATATATAATGTAGCATATAGTTCCTAGTGAACCATTGATGAGACCTCCTTGCACCCATAAGTTGACTCTCAGCATGATTCTGGCATTAACTGAGAGATAGAAATACTTGGAGAGACCAAGAGCTGAGTCATCTTTGGACGAAGGCGGGGCAATGTCCGGAGTGTTTTCAGATGCTATATAAGCAAGAGGGCATCCAGTTGACTGCAAGTACTCTTCGTTGCTTTGTTTAACTTGCTTGTTTGTTGGATATAGCTCTACTGCAGTTTGGAACTGATCAAGTTCATCTCTGGATAAATAGGCTCAATTTCTTGTCGTCAGAATGTTCAGATCTGTATCAGAGAAATTACCCGAAGCTAGATGTTGTAAGACATCTGTGAAGGAACTATCTGTGCTATTTTATCTATGAGAATTACTAAGTTCAATGAACTTCTCAAAAGAATCAAATGCAAATGTAATGTAATGTCCCAACAGGGTCCCTACCTTGTTGGGACATTACATTGTAAAAAACACTCGAGTAGAGAGGAGTAACTTTAACAGGAGGAAGCTGACAAAAATCACCAAACAAATAGATAAAGAATCCACCAAACGGCTAATCCAACCATCTTTCTCGGGGTTTATCTCCCTCAATCTTCTCTCGATCATGTAAAGCACTCTTGCACCAATCATTGACATTTCATCGATGATGATGAATTTGAGCGACTTTATCTTAGTCTGGAATCTCTGTGCAGCTTCTTCATTTAGAGATCGAAATTTCGTACTAACGATAGGAAGACGAAGAAGAGAATGGATCGTTAAGCCATCAATATTGATCGCTGCTGCTCCATGTTTAAAAAGAAAACTTTTTAAAACTTATTATTCTATAAAGATTCTATATATTTGTTGTTGTGTATCTAGTTAGCAATAACACTTACCTTTCAAAATTACAGTTTTACTGCATGCCATATTTTCCGACCACTAGATGACGCCTCTACATGTGCATGCAGGAAGCGACTAACACTTGACTTCATGCATTCCTTGTCAACATTATAACTCTAGAATGAGTTGTCCGATCTTGACAAAATTTTCTACGACGATTTGAGTGATGGTGATGAACTGATTAAAATCTCAACTCTCAAAAATGATCCATACTGAAGAAAAACCCCTATCTCCAGTTCTACAAAAACAAATCATTTTTGAGAGTTGAAATTTTAATCAGTTCATCCTTGAGTGATGATGAGTCGTCCTAGAAAATTTCATTAAGATCGGACAACTCATTCCAGAGTTATTTTGTTGACAAGGAATGCACGAAGTCAAGTATTAGTCGTCACTATGTTCCGACAACCAGGCCTAATACACTATACTAATAATGTATTTTTTCATACTTTTCGGTTATCCGACTTTTCAGTTATCCAACCAACCCCCGTCCCCAATTAAGTCAGATAATCGATGCTCTACTGTATATGTAAAACATTGTATTATGTAAAAACATTGACTGAAATTATATTGTTATTTTAGAATTATAGGTATTACAATTGCTTTTGTTTTGTATTTATAAAATTGTTTTATGAAACAATACATCTTAATTCAAAATATCAGTAGTTCAACATTATTTTTATTATTCAGTTTACAACTCTTATTTGAAATGGTAGAATTATAATTAGCTAATTTTAAATTGAAATTTCATACAATTAATTAATTAATTTTTCATACATATTTTGAAATAATACATGTGATATTTTTAAATTAAAACTTTTCTAAAGTATATTTGCAGACAAATATGCTAAGTAAATATTAATTATTATATTTATATTATTTTTTTTTAGTTATTTTCTTCCATGCTTCAATGAGATTAAGAAACATGAAAAATAAGCTCACTAATAAGATTGAGACCATTGGATTAAAGAGAACACCGATGGGGCTGTTTCTTGAAACTCTGGGACAAGAACATGAGGCAGGATCATAAATTTTGGTTGCTTTTTCTCAAAATTATGAGAAATATATTTATGTAAAATTTAAAAACCTCATCCTCTAATAATTTATTTGCCTAAAATTGTACATGAATTAATGGCAATTTGCAATGCAATTCCTATTCTAACAGGATGAATAATTATATTTTACATTTAAACAAGGCAGTCATATTAATTCTATTATATTCATATCAATGTTTATTGTAAGTTAATTAATCCCACCTTAACAACTTTGTTCTTGATTTGCACATCAGTTTATAACGGAATTAATTTTGAAGATTTGATTTTGTGCAGCGTTATTTTAAATTATTATGATCTCAGATAACATGATTTGAACTATATTTTTATGTATGGAATTAGAAAAAGAACCAGAAGTTTGAAATAGATTATATAGGGCATACCAAATATTTTTTCTTATAAATGTAAATATGTATATACATTCAGAATAAGGATGGATAGAAGAGTTTCTTTAAGCAGTAAAGTTTACATAGAAAAAGATATGAATGTATTTTTTTTTTTTTTTTTAAAGAAAGAAGAAAATTCTAATTTTATATATTTATTTTATATACTAAATTGTATAAGAATGAATGAATGATTCACATAAAGCAAACATGTTAGAATCGATTCCTGTAATTTTTGGGGTAGGTCTATATAAAAATATTGATAATCAGAGGAAAATTATGTTTCTTGAATATATTTTTTTTTTTAAATTTGAGTTTAATTAACAATGAAATAATAAAATATATTCCATTGTTTAAATGTGTTCCTTCTCAATATATATTGAAATTTTTAATGTCGTATTTATATAGATTAAGAAAATATATTTTCTATTCTTATGTTAAAATTAACAAGTCCATTTTTACAATCTGTTTACGAAAATATTTCTTGAATTTTATAGCATTCCATCCTTAATATACATCAATTATGTTTTATTGAAATTTTTGATTGAATCCAGAATATGAATTTATTTTATTCTAGAATTTTTATTTATATTTTAATATTCTAGAATAAGTGTCACAATCAAAGTAAAGAATTAGTATAAGTCATTTTATAGTAGCTGAATTTGAAGTAATGACAGTTTTAAAGCAGCTAAAATGTTTCTATATCAATTAAATTAATGTTTCTGATTTTAAGATCAATGTGAACTTATTTTATTTCACTACTTTAATTTAATAAATAAATAAAATCTCAGATAATACAAATTACAAAATGAAGATCTGAAAATAATATTTTTAAATGATTTTAACTCTGAAATAGTGATCTTATTATATACTAATTTGAAAACAAGGAAAAAAAATTAATAGAGTTTAATTTATTACAGTTAAGAAACCAAAATATATATTTTACGTGTGTATTTCTTAGATTACTTACTTTCTTAATTTATCTGTAATGCATAATGAAATCTTTATATCGCATTGATTAACAGAATATTTACTATTATAATTTGAAGATGTGCTGCTATTTTGAAAAAAATATACAGGTCAAATTTATATTTATACAGATAAGAAAGATGTATAAGATTAGAAAGATTTCTACTTATTAGTTTCTTACAAATTTAAGAATTTGTTTTAGTTAAACAATATTTGAATATTATTAAAATATTTTCTTTGATGTTTCTGAATGGAAATAAATGTTCATTTATTTAATAATTAGAAAACAAAAAATTATATAGTTTGTTCTAAAAAATCATATTATTTTTTAGCAAACTTTTACATCTATAACATTGTTAAATAAATATATATTTCTATATAAAAATATCTTAGGCATTTCGAAATTTAGATTTCCTGTAAATAATTGCCACTTAGAAGCTTTGAATACTTTTATTTTTAATTTTTTATTCTATTTGTATGCATGTTTTTTTTTATTTTTTCCACTTTTTATAAGAATAATATGTCAGCAGCTTTTGATTTATATGAAATATAATGCCGAAGGAAACTGTTCTATTCATCCAGATTTTTAACAAATATTTTCTATAAACATATACGTTTCTTCAAATTATTTAAGATGATTAATTTTATTAATTATAATCTTCGATGTACTAATATTTAAATTTCTGAAGTCATTCTCTAACAAATAAATACTCCACTACTACTAATGCTTTATATCTATCCATTAGATATTTAAACTTGCATAAAAAATTGTCAGTAGTTTCTATATAGACCTATCTTTGTTTGGAATGCTGTAATGAAAAGACTTAAAAAAATTGTTTGAAATAAAATTAGTGAATATTTTTGACTATTCAAATCTGATGTTAATTTTTCAAACAAAAAAAAGAAGTGAAATGGAATAAATAGTGAATAATTTTGATTTCTTTTCTATTCTAGATGATGCACAAGATTCTTAATTTGAAATTTCAAAAAATTACAAATAGCTGATGATGATAATCAAGTTTTCAGTTTAAGCTACTGTATATTTTAAAATAGTTATTTGTATTGGCGACTAATATTGTTATTCATATTAAATATTTGATTTATTTTTAGATTGAACTTATCAAATCTTGATATATTATTTCTTCATATAATTGTATTCCTATTAATAATTGTGATATGTAAGTACTGCTAGTTTAATGCAGTTATTAAAAGATGCCATTTACTCTGCGTGTAGTGGCTCGTTAAGTTGGTTGCTTTTATGACGAGATGTAATCTGACAATGTTCTATTCTGCAAATAAAATAGATAAATTACTGCACTTTATATATATAAAAAAAAAGAAAAATGCATCAATTTTGTCTAGTCTTTCTTTCTTTAAATAAAAATCTACAAATATACTCCAGATATAATCTCTTAAGTTTCCAAGTTGTCGTTGATTATTAACTTAGCCTAATCATAACCTGAAGATAATTTGGCAGATCATCTGGCTTTAATCAAAATCAGGTGTATTGAGTCATTGTTTATAATCTCTAACAATATTTATATTCATTATTTATTTTATTTAAAAATTAAAATTATTTTTAAAACATTTGCTTTTTAAAATAATTTTTTGTATAAGTTTATTAGTACAGTAGAGCATCGATTATCTGAAACAATTTGGGACTGGGATTGTTTGGATAACTGATCATTTACGAAAAATTTATTAAACACAAAGCTGTACTGTATATTTTGTATCACGGGTCTTACAAATACATACCTTACATAATGTAGTACATTAAACTAGGTCTACAGTTTAAGTTAGCACAGAGGGGGGAATGCTGCATCGCCACAGCACTAGTGGAAATTTGAATTTGTGGAATGGAACGCTTTCGGTTAACCGATGTTTCAGTCGATCGGTATTCGGATAACGACGCTCTACTGTGTATGATTATATTTTATGTGGTGGTTAAACCCTGTCATGATAGGAGCTGTACATTGCCTATCAGAAATATACAAGAGCTGCATCCTCTGTTGGGATGCCTAAGGGAGAACCTTGTCATTTATTCATATTATACATAATTAAAATACTACAATTATCACTGTTACTTTAGTGGTATTTTATAACTGACTAGGTAAACCATCACTTAACCCCCTCAACTTTCTGAATGTACAGTAAGCTTGTAGTTATATATGTTTAAGTAGTGTGTACCACGTTCATAAAAAAGAAATAATGTAAGGGAGCTGCAATAAGGGTCATCTAGAAGAGCCAGTTCGGCCACTATAGGATATATATATATATATATTTATTTATTTATTTTCAACACAGTCTTCATATTATTCCTGGTATGTGTCAGTTCAACTAATTCTTCATAAAGGGAACTTCAAAGGTGTACCTTGTAGTGTCATAGATAGTTAAAGCCACCATATACTACTATGGTATGTTTTTACAATACATGTTTCCATTGAAGTAAATACATTTAGAGTTCTAATAATTTCATATATCTGTGATAAGTCAAATTAAAAATCAGAATAATACTAGTTCTTAATTATTTTTAGTTTGAAAATTTGAAAGAAAATCTTGGGTTCAAGCACAATTTCATTGTTATTTTACTTCGAATATCAGAAATATGTTGATTATCTGTACATCATCCCCGTCATGTTACAGATAATACAATGCATAAAATGACAATGAATTCTGTATCTTAAAGATTTATTTGAGCATCTGCTGTTGAGTCTGGAACTGACACTATCTGCTATAGAAATTATTATAGAGTTTACTATTGTTAAAAAATTTAGATCAGTGGTGTAAATCATCTCTACAATGATTTTCAAGGTAAATAAGCGAGTGTAGGATGGTAAACTTGTTCCTAGTGACTTAAATGGATCAGTGAAGGTAGCATTGTCGGATCATGCTGGAAACTTATTACCTGTAATGATTAAAAAAATCAAAAAGTCCCAGGAATATTGTCACAAATTCCTGGAAGTAAATATTAAAGTTAAATAAAAGCAAATTAGTCAATATTACAGAAATTGAATTCCTTTCACAGTGGTGCATTCTAGCTTCACAGGGCCAGGCAAATTTGAATTGGGGGTATGCCGGATGTAGTGTTGAGTTCAGACATTTTTCTTTCAGGAAGTTTTTTCGGGAAAAGATTTTTTAAATAAAAGATCGGTTTGCCACCCCCTATTGGTGGGATCCCCGGCAATTTCCCTTTTTGCCCACAAGATAACGCGCCACTGCCCTTTCATTTATTTAAACTGGAACCAATTAGCGAGTGGCTAACGCTACCGAACAGTGGTAGTTGAACGGATTTTTCACGTGCCTAATCCTAAATAGGGGTATGCCTCCCGAAAGGAGTTTCTAGTTTCCTGTAGATCCTCCAGGCACTCCCTTCCTTTTCAGATCGCCCGTGTTGTTTGTCTTATCCCACGAATCCAAATCAATTTACTTGAATTTATTAACGTTACTGATATTAATATTGACAAAAGGAAATGTTCCGAATGTTTCTTTAAAATCTTTAATCTATTTTTAGTAAGACTTTTTCATTAACTTGAAAAACAAAATACAAAAAAATGTAATTAAATTACCTCGGAGATGGAATTTATCTGCATTAAAACTAAGAATGATTTACGATCTTACAAAATTTTTAAATTATGTTTTGTTAGCATTTTGATGATTTAATTTTAATACTTATTTAATTAAATGTGTTTACAGTATCAGTATAGAATTCTATATAAATGTGTTACTATGGAATAGTTACAAACAATAGATTTTATCTTCCAATAAGCATTTATTCCTTTTTCTAAATTCTAATTATACAAAAGAAAGAATACTTTGATCGAACGAGTAATTTAGATTAGAAATACAACGAAGAGAATCCGACTTATAATAATAATAATGCATTTAATAACTATTCAAGTGTTACTATCCAACACGCTTTATGTTTTTCTTCCTCTGTTTTAATTTAACACAGATTTTTCTTCGATATTATTTAAAGCGAAGCGGGGTGAGGACGTAACAACTGCGGAACACCCGAAAGAATCCGTTTGTCCTCGATATTTGAAAGACTATACGAGCCATAACCTTTCGGGCGACTATAGTAACGTTCAGCCTTTATAGGAAACTACAATATCTCTGTTGTACTTTATATCCACAACCGCAACCTTGGCGTTAAATGATGCGTGAAATGCACTTCAATAATGAAAAACACGTAACTTGTACGAACCATCACGAAAAACTTTCAAAAATATTTATTCGCACTCGAGAAAAAAATAAAATAAAATAAGGATAATAAAGAGCCGAAACTCGATACTTCGTTTCATTATTTAAATTTATATTAAATTTCATTTAAAAAATTCTTTACTAACTAATTAATAATTTGTAAGACTCCAGCGATTATAATTAACATTTCGTATTTTAAAGTCGTAAACTTGTCAATGCCAAACTTCTTTCTTTAAATTGAAATTTTTTTAGACTTTAGTTTCTTTACTGCCGCTGGACATTATCTAAATATTATTCTTATTCGTGTTTTGAATGAAGCGATATTTGATAACTAAATGGAATAAATTATACCCTAAGAAAGAAAGAAAAGAAAATTACACGGTCGTAACTCATCTGACAAAGGATTTCATAGCACAGTTTACTAAATTTCGACATATTTCCAGGGTCAGGAATTTCTAAAATTTCGTGTCATAAATCACACGAATAAAAACTCTCCACTATATTTAACTGTGTGAAATAAACTGAATAATTTCAATAACAAACAAATGTCAGGGGTTCTCGACAACTCTCCTATACATAATTTTTAAAAGACTTTAAGGGAAATTCCTCTAGAAAATACATAAAACCTTATATAATAACGCGAGAGATTTTATATATTTACTACAATATTTAATATTAAAATATATAAATGTGGATAACACATTTAATGTCGTTTTTTAGCCATTTAAAAATAAAAAAAAGGAGATAGAATGTAAATTACTGGATATTATGTATACTGTACAGTACATATTATTCATAATATACGACATTTGTACGGCTGTTCTTGTACCAGATATTTTGAGTAACGAGAGAGGATGTGTCCATGATATTATCATTATCGCGAAGACACTAATATACATAAAATAGTGTAAATTAAATAATAATAATAATAAAGGTATTGTTGTTTACATTTTAATAGCATACAAATTTATATTTGAAGTCGTATACTGTATTTTTAATAATTATTAATGGGCAATTACAGTATTTCAATTCATAAAGCAAAACCTCGATTTTACGACTTAATTTGCAACTAGAACACCGTCGTTAAGCGAGCCGTTTTATTCTACTTAAACTAGTAATATGAACTGCGATTACGTTCCTGGAAATACGGGAATTCAAACATTTTTCTTCGGGGGAATCCATTCTTACGGTATGAAAGATTGGTTTGGGGCCTCCTTTGGTGGAGGGCCCTTTTTTGTCCATAGATTATGTTAACTTACTAATCCAGTTTATCAAAAATATAACTAACGTTTGATTATACTGGATAAAATTTTTAAAAATATATTAAGATATAATGCTACTTTTGTTTGACAGAAAAGCATCGGTGCTCAAAAATGGGGGCGAGATTTTCATACAATAAAAGCGCTTAAAATGCAATGTAACGCGGCATTCTGGTTTCATTTTCTGCTTTAAGAATACCGTTCCCTTTGTTGAATACTGATGCTTTTCTGCAAAGTCTACGTGTTCGTGAGGCAGCGTGGAAATTTGGAGTAGTCCACATATTGTGAATGTGATATATTTACGTTTACATTTTCCTCTTCTCACTGATGATGAAGGAAGAATCGCGTTATTAGTGAAGATCGAAGATTAGCCATTTTTTCATCCTCTTCAGAGAATTGCCACTGCACGGTTCCAGTGTTATGGCTGTTAATTATAAAAATGGATCAAATTAAGACACCGACGAGGATTGTTTTCACAACAATAAATAAACGCAATAGGAAAAAAGTAGGCTTACAATAGTGGCAAACAAAAACACTTAAACTTACATAGAATGAATTTGCCATCAAAATCTATAAAATGCTCAAGAATAAAGTTCTAGAATTTGATCACTGATGTCTCCGTACATTTCTATTTTTGTTTCTTTTCGTGATTATTTTATGTTCCGGAGATATTTCGTGTAAAGACCGAGAATAAACTAAAATCTCTACGTGTCTCTTGATACTTTGCTTAGAAAATTTCATATATCAGATGCTCATCTAGACTTTTCCGTGATGCTCATCTAGACTTTTCTCAGATTTTTCCGTATCAAACGCCATAACAATTCTATACCACAATTTAATTTAATTTTTTAATATAATTGTAGTTGCGCCGATCGGATCAATATCCGATCCAATCGGCATCGATCCTGGATCAACCAATTGTGGCGGTAGGCTGCAAAAAAGAACTCGATTCATTCGACTTTTATTTACGAGAAACATTAGTTTAGTCCATTTTTTATCCGACTTGAACAGTTCCGGTCCAGATGCAGGCAGGGCCACAAAAGCTATAATGAATGAGCTACATAACAGCGTACGTGACGAAGAACGAGCAAAGGTAAAGAACGAAGTCCGTCAGACGAATAAAAGCCGAGGAGAAAATAAACAGTTTCTTACACAACTCCGGATACAGTTTAAAAGCGACACGTTCTGACCGAGAAATTCAAGAAGTTTTGAGTTGAACTAGAATGGAATTTTTACGAACCATACTTAATTTATGCGTAATATACTTAGCTGGAAGTCGTGTAGTTAGTAATGGTTTCCAATAAAATATGGGCAGCTGCAGAAATCTAAGAATAGATTACTGGGACAGACGTGCTTCGTAAACATCTCGACCGTGTCTATGCAAATTTTAATTAATCTTACTAAAGTTAGATGCAAAAAAAAAGGAAAGAAAAATACGTGAATGTATGAATGCAGCTTGTAATGTACATGCAAATTAAAAATATTTGTTAGGTAAAGGGTTTTATACCCAATTTGAATATTCCTCGAAACACTATAAAAAATACCCTTTGTAAATTCCAAATTCCCTAAAGTCCGAGCAATTTTTCATTATTGTAAATACCTAAGACCATTGTTTTGTCACTCTCTTCGACCCAACCTCACCAATTCCCCCCCCCCTCAAAAGCCCGAGCAACGTGCCCATCGTCATATAAAAATTACACGAAAGATTTTATATTAAAATAGAACTATTTTTTTAAAGTAACACGATCAAAAAATGCCAGTGAAAACATATTTTTTGCTGGTAGTCGGTTCATTTGATTTGATTTGTTGACGAGAGGTGCCGGTGCCCTAAAAGTTATACGGCCGATCTCAATTTCACCTATTATAGGCAAGCCTGAGCCTCAATGAGCCAATCACTGTGAGGGAGAATTGGAGAAGGATGCTTAATTATAATAAAATATGAGGTCAGTTTTGGAATTCGAATCTCTCGTGGCAATAGAAGGATACCAATCATTTGACATATTATTCTGCAGTTAATTAGAATAATGATGAATTGAAACTTAATCAATATTTAATTAGGATACGTAGTAAAACCTGTGTAAAACGGAATCGTTCGGTAACGAGTATCTTTTCTGGTTTGGCAAGTTTCCGTTATAAACAGGTTTTACTGTATAAAATTTCGACATATTGGAATAAAACTTTTGTGTTTTCGTTGTGTTACTACATCGATTAATACTTGACAATCCTATAGGATTGTTAAGGATCAAGTATAGGATAGGAAGTAAAATAAAATCCATTTATTTTACTTCCTATTACAGCCGAACCTGTAAACAACGGCCACCGACGAGTACGCAAAAAATGGCCGTTGTTTGGAGGTTATTTCGTATGCATTTTTTCACGTATTGAAACACGTACAAATCTGTACAAAATCAAATAACTGATAGAGAAGTTTTCGATATTTGAGTTTATTTAAAGGGGGCGAAACTATAACTAGATTAAATATTTTCTTTAGTAATTGTTTAGAATACCATTTTGTTTAGGTATTTCTCTTTGGAGACCGGATGTGATGCGTGACGGTTCCGCTTGTCTCTTCGGTCCACTTCCGGTCCAGCGCGCGGATCATCTTTTATTTTAAATGGGGCGTGTCATTGGGCGGATCCTTGCAAGTTGCCAACTCGTACTGACAAACGACTTTATTGTTGCGCCGAGTCTGCTGTTTGTCTGTCCGCTCCTTCGGAAACTTTCTCGTTCGTTCCTCCCTCTCTCTTCCTCCTATACAAACAAAAATTTTTTTTTCTATGAAGAATCTATAGAATTTTAGCACGGCTCGAATCAAAAATTAAATTTCCCTATTATACGTAAACTATAAATACTTTTAACAAAAGTTTCTAGTGAATTATTTTTGATAAATTGAATATTTTTGCGTGAATCTTGAGAGAGAAAACTAAAATTCCGAGAACAAGTCGAGTCGATGTTGTACTGAGGATTAGAAGAAGCACCCCTTGAAAAAGGATACGCAGTTAATTGCTAGGGTGACAGATCCGGGAGACAAATTTCGGCAATTCACTTTTAAGACCGGAAAGGGCATTCCACACGATGTATGCCTCCCTGTGGATACAGAAACGGGCCGAGGATCAGGAGGAAATTTGTTGGTGCTTTCACTAATAACTTGTGGAAAATGAGCGTTTTGCTTTATTTAACTAATAAAATTAATAAATTATAATTCGAATTACATATAAAAATTTATTTTGCTAAAATTTTTATTTTCAGCAACCGAAAATAGAATTTTATTTCTGGAATTCTACAAAGCTTCCCGAGATAAAATCCCTTCAGGAATGCGTAAATGATTAATGAGGTGCCGAAATTATGAGATTTAACTAAACAAAATATTAATCTAAACAATTTTTTTAATATTTAATTTAATATTTTCCGGGTATTTAAAGTGTTAAAAAGAATAAACTTTTATATCCGTAGGTAATCCCATTGATAATTCTACTAATAACTTCGGAATTATCAAAAGTATTTGCGAATTTTTGACGTGAAATTCGGAGAATAAAATTAGTTTGCGGTTATAAAGTGAAAAAAGTAATTAAAAAAAGAAAAGCCGACATATTATTCTCGTATAATTTTTCAGTTGTTTACGCAAAATTGAAAAGAGGGAGACAAAAATAATGACCGTTTCTGGTTGGCGACAGTAACGCCGCTTTAACGACTGGCGGAAAGAGAGGAGCAAAGGGAAATATACCGAAAAGGGCGGGACGGTAAGCGATTGACAAATGTCTAAGGTGGTCCCGCTGTCGAAGGGGCGTCTACGTTCTTCTCCATTCCATCTTAACGGCCGTGTCGACGAGCGTAGCCGTAGAGAAGTAATCGGTCTCTACCCGCAAACAAACGGCCACCCCGACTACGGGCCAACTTTATTATTAGACAGAGACCTTAAGACGTTCGTCCCACGGGGCAAAGTGCGTGTATGGCCCAGCTCCTTTCTCGTTCGACTCCCGGATCAGGTGCAGCTCGCCGGGCGGAAGTGGTGGTTTAGTAGTAGAAAGATCCTTCGAAACCATGGCCGCAGAAGAAAGAACGCATGGGCATCGTCAGGGCATCGCCATCTTCCGTCTCTCGTAAATTGCAAATGGACTCCTGCCAGAAACACGATCGTTCCTGCTCGACTCTAGAACCCAAGTCCATCAAGGATTACGTGGCCACGGACTATTATGCTGTGGAGAGGGACAAACTATTCCGTTTTGAATCTGTAGATGACGTGTTGAAATCGTTCGAAGATTGCTCTTCCGGCTGCTACTTTGTGGATTACGAGCGGGAGGGATATTATCAGGAAATCCGTTCTCCCGTACGCTCCAACCAAAACGTCCTCTACTCTGGAGACTCGTCCTCCCAACACCGTTATCATCGCTATTCAAAAAAGGAAGATGCTACGAGTAGGAGAAGTTATTCCAACGACAGAGGATGCTCTAAAAAGTATAACAGGAAGAAACCTTTAACTCAGATGGAACTGGATAGGAAGAGAATGTTGGCTAACAGGCAAGAGAGGAGGAGGATGTACAGACTGAATGCCGCTTTGGAGAAACTTAGACAAGTGATACCCACTTCGTTTCAACAACAGTCGTCTAAAAAACTGTCCAAAATTAAAACCCTAAAATTGGCCATTAGTTACATTTCCATGCTTGCCAAAATGCTGAAGGACGAAAACTGCGTTAAGGCGATTTGCAATTAATATCTGTCCATTCGAATCATCCATCTTCGTCTCACGCATCCAGACTTGTAAATTTTAACAGGTACCGTTCCGTGTAATTTTTTTTAATTGAAATTTTATATTCTTAATTAATAATCTTAATCGATCCACGCGATCGAGTTTAATTTTTTTTTTTTTTTTTTTTTTGTAATTGTTGCGAACAATACTCACTCCTTAAACCACAAAGTACAAAAGAATGTATACGAATTTATAGTGCAAATTAAGAAATTAATTGTGTCTGAGTTCTCTCGCTAAAATTGATTGGATCCACGAAGTTAATTCACGTTTTGTAGTTAGGAAATTTAATAGACAGATCGAGATTACAGCATCGATTTCTTAGAGAAAAAAACTCCTTTAATTTGAATGTCAAAGTGTATAGATATCGTTAGAATTTAATAAAAGGAAAGAATTTTATCTGTTTTTATCGTGTATTATTTGAAATTTATAGCCACCTTTAGCACTAGAAAACTAATTTATAGACGATATCTGGAGGTATGAGGGTCACACACACTTTTCCGAAGTTAAATTTTTATCTGGAATAATAAGAGGATCCGATTGCCATTGGTTAGAGCCTGGGTAATATGTGTCTGAATGCGACGTGATGGAGTGATTTACGCGATGACCTCTCGTCTCCGTGCCAACGATGCGTAAATGACGTTTGTCCAACCTTCGGACCGGACTATGCCAACGGGGTTCTTGTTACGCTTTCGGTGCTTTGCCAGAGGTGTAGCGTGTCCAATTTTCATGACTGGATGCTGGTCGAACGACACACAATGTTTATGTTGCTCGAGAAGAATAAACATCTCCTCGGTAATCACTCGGTCGCACGTTTTGTTTCCACGTGCAAATTTCACGAAACTCCCCCCCCTCCACTTAATGATTTCGAGTTAAAGGTAATAAATAAATGATGGAATTAATGGAAAATCGAAAATTAATCATCTCCTCGCGTGTAACCTTAGCCTAAGAAATTAAGAAAGATCCTCCCAAAACACTCAAAATCGGTTTGGTGTAAAATTCAAATTTAAAATTAATAAAAGATTTTAGGGATGTAGTGTGGTAAATAATGGCTTTATAAGCTCTATTACTAATTAAATGTATGTTTATAAACGTACAAAGTCTTGCACTTCCAGAAAAGAAGCCTGGTACCACCGTGCACCCCTGATTAAGAATCACCGCTCTAATTGATTGAAAGCGTGAATTATTCTTTGATTTAATGCTTCGAATCAACTGTTCGCATCGTTAAGAAATCATTTCTATGTTCATTCTCTTGTTACAGTTAGGAATCCTGCATCGAATCCCCATCTGAACACCTGATTAGTAATGGTTCGTGTCTTTCCTTATCTCTCATTCCTATTAGTCAATTTCACTGAAAATCACTCATACATAATAAATAAATCGAGCTTAATCCATTAAAAAGTACTTGATTCACTCGATATTGCTAATTGTAAATAAAAAAAAAATGAAAATTACAGTAATTTGAATCCCACTTTCACCAATTGCTTTATTATAAGCATTTTGTATTGTTTGTAAAATATACAGTTACCTGTCTTTTGCGCTATCCTGTACAGTACACGTATAAAATGTATTTAACATATAAACATTTAGGACCTTTAAAATGGCTCTAAATTCCAAAAATATATAAAACGAGGGTACAAAATTTTGTATGTACGTATGCACATACGTGTGTGTTTTGGTCTATATTTCTCTATATATTTCAGGACCGCATGGACCAAATATAACTCGCCCATCCCCCAAAATAGCCTTCAATTATAATTGAAAAATATAACTGATTTTATCTTTTATAACTCTTTCAAGCTATTTTATATTTATAAGAAATTCAAAATCACGAAATGCTTTTAAAATATTGAGCGTGTATTTTTAATAATAATAATAATAATAATAATAATAATAATATTTATTCTAGCAGTGAAAGGGAAAAAATAATGTATAAATAAATCATAATTAACGTTTTAAATGAAGCACCTCAAAAATTTTATCACAAAACAAATATTTCCTTTCTTAAAAAAACAGTTTAAAATGAGCTCTTCGCATTATTTTCAACCGTCATTCGAATTTACAGAAAGGTCAAAAGTCAACTAAATTAGAGGAATTTAAAGCGTTAGATTTCACATTTATTTCCTACCATTTTATTTACAAGTTTACTTCCTTCATAACTCCCCCACCAATCTGCGGGAGTTATTAAGGAGGTGGGGCCATATCTCCCGAACCAGTAGTCCGACATTCCTGAAAATTTCTGGAAACATTTACCCCTAACACACGAACCTTCTTGCAAAATTTCAGAAAATTTCGACAAAAGACACGGGAGTTATTAAGTTTCGATTTGAGTGAACAAATTGAGTTTTGAAGGTTGTTTGTTATATTACATTATGTTTTTTAAATAAACGTGCGCATTTATTAATAATTTCTTATGAAGTAAGATAAATTTATTAACGTTTCATTAAATAAATTAATTTATTTATTTTGAATATATAAAAAGTAAACGCCGTTATGAAAAAGGTTAATAATGCTTCATGGCAATAGAAACAGCCAAAGTGTCACCACCAATATCAAAATAAACATTTTATCGTAAAATAAATAAATTTAAAAGCTCCAATTATACATTTCTGAGTCAGCTAAACCTTTAAAACAATTTATTTCACGAATTTTTCTATGGGACAATGAACATTTTACTTTAAAACGGGAAACACTAAACGATTAAAATCACGTGATTTCCGGTAGAGAGTTTCAAGAATGTAAGTTATTTTCCTTTATTTCTCTAATGATCGTATGTTCACGTGAATCGATTTAATAAAATCTGCAAGTTTTATCTAATATAACTGATTTTACACGTTATTGAAATAATACAAGAAATTATGTACGAGTTAATTCACTTTAGACACAACGTATAATCTACATATAGTATATAATATGTGTGTATTATGTATATAGTATATTATATAATCATTAAAGTGGAAACCTACTTACTGTCAAAAGAACAGGTAACAGATGTGTAAAGATCCTCCTAGACTGGAAATCTGCAGAAAAAGAAGAGGCTATCCACAGAAAAGGCTGGAGTAAACTTCAGGAGACTTGCATCTAGAATTGAATTGATGAATACTGAAAATTGATGGTGTTATATATATTATATACACAGGATATCCCATTTAAAATTGGCCCACAGAGATGATGAAACATTGGTAATTTTACAGGGTGTATTTATAAAAGGAAGTGGGATTTGAGACTGATCGCAGAACTGTATGCAAACTGAAGGAAAGAGCATTGAAGCTATCGATATTAGTAGACAATTTTATGTCAGTCTAACCATTATTATTCGTACACAAGAGTGCATAGATGCGTATGAACATCATTTTCGTCGTCTTTTTGCACGTTTAATAATGCTAAAACAAAGTTTCTAGCGAGTCTCCTTTGCCTAAATTCATCGCGAGTAGGGCCGATAATACTTGGGATATCCCGTATTAACATTTAATTAAAAATAATACATAAAATATACAAATTCTTCTAGTTTTTGGCACAATTGAAGCGCGAATAAAATACATCAATACATAAGTAATATTTAACTGATTATTCTTATAAACTATTTCTTAGTAGAGTATACAAAAAGTTGTAATATTTTGATTTGTATGTTGAAAGTATGGAGATAATGTATCCATACTTTCAACATACAGCATCGCACAACATTTATTTGAACTCAAGTTTATACATAATTATTTCTTTAATGATATGAAAATGTATAAACTGTTATGGTTTTCATTCATTTTCATGTCATAAAATACATTATATAAGCAAACTATACATTTTTTGTATTTGTAGATACCACGTTTGTTGCAAGGGAAATGTGTATTTCAGAAAAGACACCTTTACAGACATTTTAAGGGCATTCAAATTGTTGAATTTGAAAAGTTTACATTTAAATGATTAAATATTAAAGATTATTACTTTATCAAGTAATAATCTTTAATAATTATGAGTTTTTTTTTTATTGATTAACACTATCATTATATTATCCATTCAGTTTGAAACCAGAGTGGTAGAATTTTAGAAACTGCCTTCTGATACATTTCTGCAGTATCATAATATACAAACTTTATTCATCGTAGCTGAAAATTACCTGTGTACATCTGTGTATTCTCTATTTTTTTTTATCCATATTCTTCTGTACTTTTTCCCTAATAGCTGTGTTCCAACTGTTTTAAGTGGGATGAAGAAATTTTCTCTTTTACGCCTCCCGAGTTGTTAACTATTGTTAAGTCTAAATAAGTCTGTCTAGAACAATGAGGACAACTATATTAGATTTTCCATCAAGTATTTGCTTACTGAATTCACATTACTCAAGAAAACCGTTAAGATTATGGTTGTTTAAAACATAAAAAAAAAAAAACAATAATACTTACACTTTTGTGACGATTTTAACGTTTGACACTTAAAGAATAATCTCCTTTCTTGTCGAAACGGTAGCATTAACGAATACGCCTGTAGAGGTGGTCCTGGCAGTCGAAAAACGGTCTGTCCCTGATATATCGGAGTCTGTCCTAACGTTAGTAATGTGCTTGATAAAAAGGCCTGAAGGCCACAGACAGAGTAAAAAATTTATTGTTACGCATTCGATCGCGCAAATTACGGTTTGAAATTTTGAAAAGTTGTTTAAATTTCGTATGCGCAATTGATTACGCATGTCTGTTTTTTCGAATTTTGAATAAACGCGCGAAAACTTTACGATTTTTCTGTCGCGTTTTTGGAGCACTTTTTAAAAATAAATTTCAAACCAGAAAATTTATTTATACATGAAATTTTACATAAATTTTTAAAGTATTTAAACTATTTTTTGCGTTTTATTATGCCAATCGCACACTTAAAACCGCTAAAAACTTCAAATACAATAAATACAAACTGGAATTTTTCAAACAAACAATGTTGAAACAATTTAATTATTGTAAAGTAAAATATATGTTTTTTACATAAATTAAATTGTCCGTTTTCTTACAGACAAAAAAAGAACAATATAAATATATCTTACATTAAATAAACATTAAATAATGGAGACAATAAACAGCTCTATATAATTTATGACAACTATTACGTGTGTATTGTTTGGAGTATTATTCTTCGTCCATCTCTAATTTATAAATACCTAGAAAATGGTCTAGGTAATTAAGAACGTACAGGTAACCGTCGGAAGTTAAGGTAATATCCGAGGGCCTACGAATGGGTTCCAAAAATCGCACTACGTCCAAATATTCTCCGTCCCAATCGAAGATCTGTAAAACAAAGTTATTCTTAATGTTTCGACAACCATCAAAAACTGTTTCTATTACAGTAGATGCTCTCTAATCCTGCCATTCTTTGTACAGGAGGGTGCCGGATTAGTGCGATTGCTGGATTAACGAATGTATAAGCCTAAAGACAACTGAATGATGTGACCTGTTCCCTTTGGTATTGTTTTTATGGAGACGGATGGGCAAATTATATATTGCGCTGACATGCAAGACTGTACAAAGAAATAAACTGAATAAACAGGTAAACAGGTTGTGCGACATGGCATTTTCAAAGGCAATAACACTGGAGAGTATGCTGGATAACTGAGAACTGGATTAGCGAGAGTCTACTACATTAAGAATCAGAGAACTAATTGATTGATTGTATAGTGCACTGAAAGACGGCCAGTAAAGTTGCACATTTGAATAGTGCTGATCATCATTAGCGTAACCAGGGGTCCCCGGTGTAAGGATTCATTCATTAATAAATCCCGTAAACTGTTCCCATCTATCGAAGCCATACAACTGACCACAGAAACAAGACCTATACTCCGTTTCAACTACGCTGATAGTGAACACTAACATATAACAGCATATTACTGTGTAACTGTTTTTAGTTTTCATACGTTAATAGTTTTAAAATAAAGTATTATCGTGTTGCTTATTGTTAATAATTATATAATGTGAGACTCCTGTAAATAAATTTTATAATTGAACTATTTGTGTGCAAGTATATTGGAGTTCTTCAGTAGTTCATCTATCACGGTGGTTTTTGTCATGTCATGTCATCTATGTCACTATCAACTTAACTGAGACAGAGTATAGTGTAAACCATGTTTACATCACCCTATATACTTCCTAATCCTTGCCCTTGGTCAAGAAAAGGCAAGACCTTTAACAGAGATTGCTTGACGAAGACAGTAAAGTTTCTGGCTAGTCAAATTGTGAGGGGATACAGACTGTACTTTATAAATGGGTCTGTCAATGCATAGTGCTACAAAAACATCTTACCAAATTCCAAAATTCCAATAATCAAGGAACCAAAGTTTATGATGCCAAATCTTGCATCTTCCAGGACAACTCTGTGTAATAATATCACAGAGGGAAGCGTAAACTCTAATGTGTCCTTTTCTCTATAGCCTGTTAACTATGTCACTTAAATTAAAGTACAAATCGATATTTAAGTAAAAAACTTCCTAGAGGTCCAGATCAGAAGCAAAATCTGGTCAGGTCGAGCTATTGATATATTGTAGGTATGAAAATTGCAGAGAAGTAGCCTGAAAATAAACAGTATTACAGGAATATATTAAAAGTGGGGTTGGTATAAACAGCTTGTAATAGAATACTTAAAGAAACTCATCCACTCAACGCCAGAGGCTGCAAAGCTGTTTACTAAGCTTGAGGTGGCCGTACATAGTAGATATATATTGAGATCCTACTCAACAAAAATAATTGTTTACGTTACGCTTTTTTCGTCTATTTACACCTATTTGTGCTGTAAACCTTTCTTTCGTTTCCATAACTACAAACAGTTGTTTTTGCAACAGTGCTTATTAACACTATTGGCAATTTCTTTTGGATAAACAAATAGATTAATTAATGTGAAGCACTAGCACACTACAGACTAAGCCATTTCAATCATTGCCGCAAACAGAGTTAGCTAGCTAGAGTGAGTGAAACGATGCCCTGATCTGAATCCCCTTTAAGGTGTAGTCCATTAATTATGTATACAGTTTAAAGGACGGACGGGTTATGTCAATACTTTCCACTATATGAACACACCAATCGTTGATTCAAAGTCTACAAGAAGGAGTCTGTTGGGAATGTAAAGACAGATATGACTTAACTAAGGCTAATCATTTGTGTAAATTTCTGAAATACCAACTGGCCTCAAACGCAGATATATAGCTCTATAAGACATAAGTGACTCTATAATACACATCCTATCCCCTCAACCGTCGGACATCAGGGTTTTATACCAACAAGCAATCTCTCTGATATTTTAATTACTACTTGTATTTTCATTGCATATATAATTTTAAACATTAATATTAAAGAAACACCGAACACTGACCTGAATCCTGTCATTCCTGCTATCTCCTATCAGCATAGTACCATGGGAATCTAATGCAATTCCTGACGGTTCGTTGAAATTTCCGGGAGTTCTGCCGTAAGAGCCAAAAACTTGGATTTGTTCACCCAATAAATTAGTCTTGTACATCGTGCTTAATCCTAAAACAATGGAAATACGATTAGTTTCTACTTCTTAAGGAATAAAATAATCTTAAACTCACCTAAATCGGATACGACTAATTCGTTATTGTATGTGGCCATGAAACGACATTTCGAATTTTCTGGCCTGTTCAATAGCGGCTGATAAAAGCTCTTATTTTCCAAATGGCCGTCATTGTTAAACACAAACAACTTCGGCTGCCTACTCTCGCATAGAGTCACTAACTTTTCATTTTCCGTCAGCACCAATCCTTAAAACATTTTCAACTAATTGTATACAATCACTTGTTTGATACTATAATTATAAGGTCTAATTATAATATAAATACCGAAAGGTCTGTTTAATATTCTATTGCCAATACTTTTGATGAATATCCCATTAGAATCGTAAAAGTGAAGAGAATTATTATCTTTGATAACTAAATCCCCATTTCCAAGTATAACGACTGCCGAAGGCCTGCGAAGGCTCCTACCTGAAAGTTCAATTACATAATTCAAATATCTTAAACTTTAATTCTTTTTCTAACCAAGTTACCTTGATCCGTGGTATTAAATATTGCCTTTCTCTTTCCGGTTTCGTCCACGATCCAAACTCTGTGGTTTCCTGTGTCGCATATAACTATGTCTTTATTATTAGTCACGGCGACGCCGATGGGGTGTTTAAGATCCACTCCGCATTGCTTAGAAATCACATGCGTGAGTTTGGCAGTGACTGGAACAATTTTCTCTAGATATTTTAAAATAAAGAACATTAAATAAGCACAATAAACAAATATAGAACGTACTTCGGATGTGAATGTATTCTTACCTTCATCATCGTCATCAGAATATTTCGAACTTTTGCGAGCACGAGTGCTATCACCTCTTATCGAGCCATTTAAATTCTCATCTGTTTGCGGAGACCAAAACCCATCTCCTCCAGTAGCACCGATCTTCAAATTATCCATTCTGTTAGCGTTTCTTGTACTTTTGTCCCACTCAGACTTTAAGAATGAGCTGGTGTTATCTGTATTAAATGAACTGCAAATACCGTCGTCGCTGAGAAGCTTAGGAATACTTTCATTCTGATTCGGTATTTCAACTGTTTTAAGTGTTGAAGTCTCTACACGTGCGTTTTCTAAATAACAAGATCCATATTCGTCACTTCTAAGAGGAGGAACTTTTATTATCAATGGACTGTTTCTTACATGATGACCATACAAATAAACAGAGACTTTATAATCAATACCGAAATTGTTATACAAAGTAATTAAATAGAAACCATTTTTTCTATCAATGACATTTCCGTAAAACTTTCTACCTGCAAAATTTTCGGCGAAAGCAGTTAGAGAATATATTAAAAGAGAATGCCAAGGCTTGCCATTTCTCGTTTCTAACCAATACTTATCCACTTCGGATGTAGTAAGAGTCAGTTCCTCTGGCAAATAAGTACACGTTTTGAGATAACCAATAGCCGATTTGGCTATCGAAATGTCTTCCGGTATAAAATCCAGAGGAATATAAGGTAGAAGACGAACTTTGTTGGGACTATTCTCTGCCAGCCTCGAGATATCGCGCAAACGGTGGTAATTGCTGCAGAGATTTATAAGGTTGGAAAGGTATTCCCCGACTTTTCTCTGAAAATCAAGCAGAAACTGAAGTTTCGATTGATAAGTGACATCCAATTCACCCATGAGTTCATCTTTAATGCAATTTATTGTTCTTTTTATCGACGCTTTTGCATTCAAATATTTACTTTCCAGCAATACAATGGTATTATATATCTTTAAAAGTTTCCTTTTATTCATATAACAATTCATATAATCGTTAACAAATTCCGAACGTACGTCTACGTAGTTCGCATCCATCTTTTTCTATAACGAGAAAAAATACACATAATAGTATTATCCCGAAAATTAACAAGTTATGTAAGTTCTAAATAATCCAAAGAACAAATGCAAAAAGCTTTAACTTAACAAGTCTGATTAAAGAAGCATCATCTTTAAGCATTAAACTTGGTAAACCCGAAATGCTATCAAGTTTTAATGCTTTATTAGGATACTAGCAGATGAGCCCGGCGTTGCTCGGGCAAAAAGTAACGATAGCGAAAATGAAAATTATTAGATTATAGCCGATTTTACCAGTTTTCACCGGGTGCAAGAATTAGGTTCACCTTCTTCCCAGACTAATTAGAGAATTTTTAGATGGATCTAAATATATGTTCGGTTTTCCGCAAAAACACAAAAAACTGCATCTAAAATAGTACAGTATAAACCGAGTTCAGTGTAATTTTTAATCCTCTCCCTCGCCTCGCAGAGGGAATTTCGAAAAATCCCTTCTTAGTGTACATTGTTATGATGTACCCTAACTGTGTACCAAATTTCAACTTTCAACCGTTTGGGCTCTGCGCTTCTTATTACTATTATCAAAACATCTCGATGATGTTATAAAGATGGAAGCATATAAATCTTTCATGAATACCATTCAAGCCAGCATATTAAAACGTTTTAATGAAATTTACATGATGTGGGATCAAATTGTCTATTGAGTTTGAACTTCAACTATAAGCTGCCATCGATATATGCAAGAATAGCAAGGTGCAGAGAGTTAAGAATTATATATAGGAGGAATCCGACGACATTCTTTATAATTAAACGATATTAGGAAACGGAAAAGATCCCCAAACCGCCAGAAACTCCCAGAAGTGTATGAGAGAAGTAGGAAGGGTACCACCAGGTCATCAGAAGATACGTGAACACAACTATGACATAAAGCACTGAAAAAACATCATCGCCCTGTCTAGCTTTGCCTGTAAAGACCATATAGAGGCTAAATTAAATCAGGCCCAGCTCATCACATCCTCTACAAATTGGAACCACATCAGACTCTTTCAGTCCATTGAAATAGCCTATTTAAAGCCAGTCGTAGCTCCCAATTGCATCAACTCTAGGGACAAGATACAGCTATCCAAATCACGGCGAGAATGGAACGAAACATCGTTATAGCCTGGGCGACGTAGTAGGGCTCAACGCATGTCTTATTCTGACCTGTTCAAATTTAAATTCTACGCGTGCATTCTATTCGATGCATTCCAATTCGAAACCAACTCTTTCAACCCGAAGCTGGAATCGGGTAGATTTCGAAAACGTTTGCAGATTGATACATTTTACATGTTTTACTGAAAGCCGAAAAGGTTCATTGGTCTAAAGATTCGTGAACCCAATTAGCAAAATATCTTTTGGAAGACTTTTAAATCCTACATTTGGGACGACGAAAGGTTATTACTGTTACTAAGCAGAATTCTGTATGGTTGATCTTATTCTTTAGGTAATTAAACCCTACTAATAGCTCCACCGTGAGGTTTGGGTGGGTAGATGCATAGTGGGGCTATTAATTGATTAAATAGTGTGTGTACATTTGTACATATTTTGTTAGTATGTAGTTAAAACCCATAAACTAGATTTTCTTCAACATTCAACAAATTTTAATTGCACTTTTATAAACAATTTAAGATAAGATAAATAAAATCCCAATTGTTAAGACGCAATATAAGTTTAAATAAATACGTAATTATTGTCATATTTACCTATTAATGTACAATTCTAAAGTATTCAGAAACTGGAACACTATTTTGAATTTTCAAATTCGAATGATCTGTATAGAAGATATAAAACATTACTTTATATTCAGCCTTTATATAAAAATAAATGTGTTCATTAAATTCTGCATATTTTGTATCGGGCAATTAAATTTATTACCTTTGAAAATTGTTCTTTTATATGAAATTACTCCTGCACATCGAAGTTCTTTCGGTCATTCGTTCGAATTTCTACGAACTGCGCGAGCTTATTGCTCAAATGTTCGTTTTTAGCAAAAAAGCGCAGCTCACGTGACAAACCAGCGTTTCGAACGAGTAAAACAGACGAGCCTTAAATTTCAAATTTGAATTTCATCACGCCCTCTACAATCCCGATTAGAAAACGAAATATTAGGATTAAAAAATTTATTTTACTAATTTTCAATTAAAACTCAAAAATACACAATGATACGATTTATTTTTATAAATATTTTCTATAAAATGTTATTAATTTTACTATAAATAATGAAACTTCTCCCTCCTACTATCTACATGTTAAATCCTTCAAACTTTCTGTGAATCTGACTTTGAAATTATCGTAACGAAGCGAGAAATTGGGAGAAAAATCCGAAGCACGTATATTTGAACCAATGAAACTTCAGCTTTTGTCCGTTTAAGAAAGAAAAATGTTTAAAATATATTTTAAAATAAATCCTTCTTAAATACAGTATGTCAATTCGGCCAAATGACGGGGCGATAAAAAGTGATGCCGCTTGTTTCCAGTTCGATCCAGATACTCGTAATTTATCATAGTAATAATTAGGATCATTCTTCATCCCTCATCCGCATCGGATAAACGTATTGAGACGTCATCTGCCTGAAGTGGATGAAAATTCGTATCCCCATATAGTGTTACATCTGAATGTTACGTGTTATAACAATGATGTTTGATTTATGATCTACAGTATTAATGGTGGGTCCGTAAAATTTGGACTTTCGTACATTTTCAGCTGGAAAACGAAGATGTACAGTTGTCGCGCGATAGCGCATTATGTCCGTTTTGAATTCGGTAACAGCAAAATTATTTATAAAAATAGTTTTTATTGTATGTGTTTTCTTTTAACTCTTTCCATCTATGAGCACCAAGAAAGGTTTTTAGCAAGCCCATTATGGGTTCGGCCAGGTCCACACTCGGGCGCCGGGTGGTGAGACATATCCGAAAAATTCTTGTTTTTTTCAAACCCGTCCTGTCACGATCTCGGATTCCCCAGAGCTGTAGGTTGCCACCATAACCGCTTTACCAGAGCTCTTTCGAAACTTTTCTTTACTATTGATTCATTAATTTTTAATTTTAAAGAAAATAAAAATGTCTTTTGGATCGGATTAATTGTTTATGGCAACGCGACACGTGAGCGATCTGCCGAAGGGGATGCTTCCCGGAAGGACTTTCTATAGGAAACTGGCCCCTATTTAGGTGTTTTTTTTTTAACTCTTTCCGCCCTGTGGGCACTAAGAGGGCCTCTTTTAGTAGGCCCATTATGGGTTCGGCCAGGGCCACAATGGGGCGACCAGGTGGTGAGGGACGGGGCCCGACATATCCGAACGGACCACCCTCCCGAAAAATTCCTGGGGATTATTCGACCCGTTCGGATTCGATCCCGGGTCCCCCAGAGCGGTAGGCTGTCACCTTTACCGCTCGGCCATCCGGCCGTCCCTATTTAGGTGTTACAAACATGAAGAAAATCCGAAAAACTCCACGCGGCCACCCCGTTGGCGAGGCGCAAACCCACGACTAGCCAGTGTTTAATAGTTTTTATACACTCACTTTATTATTTAATTTATTATTAGTTTCTTTTTTATTAACCGACCTCAGAGTATAATAAGTAGAAAAGTAGAAAATACACCGAACACTAAACATTTATATCTATACAGATATAATCTTTTAATTTTCATCAATTCAGCGGCCCTGGGCACCTTCCTTGTCACATCACTGCTATTTATTTACAGTTGTAACAAGTTTAAATTACAGTAGAGCATCGATTATCCGACTCCCGATTAACCAACCGTGTTCTTGTCGGCAAATTCAAATGTCCGCTAGTGATGTGGCGCTACAATATTTGGTTATGTCTTGGCTACTTTAATATTACTTTTATTAAATTTTTGCATGTTTTAGCTGGCAGCACTGGCTCGACCATGAAAGGGAGGCTAGTATTTAAACCAGGCTTAATACACTATTCGCTTGTGCCAGTAAATATAGATGGCGTATGAGTAGACCAAAATGGCTGCCACAAAGGGTATAACGTGCTTGACAACGTACGAGAGTTACTTGTGTGTTGTCTTTTTAATAACTTTTCTCTCTGTAGTCAAAACGTTTTATTCGCATTTGTATCCGACATTAATCCTAGTTGATTTCGTGGTTTTTTATGTCACGATGATTACACTTTGTGACATTTTAGAATATGTGGCTGACCGAAAAAGATGTCTTACAGAAGGCGAGGAAATACTAAAACTGATAACTTCACATCTATCCAGCTCTTTCTCAGCAAACATTTCACTTCAGTTTTACCACAGCTAATTTTGCTGAGCTTAAAATTCTTTTATACAAATGTTTTCACCCTATCTAATATAGGCCAGCGTCAGGTTTAATATTATAAATGTTCCAAAATGGAACGTACCGTTTTCGAATATTTTACATATTTAAAATTCAAAAAAATAATTTAACTTTAAAATAAATTGAAAGAAGTGTGTATATTAAATAAATAAATAAACAAATAAAATATAGAAAACAAAGCTAAGTAGAAAGAAATGATTTAAGGGTTTTTAAATGCCATTCTTTTTTCTATTATATATTTCCACGCTGTTGGAAGCGCATTAGCATCCATAGCATTTAGGCAACGGTTTTTCATTTTACTTTTATAAATTTCCACCTTTTCCATCTCCAACGCAATGGATGGAGAGTGCACCGTTTAAATGACTTTAGCCTCTTCCCATTTTACAATCGCTCCTTCAGTCTGTGCCATAATTGCTAATAGTGTTGTGTCCTTTGTCAAAATTGTATGTATGTTCTCGCAGACGTACCGCCAGGTTTCTTCTAGTCACACCCACATAATCTTTTTCGATTCCTAACTGTTGATTTTCAAATGGAATTTTATATACCCCAGCTTTACCTTCCCTTTTTTACGCTGTCTTTATCGTTCCGTAGCAAGCTACAGATATTAGGTGCTCTTTTATGGATCATTCTCGATTTTTATAAAAAAAAGAGCATTTGATACAATATACAAAAAACTTAAACAACTTAAACAAACACCTTAATGTTCGCTGAGAAATTTATTAATTTAACTAACGTTTTCGGCTTATTCAATAAGCCATCTTCAGGTTTTAACTTTCGAACAAGAAACAATATCGTTCTATTAAAAGAATACAATAGTTTGAAAAAATTCAAATCATTAGTAACGGACAAAAAATAAAACAAAGAGGATGAACATGGTAATAAAAATAAATAAATAAACATAAATAAATAAAAATGGTAATATAAATAAATAAATATACAAAAATATATAAAAACAAAAAAAGAAAAAAAGGAAGAACGTGGTAATATAAATAAATATACAATAAAATCGTAAAAGATACAACAAATGTAAGGTAAAAACGTTTTACTCGTGCCCATATATACTACTATCTATCCTAACCAGAAATACTTCCCCATAGAGCTCACGTGTCTCTTATAAATTTTTAACTGCATATTTCAATATATATGTATACGCAATGTGTATAACGCAAGGGACATGCAATTCTGCATGTCCCTTGCGTTAATACATTTATCTCTTAGTTTGCTTCTGTAAATTTCTATCTTTTCAGCCGCTCTTGCCAAAGTTGGAGAGTGTACCTGCTTTATGATTTTCGTCTCATTCCAATGTACTAAGGATCCCTCCGCCTGCCCCATCTGGGCTAATACCGTTGTGTTGGAACCTTTTCTAATATCATATTTATGTTCCTTGATCCTTATTCCTAGGTTTCTAGTAGTAACCCCTACATAATCTTTATTAATACCTAATAGCTGGTTCTCGTAGGGAATCTTATACACACCCGCCTATAGAATTATACAATAGAAAGAATTATACAGATAGCAGGAACATTAGGTTATAGGAGGAAAGTCATTGAGGGAATTATTAGAAAATTTGAGGCCAGTAATGATAAGAGACACCAGGCACGGGCCTTACAGATACACGAAATTTACATACAATAAGTATCTGGGAGGGATTATGAAAGAAATAGCAAGAACTAAGGATACAAGGGTGATCTTGAAAAGAGCTCCGAATTTGTATAAAATACTTAGAAACGATAAAGGGTTAGTTAAAAAAGAAGATAAGGCGGGTGTGTATAAGATTCCCTACGAGAACCAGCTATTAGGTATTAATAAAGATTATGTAGGGGTTACTACTAGAAACCTAGGAATAAGGATCAAGGAACATAAATATGATATTAGAAAAGGTTCCAACACAACGGTATTAGCCCAGATGGGGCAGGCGGAGGGATCCTTAGTACATTGGAATGAGGCGAAAATCATAAAGCAGGTACACTCCCCAACTTTGGCAAGAGCGGCTGAAAAGATAGAAATTTACAGAAGCAAACTAAGAGATAAATGTATTAACGCAAGGGACGCAGAAGGTCTTCCTTCTAGCTTGGAAATATGCAGTTAAAAATTTATAAGAGACACGTGAGCTCTATGGGGAAGTATTTCTGGTTAGGATAGATAGTAGTATATATGGGCACGAGTAAAACGTTTTTACCTTACATTTGTTGTATCTTTTACGATTTTATTGTATATTTATTTATATTACCACGTTCTTCCTTTTTTTCTTTTTTTGTTTTTATATATTTTTGTATATTTATTTATTTATATTACCATTTTTATTTATTTATGTTTATTTATTTATTTTTATTACCATGTTCATCCTCTTTGTTTTATTTTTTGTCCGTTACTAATGATTTGAATTTTTTCAAACTATTGTATTCTTTTAATAGAACGATATTGTTTCTTGTTCGAAAGTTAAAACCTGAAGATGGCTTATTGAATAAGCCGAAAACGTTAGTTAAATTAATAAATTTCTCAGCGAACATTAAGGTGTTTGTTTAAGTTGTTTAAGTTTTTTGTATATTGAATTCTGCTGGGTACGAGTGTGGTTTATTTGATACAATGTTGACAAACGACACAACAGAATATTATCAATTATAGCACAGACTGAAGGAACGGTTGTAAAATGGGAAGAGGCTAAAGTCATTTAAACGGTGCACTCTCCATCCATTGCGTTGGAGATGGAAAAGGTAGAAATTTATAGAAGTAAAATGAAAAACCGTTGCCTAAATGCTATGGATGCTAATGCGCTTCCAACAGCGTGGAAATATATAATAGAAAAAAGAATGGCATTTAAAATCCCTTAAATCATTTCTTTCTACTTAGCTTTGTTTTCTATGTTTTATTTGTTTATTTATTTATTTAATATACACACTTCTTTCAATTTATTTTAAAGTTAAATTAGTTTTTTGAATTTTAAATATGTAAAATATTCGAAAACGGTACGTTCCATTTTGGAACATTTATAATATTAAACCTGACGATGGCCTATATTAGATAGAGTGAACACTTTCTATTCTAACAAACTACTTTATACCCATAGTAGCCGCCATTAAGTAGTTCGCGCTAATACCGCTAGGTGTCAGATCTATCGTTGGCCCAAGCGAATACTAATAATGTATTTTTTCAGAGTGTACTATAGATTACTCCCTATGGAATTTCAGGACGTTGATTATATATTTGAACTCAGGGGACCGAGACGAGTTCAACGGTACCCTATTTTTGGACCGGAGACGAAAAATAAAAAAGTTATCACACTTTTTAAGTTACCATACTTTTTTAATGCTCTCATGCAGACGGCACCGTAGTTGCTAGTATTGCCATCTTGCGGTAAAGTCTGCAAACCGTGACGTCGGACTACGGTCATCTCCCGGAGCGTTAAACACGCGATACGAGAGCGGAGAGAGCGACGCGACTTCCGATCATCGCGCGATCGCCATTTCGGTTAATGTTACTTATGGCAGCGAACATGGCGGCCCGACTGACCTCTCGTATGGGCACCACCACACGCCGCCATGTGCTAAAACTAGTGATCGATTCACGATAGTTCTTGAACAAAGTAAAAAAGGGAGGAAAACGTCTACTAAAGGCAATTTTAACGGCAAGCGACGGGACTCCCGATCGCGATAGCGAGGCCGACTTAGCGGAGAGCGACGCGACTCCCTATCATCGCGCGATCGCCGGAAAAAAAGTATGATAACTTTTTTATTTTTCGTCTCCGGTCCAAAAGTAGAGTATCGATGAACTCGTCTCGGTCCCGAGTTCAGATATATACTCAAACACACGAAATTCCATAGGGAGTAATCTATAGTATACCCCTTTTTTCATACTTTTCGGTTATCCGACCAACCCGTCCCCAATTAAGTCGGATAATCGATGCTCTACTGTAGTTATGTAAAGTGCAAACATTTTACTAACGTAACGGTACAATTTAGAAAAATGGGCTGCAAGGGGTACGCAAGCCAAGAAAGATTGGGAACCGCTAAACAATAGAACGGTGTTTATGACAATATTTACTGTTGAATAAAAGAAAAGATCGAGAAACTATCACGATGATTGAAAATCTATGTTATGAAGCATTCAGATGTGTAATCGAGATAGTGATAGGTAGCAACATTCACTATTTATTATCAAAATTTCGCTACTTGGAGGGAAATCAGATTAAAATTCAAGAAGAGTTGATAGAGCAATTACAATCTGAGATCCAGACCATAACAGAAAACGAATCGCTTACTTCCTCGGTTGTTGGTTTCGAAATCCCCTCTGCGGAATTTCAATTAAATTTCTTAACTGAGATCGAAGAAATGAAATTGCGATTAGTAAAAGTGGAAGATCTTATAAATTTGATGGATGAAATGGATATTACCGAGCGGGAGATTCCAGAAAATAAATCCGTTAGAGATAAATCCACGTCATGCTCCAAAGAATCCAAAGATGAATACGTACAGACGATGGATGTTCGCATTTATGAAGAAGAAACGGATACAAATACATCAGAAAATGGCATGAGATCAGTGGTAAACGTTAAAAAAGAATCAAAAGAATTGATGGAAGAAATAGTGAAACCATCCAATAAAATCATAAATATCGGAATATCCATAAATATAGAAAAAGAAAAGAAAATCGACTTGAAAGCATCACTTGAGGAATTAACAGACGATGCTAAACATCAAAAAGAAATTGCAGTTAAATCGGAGGAGCTATCCACAGATAAATATAAACAACACTCGAAACAACGCTGTTGAATTAATTTCATCGGAAAATTTTCAAAGCATAGAACTATCCAAGTCAATTACGAATATAAAAGACGATTTAGAAGTTATAAAATCTCTTATTGAAATTTCCGAGAAAAATAAAACAAATCCAGTAATCAATACCGAAATTTCTTCAGAAAAAACAAAAGAAACTGTGATGCCTATCAGAGAAATTCATGAAAAAATTTTAGTGGAGAAGATTCAGCCTCAAGAAACGGATGATGATGATAAAAAAGTGCAAACAATTGTTGTTTCAAAATCATCTGAAATCGCTTCCCCTCCATTGTGTTTAAATGAGACAAGATAAAGATGAAGAAATGCTTGAAGTACCCTCAGAAAATATGGATTTAAAATTCCAAATTGCTTCGAGACAGCAAGTTCCACAAACGAAACAAGGGGAAGAAGAAAGAATTGTGACAATAATTAAAGAATCGCCGGAAGAACAAAAATCCGAAGAACACAAGGAACAATATAACTTTGCCACGCAGAAAAAAGAAAGTTCATTAAAATTAGAAGGCATAAAATCCTCCGAAGCAAATTGGTTGACAGAAGGAATCCAACAATTTACTTTCGATCAAGCTGTTTCCGTAAAAATTGATGTTGGTTCGGAAGAAGCGATGGGAATCGATAGTCCTGCAGGAGTTAAAGTACAGTTAATGGTGGATACGGGAAAGGAAGACGTAGAGAATAAATCAATAGTTACTCGAGAAATTCCTAAAACCGCCATTGTAAGTAATTTGCAAAACAAAAAGTCGTCTCCTTGGCAGAAGAATGAGATCAAAGAAATGATTTCTTCCAAAAATGAAAGAAGAAACTCGCCTGCATGTCTAAATGTCTTGGGAACTTTGGAAAAACTAGAAGAAATGGACATGGCATACAGGCAAAATTCAGAAAATTTGGCAAGCGAAATTTTACAAAACACTTCTTCTTCCCGAAAAAACAGAGCAAAGGAAAGCTGCAAAGTAAAAGAATAAATTAAATTTTCATTCAAGAAGAAAAAATTTTTCAGATTAAAATTTCAAAATTGTGTAAGAACATGTTTTTATTTTAAAATAAATCCACATTGGTATCACATAAATTTATTTATTTATTTTTTTCCACATTTATAAACATTTACCTTGAAAAATTTTGGTAAGTACTTCCAAGAAAACGAAGAATTGATGCACATATACACAATACATGACTATTTCTGAAAATTGCAATGCAATTTTAACAAACTGTTTCTAATTAATAAAAGTAATCACGATAATTTAATAGATTTTAATTAAATGTCCACCCATATAAAAATAAATTCTAAAAAATAGATGTTGCATTTAGTGGTCGTTCAAGAAAATATAGATAGCAAGATATTACACTTTGAAGAACTGTTAATATATTTACATTTCTGGATCAATTTTCCAAATTTACTATTTGAAATAATGCATAATCGTGTTATTGTTGTCTACAAATTCAATATGGCAGCGCAGAACTCTTATTTACATAGAAATAGTTCAGAAATAAATTGATATAATATAGAGTTAGTTAGAATGCAAATTTAAACTTGACTTCCAATTACAATGTAGTATATAGGAACTAAATTTTCAGTTAAAATTAATGTTTTTATCAATTTTACATAATTTTAAGACATTTTAATCATTTAATTTCAATGGTATTCCGGTTTGTGATTTGTATCGATTTCGTATAACGACCGTTTTGCCGAAGCTATATCTCGAAATACGTTTTAAAATACCGTAATTTAGTACGGAGGTAATTTTACTTTTTGCCGTAATTAAAGAAATGAAATTCGCAGTAATATCCTCACATTTTGCTGCAGAATACTGTTTATATTATATTAAAATATAGTTCAATTTTTCCAGAAATACGAGAAATAGTTATACTATTGAAATCGTGGCAAATTCTAGTCAAATGAGAATTAAGAGTATTTTTGCCATTTTCAATTTCATGATAACTATGTACATAATATTTACAAACTTGATTTAGACAGAGTTATTGCTAAGCAATTGCAAGTCACATTTGACAAATAAATGGAATAATTATAACACAGATTTGTATAGGATATCAAATTATGGTTTTTGAATAATTAAGATAATGTTTTTACACATTTACTGCATAAGCTTTCAGCATTTCTTGATTTTCGTTGTAAACTTTCTCTACTTTATTCAGGGGCTTCGAATCGAGATCGATGACCGACATGGAAAATACGTACGATTTATTATTCGAACCCGTGATTACGTGTTCCGACGGGACGAGTGGAACGGCACTGGCAAAGTAAACGAGAATGAAATTACTTTGTATTCGTGATCTAATTTAAAATAAAAGAGAGATGCTTACTTTTCACATAACTGCTGAAGTACAACCATAACTGAAAAATCTTTTGCACTTAGGGCAACAAGAAACTCCCATATCTGTAATAAAAAAAAATAATGAGAAATTTTTAGAAAATGAAACATTAAATGACATTTTTACAATCATCTAATTGTTAGAGAATCATTAATGTTATGAAGATAGAAATATAGCTAGGTAACAGCTAATTTAGTTATATATGGATAATATATAAGTATGTGTACATGAAGATTATTTCAATATATAAATAAAATATATGAAAATTACAACTGACTGCATGTTATTTCAATATGGAACATACAGAAAAAATGAACTCGTGAAAACTACATTCACCTCTCAAGTTTTTCAAAACAATACAGGAAATATGCAATAATATTGTGTTGTAAGAGTAATTAATTAAAAATAATTAGGATTTTTGTATAGCTTTTTGCTCATAACCACTACATTCACATCTCAATTAATGCTGCCATCTGTCTCAATCTGGTACTGAACTGAGATCTTAAACTAGGGATCCCAAAGTAGTCAACATTGACTTCCAAGGTTCAATTGAAAATGGTTCTTGTATACAGTTCAGGATGATGTAAATTCTCATACAAACTAGTGCACCAGATTTATTTATCCATCATCATCATTAATTGTATTAGCAAAAAAAGGAGGGTTGACAGTCAAAGAAGTTTGGGAACTCCTACCTTAAACAATAAGAATTATATATAGTAATGCAATCTAACATAGGTTTGAATTCAAATACCAAAGACTTATCTCTAATATTTATGGGGAAGATATGTTTGTAAGTATTCACTAATGTTTTACAAGGATGTAATATTGATTGTATTCAAAGTCTGTATCAAAAATCTTTTGCATATTCAGTATATATGAAACTAAACAATATGTCAAGCCTGGCCAACTCACAATGGAAATCTGATCTATTCTCATAAATCACAGTAGTAGTGATCAGCCTACGAAATTCCCAAAATTTTAAAAGTAAAAAAAGCACCAGGAGTTAATTTTATGTACTCAATTGGTACATACACCATCAACAAAAACCTTTTGCAAAGCTAGAGTAAAGTATTTTAATGAAATAAAAAACAATGAGATGACCCTGAAAGTTTGAAAAATTGGAATGGGATGGTATATCTTTGGATACTTTTTGAAAATGATGAAAGTTAACATCTGTCTTCAAGATCTTTACATTCCTTTAGAATAATATATTATAAATACGCATGTAAACGTACCAGTAATCTTCTACATAAAATATTTTAAAAGAATATCAGACATTATAATATTGATGTGTTTTTAGAGATGTACCATTTTAGAATAGTTAGTAACACATTTAATTTCTTTAACACAAATATTTATATTTCATAAATAGTGAAATTATAAAGAATTATATCTTTCTGTAACAAAGAAATACCTTTTTACCTAGAAACAATTTAATTAATAAATATACTAACATACTGCAGTATTTTTCCAAAAATGCACAAAGTAATAATGTTATGATTTATTTTTTTTATGTTTTCAATATATTAATAGTAAATTCATATAAACATTTAATCATACTCAGTCACTAAGTTTTTTAGGAGAAGGTTTGACAAACAGATACCCAGTTTTGGCCCTTCATTTAATTTTAAATAATAATAATAAAACAATAATGCCAGACATTTGCTAAGAAGAGAGTTGAGATTTTACTGTATTTAGCTTAATAGGTTGGTCAGCAACTGTTGAGTTAAATTTAAGTTCTGCATATCCTTTTGATGCATGCCAAATTAAGCAGCTTTAATACAGCTGGATGCAAGCCAATGCTATCAAACTGTGCCTATTTTGTGAAAAATCAGCTAAATGTAGCATTGTCAAACAGCTTAAAAACCAGGAGAAAAATAACTTTTATGTCACAGTAGGTGGAAAAAGAGACATCATGGTAGGCAAAGTTTATTTCAGTATTTTGTTTTTTAATTTCCATTGGAGAATACAGATTTTTTTGTAATTCATATTTCTATTTAGAGCAGAGCTCTTCGTTGGTGGCAGCCAGCATGAATTTTGTCTCCAGTGCTTTATTAATATAAAAGATTTTGCACGTTCTTAAAGATGTATTTGCAAACCACATAAATTATCATCTACAGGAAAATTTATGTAATTCAAAAATAGTTTTTTGCATAATGCATAACTTCACTGTAAGAGAGAGATAATTTTATGATTTAAATAAACAAATTTAGATATATCATTATCAGAACAATGAATAATATAATTCTGATTCAAATAAATATCATGGGCTTAAATATGTCATTTTATGTCACAGAATTACTTCCCTTATTCTACATTACACCCGAATAAAAACTTTTCCATTTTTTATACACCTATATAACTCAAACTGGTTATTTTTAGCACCCTCCAAATCCAAGATTTAGAAGTTTTATTATACTTAATCTAAATATGATTTCTACTACTTTCTTAAACGTATTAGAAAAAAATTTAAAAACTTTTGTTGTCTTTTCTTGTTTTATCTTAAAAAAGAAGCAATAGGTTTTATATATGGCAGTTCCATGAGACTTCGGGACAACGGTGACTCTGATTCTTCCAACTAAGTTGAAAAGACAATCATAGTTCCAATAGTAGCAAAATAAAGCCATTCCAAGATCTTTATCTGAAGAATTTAGAGGTAGAGAATCAACATTCATGTGTTATAGAAGATATGCTACTTCAAACTGTGCATATTCTGCAAATATTACATTCTATATCTAATGTTGGACTGTGTGTGTACATGCACACACGTGTATGCATACATAATAATAATTACTAAATACCTTTCTGGCCATATATGATATTTCTGTTTCAGAACTTTGTCTTTCATGTTTTCCTATTTCTACAGGGATTTCATTTCTTGGATAACCATCCACCAGATGAAGATTACTGAAACCAAAAATATTATTACATGTATAAAGGCAATGAAAATGTAAAAACTGTTTGAACTTATTATAATTTCCATTTAAAAAATATTCAATGTCAATTATTGAAATAACTGGAATGAATGTATCTTCTTGACCTTCAATGCCAAGAGGGTAGGCCTAAGTTTGTGTTTATCTTGCAAACACATCTTAAACAAAATATATTTTATGCTATTAAGTATTTTCAAATCCTTACCTGTTATTTAAGAGATCACTACATGAGCCTTTTATTTTCAAATACATAGAATATATATGTGCAATATCAATAGAATCTAATTTCTGCAACTGAAGAATTCTACCCAAAACACAACTTGAAGGTAAACCATCTGAATGTTTCCTTTCTGAAAATTTAATTTCTTATAAAAATCATATATTAATAATCATAGGCTGTAGATACAAACATTGCACAAGGCTACAATCTCGTTTCTCCTATGTAATTGCACTAGGTAATCAACAGTGATCTATTCATTGGTTTAGATACCACGACTCCACGACTCCTTTTTCGTGGTGACAAATCCTATCACGGATCTTACGAAAGATAATGACGTAGTTTAAATAAAGTCATAGAGCATCCAAAGATTGGTACAAGGTTTTTGTCCAGTTAAAATACTGAAATGAGAAGTGGTTGGACACAGTCAAAAAACGAGTGGTGAAACTATGACAGATTTCTCTACCTGGTCTCGAGTGAGACATAGCTTTGTGCAATGTATGTATACATATCCTATATAAATATATATTTGTTCAGATAACAAATGAGTTAAAATATATAAAAGAAGAAAAGCATTTTATAGCCATATTTGTTTGTGAATAAATGTTAAGTGATAACGTAATTTGAAAATTTATTTCAGTCGCATTACTTTTGTAACAGGAATAAACAAAAAACAATTTCATTTTTGACCTGTCTTTAATGTTACATAAATATGATATTTAAATAAGAAAACTATAATCAAATTTTTGTTTTAATTAAATTTTCATGTTTCCTAAATTATTATTGGTTGAATAAAACAATTTTAATATGGATTGTAGTGGTCAGTCCCTAGGATAATGTCTTTATTATAAAAGGCATGCTTGGAATGTGTTTTCTGAATCTAAACATGAAATAATAACATTTATTATGACATTGTCACAATGTTCTCAACTCTTTTATTAGTGCCTTGACCCTTTACATCATCCTTTTCCTGTTATCAATAGAGTTGTGCCAATCATCTATCTAACTCAGTCCAGAAAAAATTTTGAATTGAAATAATGTGACTTCTGTGCAAACTGAACGTTCATCTGTAGTTAATTGGGAGCCTCATGCCCTTAAGCTTTCCGCATCTGATCTCAACTTTCATTTATCTATAGCAGGCGTGGCCAACAGTTTTTGCCCCCGGGTGAATTGGAAAGAAAATTTTTTTCATGGGCCAAACGAAATATTAAAATTTAAAAATGTTAAATACAAAAACAATTCATTTAAGTAAATAAATTAGTATTATATTTCTAGCAAAGCACACAAATTACTAAGTTAAATTGTATATCTTGAATTACTGTCTAACATACATTATGATAAATATTAATATTTTAAATTTATCATTTTTTTTTAATTCTGGAACTTTCACACAGACAAGTACAAAAGTTGTAAATCTCTACAATGGAATTATTTTAAAAAATAAAGAAGTAATGCAAATCCATTTGACCAATTATTGGAAGTTAAGTAGCTAGTATTGAAAGATTAATTGCGGGCCGCATAAATTCATTAAGCGGGCCGTATGTTGGCCACGCCTGATCTATAGTCTATTATAATCATAAGTTCGCACCTACTGTAAACAAACTAAGACACACCCCTTTGGTTATTGGTTTAAACCTACGTCCATCAATTAGAAACTGCATTGCATCTCATTTGTCCATGGAAAATAGTTCCTCCTTATTTATAAAATAATTAATGAAATACTGGTCACTTAGCAATTATTATAAATGTAGCTATTTCATATTTGTTAAGTTGTTATTTTTAATGAATATTTACACATTTTGAATAATTAAAAATAAACTTTTTCCGGTCACAGTTCCGCTGAAGAAAACATCTAGTGTGAAATTTTGCCATCAACAGTGGCATGCAGCTGCGGGCATTCACAAATATGGAGTGTCATGTTGCATTATGTAGATGTGGAGAAGGCACTTTCAACATCATTTGTGATGTGGATTTGTTTCTCATTACATATGGTATCTTCAGCTTGCCTTTATACTTATGCATTCTGGAGATATTCATAATTTTAAAGGGTCAGCCCAGAGTGGGTCTAAAATGCTTTCTTCATGTTAATAAAGAAATATATTCTGTTGCACAGAACAAATTAACATAAATCACATTTTAATATTGCATGAATATTTGCAAAACTGTTGCAAAACATTAGAAGAGACAATGTTCAAAATTTAAATGTAAAATTTTTGTAACGTATAATCAAATAAAATAAAAATACAATTATAAAACAAAAAAACTATTTGAAATCTTTTAGAAATATTCAATCTTTGATATAATTTTCACTGTTTTGTTTTTATTAATTAATTATGATATATAATATTTATAAATCAAATTTTTACAAACCATTTTGTTGCAAATAATTGCATGAATATTTGCAAAACTGTTGCTTATGTGACATATTGCTTTGAATATTGCTAACTTCTTCAGAATTAAATGGTGAGAGTAAAGCTTGGATCACCAAATCACAAAAAACATCCAATTTTCTGAAAATAAATAGAAATTCATTTTGAATATTTTTTTGTAATTATAAAACTATTAAAAATTAATTATAAATAATTTCTATTTTAATTTTATTTAAATCTTTCGACTTTTAAAAAGCTCGGGAATTTAAAATCTAATCCATTTTAATAGATAATCAGAATTCAAGATATAATTTCAAAGTAAGAGAAAATCTGGTTAATTTAGTAGATACTCAATCCAACATTGTAAATATGATAGAATATATACAGTATTTGATTACAGATACACTAAGATAATTTTAACATTTATGAAGTAAAGTAATCCAATAACAAATTATTATTTTAAATATTTCAAATTTTAGTAATTTATCTTTATTCAGAACATTGTAACCTGCTTATGCTTACTGAGCCATTAATACTTCAATTCATTTTATTTATTTATTGGTTTATTTTCAACTGAACTTCCCAAATAGATGAACACAAACGGCAAACATTCTCTTTTATATTGTGTGAATTTTAAATCAGTAAACAAACTAATTAGGAAGTGAATTGTCTTTCAAACATTTGTAAAATATTTTGAAATTTCTCTTTAAAGAAGTTTTCATTTGAATAAAGTTAGTGTTAATGAGGCTAATGTTTTTAATCAAAATTTTTTCTTTCTTGACAAAGAAAGAAGAAAAATTTGGGCTTTAAACATATAGTCAAATTATCATCAAATGCACGTATTAATGCAAACAACCATGTTTTCTTGTAACACCTCTTGTCTACTCAGACTTGTCCTCCAAAGCTTCGTTACAATTCTCCTCTTTTTCACTCTTACTCTGCAAAGCATTGTCTCTGATTCGTCGAGTAAATTTAAAATGCAGTATTTCCTGATTCCAGTATTTTGAAGATTGCTTTGCCAAGCACCTGATACCCATGTAGCAAAACCAAAGGATTATAATGCACGTGACAGGAAAATGTTTATTTCTGGTTCTTCCACATGTCTTCGGCATATGGAAGAACCAGAAATAAAGATGTAAAAAAGCCTTCTCTCTCTTAATACACCTAGTAGTGAATATAAATACAGGAAAATGTTTATTTTTTATGATTCAGAATGTACAAATATTCATTAAAAATACCAATTTAACAAATATGAAATAACTACATTTATAATCATTGCTAAGTGACCAGCTATTTTCGGCTCATCTCTTTAAAAGGGACATTCACCTTGATCTCGATAGCACTCTGCTATAATAGTAGTATGAACTATACACAGTTTGTAAGATTTATTGCAAAAACGCAAAGGATTCTTCACTCGTGCGTACAGGACAACCTAGGTTTTTGAAGCAGTGAAAAATGAATAAAAACCTCGTCTTATACAGAAGTAAATACAGTATTTGAGTTTTTTTCGGCATGGAACACATTATCATATTTTACATTAGTTTCTATGGGAAAAATTGTTTTGCTTAATGAGTGTTTCGCATTACGAGTAAGGTTCTGGAACGAATTATGCTCTTTAAGTGAGGTTCCGCTGTATCAGTTTTTGGTTTGTTTAGATTCTGAGCAAATTTAATTAACGCTAAACAAAAAAGAATTCAGTTTAAACTTTTTCTGGAGTAGTTTAGCACTTTTTTGGGCTTGAATCTATCATTTCTAGTTTATTCAAGAAATTATAAATGATTGTACACCTACACATTACAGTCAAAAACTGAAATTGCCAGAACGTGATCTTACTAGCTAGAAGTAATTGTAACACTAAGACATCCCTATATAATTTCTGGGGAAACTATTATTGATGTAAACAGAACCAATAACTGGTGTGAAGAAAACAAAAAGCTAACAACTATCTCAAGACAAATGTTTTCAAACTCCTACTGAGTTCTTCATCGGGTGCTGTAACAGTTACTAGATGAAACGTCATTTCAAAACATAAAAGCTTTTATTTGAAAGAAATAAATTTGAACCTCTTCTTACCAAGGTGAAGTTGATGTGCTTTGAACAAGGCCATTCATTCGACCAGAAAATTTGTGTATTCTAAGTTGGCAAGGGAAATTGAAAACTATTCATTCCACCAAGATCCAGTGATCTTGTCTGTTGAAAACGCCAAGCTTGTTAATATCCAGGATAGACTGAGAATCAATTTGAGGAAATGGTACAAGAAAAAATTTGAATGAATACTACATTTTCAAGTTCCCAAGTCATAACCACCCTCTTTCCCATTTGTGGTATGGGGTGACATAGAGCTACTGGGATTTATGATGAAAATCTTGAAGTATGAACCTGCATTTGCAACCCCCCTCCTAGGACAAATACAAGATGCTTCATCCCCGATTTGAAGATACTGCTGCGAGATCTCTCAAATAGGCAAAAGGAGTATTAATTCTGGATGACAACCTTCAAGAATAAAAAAGCAAGAGAGTTCCAACACGTTGGGAGTCCCAAAGTGTTGGAACTAAGTGAGAAGCTTTGATGTTCTATTCATTGGATGCAACTAAACAAGGTTACTCATCAGAGCCAACAAAACCAAAGCACCGGTTCTCATGAAATGTGACTCATATACACAGGGCTTAAGTGAGTACATAGAACAAACTCAATGTGAAAGGGTTGAAGATGGGTACATCAAGAAACTACAATCTAAGGTTAAGTGTTTTGCCTGCACTAAGCTAGCTGGGTGCCTGGCTCTGGGTAACAGTTCTTGACTTCCTAGATGTCCCTAAATTGTTTATGAAGACCCATAAGCATGGGCAACAACTCCATCCGGTTATAGACAAAGCTAGAGCACCCACTCATCTGCTGGAAAAGGTCACCCAAGCCCTTCTCACACCCCACCTAGAAGGGTAACCTTATATTGTCACAGGCTCAGTGGAGCTCATACAGCAATTGAAAGAAGTCTGCCCTCCCCGGTACATCACTGTTTTAGACTTTAGACCCCTCCATTGAACTTCCTCCATGATTTTGTGTGCTCCAGGATATGTTGTTTCACATTGTCAATGACGACTCTCTCCATCAGCATATCCTAGAAACAGTCTACTTAATTTGTTACAATTTGATTTTTCAATTTAATGGTATAATCTACCATCAGGGAAAGGGAGTCCCAACGGGTAGACCAGTATCGAGAGACTTATGTGAGATGGTAGTCCGACAATTAGAGAGCAAAGTCCTCCCCAGCATTCTTCTTTACAAGAGGTATATTGACAACATTATTATTTTTTGAAATTACAGTTCCGGATTTAACGGCCTTTGTCAATACCATCAATAACAATTCTTATGGGCTGATCCTGGAGGTATAATTTATCAAGTCCATATCTGTAACCTGTCAGGTTATATGCAAGAAGCATCATGGAATATTGGTTACATGAAGCCATCAAATTTAATATTCACTAATTTCATGTTTTACAAATTTAGAACAGAGATCTGTTCTGAATGTGAGCAGCAGCATTGTTAATACCTGTCAATACCTCCTTTGCGATTAAAGTAAATACTAATGACAAAATATCTTGAACACATCATGTGTTTCTTTGTGCTTTAATTGTTGAAAGAAACTATAGAAGTGTCTTGTGTTTTTTGCCATTCACAGTGCCACAAGACCTATTATGTAGTGATGAGTGTCATTGTTTAGATTGTAGTGATAAATTTTTTAACTAAATTTTTCACAACTAAGGCTGCCAGGTACTTGGAGATAAAATCAAGGACAAAATGAATTCTTCCCAAAAGATATTGGATGCTTCAATTCCAGGACAAGCCAGTTGTGTATTCTTACTCTACCAGTAACAGAAAGAGATTTAAAGTGTGAAAAAAAAGGTACTTCATTGTAGGAATGGATTTTAGAACACAGTCCTTGCAGATAGATTGCAGACAGAAAAAAACTGAGACAACCCCAGAAAACCAGACATCTGGCAACTCTATTCCCATCAAAAATCTGTTCTGATTTTCCTGAAATGCTAGCAAACAAAATTTTGTTGCATTAGGCTGTTAAATTATTTATATTCAACACTGGAAGGATATTTAATTACAATCAACCTGCATTAAAAACAAAAACAATAATTTAAAAACCTTTAGTTTCAAACACTAAACTAAACATTTTTCCAAAAAAAAAATTTGTTAATTACAAAATATATAATTAGGTTATTTCTGTGTATATTTAAAACTAAAATTATAACTTAAAAGGCAGAAGTGTGTCAGAACAGTGCCGACTGGAATTTCGAATTTGCTGACTGGAATGCTTTCGGCATTGATGGAGTCCGAACTTTAAGGTCACGTTGGGTCTACTAAACGAACAAACACGCATCTTGTGTAACACCTTATAATTGTTTCTCAAATTTCCTTTAATGGTTCGCTCTATCCCATCAGTAATTCAGTCTCACATCTGAAGAAGAACTGCCAACAGTTTGAAAACGTTTGTAGTGATCTGCATCCTTTATTTGTTTGTTTTTTTATATCACACCGGTTATACGTTCTATGAGTGCAGTATTTTACACATCCCAGTGTTTTGCAGTGTAGTGTAGGGTATTCGGATAATCAATGCTCTACTGTATTATTGTTTTCAGCATAAACATAAAGAGGAGGAACATATTTTTCTTTTTCCAAAAAATTTTGTTAGAACAAATACAATTAAGTAAAAAGTTAACTAATTTAAGTAAAAGAAATTCTTACTTTTCATGTGATTCTTTTCCAAAAAATTCATCCATTAATGGTAAAAGATCTGCTTTATTCTCTTGACAAAATATTAACTTTTGATTCTGAAATTTGGTATGAAAGATATTAACAACAAAATTATTCATTATTAATAACAACAGTAAATAGAAATGCATCATTTCTAATAGAATAATAAAATGAGTTATATATCTTTAATTTTTTTATATTTCAATCTATTTTGTTGGATACAGTCAAACTATAATAATCCAGATATGTAATTATATATCCTACTGAATGGTGTCATTATGGGGATATCTTTTGACTGTCAATATAGACATAAATACAATAAAGGATTAACTGCTTGCTGTGGTAGCCAGTCTGTTTGTTTAAAAAAGAACAAAAAACAATTCCAAAGTCTTATCTTTGTAAATGAAGAAAAAAAATTAAGTTGAATTTCAAGTGTAAAAATAATGCTGTCACAACATAACGAACATAAATGGATTGCTATGACCCTCAAAAATTGTAAATATATATAAGAATTTGCTTGATAAATTTAGGTAAATATGAGGTCTGTTCAAAAAAGACTGGACTTTTGTCATAGCATATGAACCATTGCATCAATTGATTCTGGCAAGTGGTGCCACCTTGCAGCAAACTTGGTGCATCATACTGCTTCACTTTGACAGCTCTGATCAGTTGGAAATCTAGTTTTTAGATTTGTGTATAATTAGTTAATGTAACTAATCAAATTTTGCTTTAGATCGTTTCAACAACACATTATTAGCAAGATATCAATTAAATTTATTATATACTATATACAAAATTGCTTCTATTCAAGCTTTTAATGTTAGTTACTCATGTTAATTTAGTTTTATTTATATAAACATACATAAAACTAAATTAGCATGAATAACAAACATGAAACGCTTGAGTGGAACAATTTTATATTTATAAATAAAATGCTGGAAATGTAAAGATGAAGGTGATTACAAGAAAAATACCTGTTATAGAATATATTTCAATGATAAATATATTTCAATTTATGCAATAGTACATACCTTGAAAATTTTTAAATAATTTTGAGGAGTTTCTAATAGTTGTTTAATTGCATACTGCATACGCATTTTACATCTGAAAATTACAAATTAAATTAAAATCAAACAAAATTAATAAAACATTTATAATTAAAATTTGAATTTTCCCAAGTTTTAAAACAGTAGTATATTGATTTTTACAAGCATTAATCATTTATGACTAAAAAAAATCATTATATAATAATTTAGATTAAAAATTTTGTATTTTTTTTTACTAATGAAATAAATGAAAAAATTGTAATGATTCAAAAAAATGAAATAAAACAAAAACTACTACTTTCAAAACTTTAATAAATCAATATTTTATATTATTAAATCAACATAAAAATCCCATATATTTTTGGATTTACAGACCCAATTTCAGAGGACACAATCCAAAAATAAACAGCATAATGTCTACAATATCCCAGCAAAGTTGGACATACTGTAATCAGTGCTATTACCATCCACCTAGAAAGCCATACACTATTTAGAGAGCTGAAGTGATAAAAATAAACTACATACTATCCATTCATATACATCAATGACTTGATATAATGAATTTCAATAGAATGCACTCCTACATAACAATACAGATAATCTATGTAGTACAATTTATCTAGTCTAGCGGTTCCTATAGTGTGTGCCATGGCTTCCTCACAGGGGTGCCACAAATGTTATAAAATTTTTATAATGTTACAATTTAATGTACTTGTTAGAATTTGACATAGGGCACCTTGGGAAAAGCAATGGCGCTGCATTTAGCAAGGGCGCCGAGAATCAAAAAAGTTTGGGAACCACTGATCTAATCTCTTCAGATCCTGCTGCTTTTATTTCATCTTGCTGTAGATTACAGAGTTAAATTAACAGTTAAAACAATTCAAAATCGATTGGTTCAATTTACAATAATCTGTCAGTCATTTGTACTCTTTAATTGCCAATTCTTAAAACACTATTTTGGTGTATCAATATATTTTCTATCAACTGGATAATTAGATGAGAAAAACACACCTTTAAAAATCCAGCAAAGAAATTTACTAATAAAAACATTTTCGATCAGTTTAACCGATCTTCAGTTACGATGAAATAAAACGTGAAAATAAAATGTAAATTTAAAAATAAACGATAACCAGAATTCTAAAATAAATACATAAATAAATAACTGAAATTGTAGTTGCGAATAATAAATAAATAACTACAAAAATAAAACAAACAATAAAAAGTAAAAATAGATGAATAAACGTCCCTTAATAAAAATGTCCCTCATCATAACTGAAGATCAATTAAACTGATCGAAAACCTTTTTATTAGTAAATTTCTTTGCTAGATTTTTAAAGGTGTGTTTTTCTTGTTACCATTTTGTGTTTCTAAATACACAAGAAGCTAGTAAAAAAGCTGGAAGAAAACAAACAGTAAAGAATGTCTGAGTAGGATGAATGGTAAGTTGATAAGCAGTGTTTTTTCACATAACATGGGTTGTTCATATATGGAGCAGAAAGGGTTCTTTCTTACAATGTATTTTTTCACATATAAAACCCACATTTTTTGGACCCTAAGGACTACATTAAATCAAGTAACCAGTGTAACAAAAAATTTTTAAATTTTACAATCATCAACAAATGAACTACAAATAAAGTTGTTGCAAATAAGCAAGCAACAACCCTCGAATTTTGTCGATCAGAAGTATACATTTTTTTTTCAACTTATAGGCCAAGGTTTAAACTTTCATAAATCGTGTGATAATGCAGGTTTTAATAACGCGATTTCCTATAATGAGTAACGGATCCCCCGCATTGTACGGGACTCTACTATATAGTCAAACACAAGCAATTAACAAAAAATATGTAGATAAGAAAAATAACAATAATAATTCTACCATACAATCACATAATATAGTACACATTAACAATTCTACAGTACAAAACTAAACAAAAACCATACCATAGAGAGAGATGCGAGATTAGCCTTAAATATTATCTCAGATGGGCCTCCAACTGGTGCAGGGCCAGTATAGATATTAAGATGTATTTTTAGATTGTGTTATCCTGAAGATGGATATATGGCTCTAAGAATATATGGGATTTTTGTATTTGCTCTAATAAAACAGTTTAATGTTTTTTAAGAAGTAAACAACATAAAATTTTATGTTATTTTATATGATCTGTAAAATGTTGAAATTTTCTTTGGAATTTCTGAATAAAGCAAAATTATTAACCTAAAAATTAAAAATTATATGTATGTTGTTTTAACAAAACTTTCTTATTGTAAATTAGTATCCAAACTATAAATAAAACACATAATATACTACACTTTACTTTTGCATAATTTAAGAATTATAATGTTAAATACTAAATTTTGAATGAAGGCATTTAATAATTTTAAGTTTTGAATAAAAATCTGCTGATTCAATAAATCTATAAAATGAAAATACGTAATGTAGATAAAAAATAATCTATTCCAATTTTTAAAAATATATTTAACACACACCCACTGAATAAATCAAGAGGACAATATCCACTTTTTCTTTCAATAATCATTTTCTTCAACTGTAAAACAGAAATAACTTTATATTGAAAATCATATGATGCAAATTACATAAAATAGTAATACATAATTAATATAAAATGTACAATTTATTACTGTTAATAGATACTATTACAGTTATTAAATATATCAGTAATTATATTTGTAGAAAAATAATATAATTTAGATAATAATTAACCTACAAAATTAATTCCAAATTAACACCTTACATTTTTTCCCTGATTTAACAGTTTAGCTAAAGATGACTCACCAGTAAAATATTACCCAAGTTAATTGAATTATTGAAATAATTATTATAATGTAATAAATTTTGGATTTGCCATTTGTAAATGAAGTAAGTTTTAAATAATACTTTTGCGCAAACAATAAAAGTCAGTTGGCCAAGGTGATTAAAGCATTTATCAGAACCCTGAGGGACCTCAGTCTAATTCTGGGTCAGATCCCTCAGAAATTTTTCATGGGTGGTCCTTATCTGGATATGTCAGACTCCATCTTTCACATCTGGCTATCCCACTGTGGGGAAAGCCAGATGTTAAAGACGACTAAATACATGACTGACAAGGAAAACGACTTTTAACATTTCCATTCTGATATAAAAGTTTTTACCTAACATGATGATGATGATTTTTTTCTGCATAAAATCAATCAATATAAAAAGTATTTTAATTATACTTAGTAATGATGAATGTACAATTAATAATATAATGCAAAAAAGAAAATTATATATTGAATGATAAAAAAAAAAGAAAAAAAAATACAAATTACCTCAAAGATTTAGAAAATTATATAACAAAACAGAAGATTTCTGACATTTTAAATTCATTTATTCTGAACAACAGAGGAATAATTTTAAAATGAACATTTTCTGTTCATTTTAAAACTATTCTTCTGCTGTTCAGAATAAATGCATTTAAAATGAAGAATCATATCAAAAACTTGATTAAAGAAATCATTTTTACAAAATAAAAGTTTAAATATGTGCAGAAGTGCCAGTTAGTAGCCTAATTTATATCCCACAGAAAAATCTACAACAAAGTCAAATACAAATTATCCAAAACAGTTTGTCAATTAACAATATCCAACTGACAAAGAAAGGGAAAAAAATATTATAAATTCCTGGAATTTTTTTGTTATTAATATATACGCAAAAACTTACATTAATGCCAAGAATTCAAGTTAAGCTGTGTCAGGAACTTACAGAAAACAACAATAGTGATTTTTCGATATAATTCCAAGCATTTTCTGTAGTTTGTATCAATTATTTCCATATTTCGGAATGAAAAACCAAACTCGTTTCTGAATGATCTTTCGAGGAATTTTTAAAAATCATTTATAAATTTTATTTAAAAATAAACTAAGAACATACCCTATAATGTTGTCTCATACAAAAAGAACATACTCCAGTTTTCAGTATTTGATCACCAGATAAATTTCCTGCATTTTTCATATACCCTTGTTTTGGCTGTATGGTTAGAAAAAGAGTTACATTACATGTTTTTGAATAAAATAAATTTTTCAGAGATATCTATACAATGAAAAACAATTATTTAGTTTAGTTTAGATAGAGAATAAAAACTAATTTTATGAAAAATACTATTTCTGATTAATAACAAATATAGTTTTATGAATAATTAGTATCTTAAATAATAATAAATTAACTTAGAACTAACATAACATACTTTTATTTCTATACTAATAACAGGTCCTTTAGAGGAATAATTGGCTAACTGGAGAGGAAGCAAACAGCAATCTCGTAACATTAATGCATAAGTAGAAATTTCTTTTACATTTTTTGTACATCTGTGTGCTGTAAATAAAATTTGAATTAAAAATATAAAGTTATATAGTTTTTAAAAATAAAAACAATATATTTTTCCTAAACAATTATAAAAATATTGTATCAATCAAAACAAATTACTTATCATTGTTGCTTGACAAAATGAATTATAATCCATTTGATTTGATATAAAGAACTAATGTATTATAAGCTGTGTCATTGGTCTCAATTCCTGTTCGTTACAGAATAATGTGACTTGCAATGGGATCAACCGACACATTAGGAGAAGAGAGAATTATACTCTTAATTATACTATCAATGAGTACAATCCATACTAAATCTTAATCTCATGTCACTAATAATGATGTGACGACACCTTACGACACAGTCATCTGGTATATTATAACCAATCAATCTTTTTCTCTTAGAAGAATATACTATATTTACATTAACTAATAAATGGATAGCAAAATTAAACAAAAAAAATCACAATTAAAACACAAGTTCTACTCACAATTGCTCATTCTGGAGTGAAAGTATAGTTCAAAACCTCTTAAAGAATCTTTTTAAGAGGTTTTGGAATCACTAGAAATATATAAAGTCAAAAAAAAAGTAGTAGTATTAATTTCAAAGAAGAAAAACGACTGTCCTATGCATGGTTAGTATTACTTTAAAACCACAACCAGACACATTTATAACATTAAAATAAAATTTGTAGTAGTATGTTTGAAATGCTCGTAATATTTTGTATCACACTTTATGATAATGATGTCATGCAAACAAATTTAAACATAAAGCATTCGATAAACGGAACATTTTAAAAAAATGGATATTTACAAAACATATTTCTCACAATGTTTGAAACATTCTGATTCTATAACAGTTGACCTGATGAAGATCCAGACAAAGGATTAAAAATGTTAGTCATTCTAAAGGTGATAATATACTGAAGATTTATAAGTGTAATTAAAAAATGTCTTCAACAAATTATAATCTATAATGATTGTAATCACAAATAACAAAATTATTATGTTAAAATGATATACTAAAGTATTTCTTATAAAAAATATTGAAAATTCTCATTATTGTTTAATATCATTTTGTACTGAAATTTACAGAATAGGGTGTCTATTTTAATTAGTTTCCCAAAATCTCAAAAAGTACACACCATATAAGATTTGTTTGCATTCAGACTGCTTAGCATCTCTCTAGAGAGCAGTGAATAGAGATTCTTTAATCACAATCACCCAGTATATCAGAAATTCAATATTACCAATACTAAGAGTCAATGAAATTAAGCCATTCACATACTGGTATTAAACTAGAAACTTAATTTTGGGTAATCACACAAGTCCAAGAACAAAGCGTACAGTAAAGGAAATGAAAGAGAAAAAAATCAATCAATAAAGAAATCTTATTGATTGATTTTTTAACAGCAAGGGAGGAAAATTTTATTTTTCTTTCCTCGTTGTTTAAAAATCATTGCAATAAACATTTCAACTAACTAAATTTAGTCAACTCTGCTTTATTAATTGTATAGTTTCACATACAAAATTGAAATATTTATTATTGAGCAATGAATTATTATTTAATTTATATAGTTTCATAAAGTTATTAATTTCCATTTTAAACAATTTATTAATCAATTCTGACATTCCAAGTTAGAAAAATAATAATTATATTTCAAAGAAATTCATTTCTATTTCATTATTTACCTGGTCTGAGGTTCTGTACTATTTTGTTTATCATTTTGACTTGATTGGCAGGTAGATGAATAAGAACCTATAATAAATTATTCATTTTTAATTGATATTTTAAAATAGCAAAATTTATTACTGTTTATTTAATTACTTAATCTTAAATAAATAGTTTGAACTCAAAAAATGGTTAAAGACTAAGGAATGTATATTAAATATATACCAAAGTCACAGCATAACAACATAAATCAGTTATTTATTGGAGTTATCTAAAACACAATTTTCACTAAATAAAAGTGTCGTTATAGTAATGATATATGAAGCATTTATTAAAGAATTATATATAAAATCTAACATACTGTAGTTATAATAAGATTTTTTTAAGGCTGATTGCAACCTTTTTGGTTATGCATACGATCTCCAGGAGATGGCATTAAAAATTCTTAATGTTTTCTTTTGCTATGGAAAAATGCTTTTCCAAATTTCTCAAAAATGCAGGTAGACAGAATGAAACAGTTTTTGCATTAAAATTAAATTTAATTCTTCTGTAAACAGACAATTCAAAATTTTGAAAATTAATAGAAGAATTATATAAGATTCTAATGTAAAAAGTGGTTCTGCCTGCTTCTAGTTTCGAGAATTTTCAGAAGAGGATTTTTCCATAGAAAAAGCATTAAATATTTATCACAATCGGCTAGAAAATGTATGCATAACCAAAGGGGTTACAATTGGACTTAATAATATATTTTATTATTATTTATTGATCAACGAATTAATGAATGAATCAATCAATCAATCAAAAAATAAAATAGTTTTGGGAACCAATAATTATTCATTTTGAAGTGTGTTGGTCTTCTAAAGTAAGAAGCTTTGTTTTTCAATTTATTAATATTAAGTAAGCTTTACATGCTTAGATTTTGTTCAAGCTTGTCTGTGAAGACCACATTTGCACTGATGGTCCGCACATCGGGAACTGACCCAGAGAGGCTTGAACTTGCAACCTCTATTTGCCATGTGGTGCTTGCCAGTTGTGCCACCTGGACCCCAAGCAAGCCTTCACTTCCAGATGTATTTAAATTTTAGGTTTAACCTTATGCAGTTAATCACAGAGCCTGTTTGCGATTAATTTGTGTTGTTTGATATACTTATATATATATATATATATACCTCGTGGGGTAAAACATTAGCTGGCTGAGTGCTGTTGTGGAGTTGTACTTAGGCTGTGGACACAGGAGTTGTCCCCAGCCAGCACTGTGATTAACCATGTAAGGTTATATCTAAAATTTAAATACATCTGGAAGTGAAGGCTTACTTGGGTCTGGGTGGCACAACTGGCAAGTGCACCACATGCGGGTTCAAACCCTGCCCTGGGTCAGTCTTTTCTTCCAGATCATTCTAAGTTATTTAATAAATTATTAAAATTATAATTATTAATTTAGTTAAGAGATGGCACCTAACATCTACCTCTAGTAACAAATTACTTAGTTGATTCATAAAAACCATAAGTTTTAGATACATGGAGTTTATGAGTTTATGGAGTTTATGAATCAACAAAAACTACCGGCACAGTTTCAAAATACGTCTAAATTACTTAGTATTAATCATTAAATTAGTGGAATTATAGCTCGATTATTTAGGTGATCATTTGATGATGTTTCTATATGCATTCAATGAATTTTTAACAAAACAAAATTAAAAAGTAGCAATGATATTGTTAAATCTTTTCAGTTGCCTGTAAAGCGTGATTTACACTAGATGCGAAGCATAACAAAGTAAAAAGTGAAAGACAAAATGTGAGTGTGTGTGAATCTTGCAAACTAAGTTAAAAATTTTCATGTCAGCCAATGGGAGTATGCAACAGCTAGCCGTGTTGGCAAGAGCAAACCAATGAAAAAGTTTTCATCTCGACTAGAGTTTTTGACTCACAGCAGGAAAAGCAAAAGATTCATATTGAAAATAATACTGGTATATAATTTGTACCGAATTTGTACTTAATTTTGATAAGTCTACACAACACAGTAAACAAAGAAAACATTAGCATGGTAACTACAAGTATATATCAAATTTTTTAAAACACCATCTATTGGTAAAAGTTAAAATTGCAACCATGCTTAACACCGCTTGCAGTGTAAGTAAAATTCACTTCACTTGCCTTGTTTTCTCTGTTCACTCTCTTCATTTTCAAGCCCTTCATAGCCAGTGTAAATCGCACTTTACAGATTGCTGAGACAAATACTGAATGACAGCAACATGTTTAGGTATTACAAGAAGAAATGTGTACCATTGACCAAAAAACATGAGGAAACCAGGTAGAAATTTGCTAAAGAATGCCATGATTCAAGTGACATATGAACAAGGTAATATTCATTTGTAAAATAGGGCTGGCGGAAATACAGTATTAACAATGTAAAAACATGTAAACAGATAATAGAAATATCATCTTTACTCGTCATGTCCAATCACTAGGAACAAACTATTCTCCACAGCACAGACAACCTTTCTTTAGAGGCTATGCCTCTGCCTGTGCTCATCTCTGCTGTGGAGAATAGTTTGTCCTGGTGATTGGACATGGAGAGTAAAGAAGATACTTTTATTAATATAAATAAACATCACTAACCCGATGAGTATATAATAAAATACCAACAATCGCCTTAAAAAATCGGGCTATAAATTAGCCACGATTTTACAAATTACTTTATATCAATCATTTAGATTGATATAAAGTAATTTGTTACTAGAAGTAGACATTAGGTGCCATCTCTTATCTAAGTTAATAATTATAATTTAAGTAAATATTAAATAAATTTAGAACCTTCTGGAATAAAAGAACTGACCTGGGGCTCGGCTTGAACCCGCAACCTCTGCTTGCCATGTGGTGCTCTTGCCAGTTACGCCACCTGGACCCAGAGTGAGTCTTTGCTTCCAGAAGTATATTAATTTAGATATAACCTTACTTGGTTAAATACAGTACTGGCTGGGGACGATTCCTACTTCCACGTACTAAGAACAACTCCACAACGGCACTCAGCCAGCTAACGTACTACCCAGCAAGGTATATATATATAATATAAATAAACATCACTAAGCCCGATGCGTGTATAATGAAATACCAACGATCACCTTAAGTTAAGTTAGCTGGCTGAGTGCCGTTGTGGAGTTGTTCTTAGGCCGTGGACATAGTTGTTGTTCCCAGCCAGTACCGTATTTAACCAAGGTTATATCTAAATTAATATACTTCTGGAAGCGAAGATTCGCTCGGGGTCCGAGTGGCTTAACTGGCAAGCGGAGGTTGTGGGTTCAAGCCCCGTCCCAGGTCAGTTCTTTTATTCCAGAAAGTTCTAAATTTATTTAATATTTACTTAAATTATAATTATTAACTTAGATAAGAGATGGCACCTAATGTCTACCTCTAGTAACAAATTACTTTATATCAATCATTTAATTAGCCAATTTACAGCCTGATTTTTAAGGCGATCGTTCGTGTATCATGATATTTTTATTATCTGTTTACGTGTTTTTACGTTGTTAATAAGGTAATATTCAGTAACACAAAAAAACTTTTGTTGAAAACATTTGTTCCATCAATAAATTTTTCTTTACTGGATTTCAGTTGTTTTGGAGTTATTAATAAATACATCCAAGTGATTCTTGAATGTATTTAGTATTAATAATTTCCATTTTTAAATTTATTCTTTTAGTTTGGTATATTTAAAAGTGTAAATAGAATTGAGACCATTTGACTTATAAATTTAAAAACAACAGAATTGATATAAATATTAAATTCTAATAATTTTGTCTTCTTTGGCAATGGCAACTTCAAAATGTTACTTTGGCATACTTTTCACAAAGTCTTGAAGCTGAGAAACAGAAATTTTAGACCAGGACAAATTGCATTCTGAAGTTCACACTGTATTAAACTGACATCCATTGGCAAAAACTAGATGAACAAGTATTGCCCAAATGTTCTCTGTAGGATTTAATCAGGACTGAGTTCAGGCCAGTTCACGACATTCACATGTGTTCCTCAAGCCAGTTTTTTGTTCTTTTTGGAACTATAAACAAGAACATTATTCTGTTGAAAAATGTGCCCACAGAATGGTTAACTAAAATAAAGGCCTAAGTGCCTTAACTCTTTAAGCTCTGAAAACTTTCTCCTACTATGTAGCTCAGTGTTTTTCAACCAGGGTGCCGCAGCACCACGATTGGGGTGTCGCGAAGTTTAACACCTTTAGGCATTTTCTTGGAAATTTACTTAAGTGTAGTTCAAGATAACTCATTGTCAGTATTTCAACAAAATTCAATGGACTTAAATTTTGATTTTGAACACGTAGAAACATTATTTTTGCATTAAAATGCTACTTAAAATGCTGTCAATTTTTAAAATTTTTCTTCCCGGGGACTGAATCCCCTCTCCGGACTCAACCCCAGCATTGCACATAATATTCATTTTTGCAAAAGATTCATCTGTCTCCCATTAAAGCCCCCTTTTTCAGATTTTAGATCCGCTGCCGGTCAAGGGTGCCGTGATTTTTTATTTTACAACCAGGGGTGCCACTCTATGAAAAAGGTTGAAAAACACTGATGTAGCTGAAGACTGAATTGTTTTTACCACTCAGCCTACAAGGAGAACTTGTATAGGAAAACCAGTCAAACAACTTTTGTATCGGCTGATTTTGTTTTGAATGGATAAGGCTGATTTTATGTTTAAAGAATTAATGCCTTTTTTGAGTTTTGTACGCCTAACAAAAACAATTTCATTTTTTTCTGCAGATGAAAAGTATACCCAAACCATTATGGAATGACCACCGCCATGAAAATAATTTTGGTTCATTTTTCAGTCAAAGCCAGTAATAATGATAGCCTTCGGAACCATTCAGATTAAAGGTCACCATTAGATTTTAAACATAAATTTGAATTTCTAAAGGACGACTTGTTTGATTTTTGGTTCCACCTTTAGAACCTAAGGATGACTTTTAAACAAGGCTGAAAACCTTGTTCTGCCAATAAATTTTCTTTAATGGACTTAAGATGTTCTGGAGTTATTAATACTAAATTACTACTAGTTAAGTATATTTAGATTTTTTTTATCACTGATTTTTGTTTTGTATTATACTGTTATGTATTTTTATACAATTGAGAAATGCTGAAACAGTCTTTAATTTGTGTAAAAATAAATTATTTTAATATGATCTTATCCAGACTTCAGGATATAAAAATTTATTTAAAATTTATGTGGTACTCTCATTCCGTGTTTGGATTTTTTTTTCTATTCGTTTTCCATCCTTAACCATTCTTATGCGTCATTCGAACACTATCACCAGAGGCAATAATGGTCTCGATTTGCCAGGTGCGCATACAACGAGGATCAACCAGGCCATCTTTGTGGAGCACCAATTGAGGAAAAACGTTCATGACGTGTCAAAAGGATATCTGAGAGGACAACATATTTCTTTTTCTACTCGATGGACTTTGTTTCATCTGGAGTGACCATTGAGCTGAAGAAGGAGACTGCTGGACAAAGAAGACGAGCACATTTACTGAGGACAAAGAGAAAGACTCTTATTGGAAGAATTGTGACAAAATATATGCCAATCTAATACATACTTTGCATTGTAAAGACTACCTTGGATTGAAAATTCATGTTATGTATGAGTATTCATCCACGAAAGTTTTGAAGTTAAATTTGTATATTTAGAATTTTAATATTGATATTGTCAAATTATTCACAAGCTATTTTTAGGATTATAATTTTCATCAATCAAAATTATAGCTTTAAAATAGCTCATGAATAAGCAGCAGTTGATTTGATTTTGTTCATATCTAAATCAAATTTCTAGAAGTTACAGATATTTTTAAATATGTTTATAATGTTTCTGAATATAATAATAATTATATTTTTGTACTACTCAAAAATTGAATTTTTAAAATAATCAAAAACTTACTGGATAATTTATAAATGAAGATCCTAACAGTGGTTGCATCACATTATGAACAAACTGAATCTGATATTGCAGCTGTTTTAATTTATGATTTAAATCATTGTCACTCTAAAAATGGAAAAAAAATAAAACTCTAGTTATAAGATAATATAACAATAATAAATGTCAAATATAAAATTATAAACAAGAAAATATATTTGAAAATATTATTTTAGAAATATTTATAAATTATATATATAATAAATTAGTCAAAAGTATATCATGTTTAGAAGCCAAACTGTAATTTATTCTGAATAAATGTTTTTGGAATATTAAATTCCGGCTTCAGATACAAACATATTCAAACCGACAAAATAGCACAATAAGCATTATATGAAAATCAAAATTACATATCATTGGAAGCCATTTGAATTCTTCAAAGTTTAAATATAGAATACAGTAGTTCCAAATATTAAATATAAATAATAATAAAAAAAATAAATATAAAAATGCAAATCTCAAATCAAATGTATCAATTGTCTAATTTATTGTACTAAAAGAAAAAGTCAAACAAATTCAGAAAGATGAATACATTGAGAGTTATTTTACTTTTATCTCCTACAGATAAAATTGCATGAAAACAAATGCTTTTCATTCAAAATGTTATCCAGAATATTAAAAGTTCAAATTTATGCCAATTAAAACTTTTTATAACTAATTTACTAATTGGTATATTGAAAGTGTTTGATTGGCAGCCATTGCATCACCAAGTGCCAACCGAACCATACAATAAGTATAAATATTTTTAATAGGATTCACATTACGCTTTGTGGGAGCCATTTAAATGCAGATGTTTTTCTGCCTCAAAAAAGCTTTAGCATGTGATGGTAAGGAGTATTGTCATCTTAAAAAAAATCATCTGAATCTCCAAAGAGATTGATTATCCAATGTTGGATTCAAAAAGGACATCCAAATGCACTGTAGTATTAACAGATGTATGTATTATACATAATTCTTTTGATCCTGCAGATGAAACACAATCCCATGTCATTAAATGCTGAGGAAATTTGATTGATGAACATAAACAATCTGAACTGAATTTTTCACGTGTTCTGTGTCAAGCCATTATCATCACCTGCTCCTAAGTTTATTCTGGATTCATTACTAAAAATGTTTTTCTCCAGTTATAAATGGGTCAATTTTTGTGTTGTTTGGTCAGACTTATGCATTTTTGTCAATGAATAACTTTTTTCATTCACTCTATTTCTCACTGAGCAATCACTTACAATAACTCCTTGCATTTTCCATTGAATATTTATTTATTTTGAAGTAGCTTTATGATTTTTATGACATTTTCACTAATTCTTTATCTTGCTTTGTTTTTCTGTGAGTTTTTCTACTGTTCCTGTCAGTCTGTATTTCTTCCAAACACATGATACTGTACTACTTGCACATCCAATTAATGTTACAACATCCTTTTGCAATTTGCCTTCTTTTTAGAAACAAATTATCCGTTATTTTGTATCTTCACACAAATTATGGATATTAAATCTCAGAAGCCATTTTTATTTGTTATAATGTGCAAACATATATTGCAAATGAACTTACACCTATATCATTTAATTGTGCACATTTCTTGCATCTAATTAGATTTGCATTAATATCTGTCAAAAATCACATACTTTTTTCCTAGGGCGGGGATGGCGAACCTTTTTGAATCCACGTGCCATATTGTAAACATACTTAGCTTTAAAGATGTTAATGCGTGCCAAAGTCTTAGACTCCTAATAATGATATTTAAAGAAATTAAACGAATACCCTTTAATTCGAATAAATGTAAAAAATCTGATTGAAAAAAGGATGATTAAAAAAAAAAAAAAAAACAAAAATCATATGATACATTACGTGCCAGATGATTTCTCTTACGTGCCACTTTGGGCACGCATGCCATAGGTTTGCCACCCGTCCTAGGGCATGGGACTATAAGACAAAATATATTTTTCCAACACTAAAAAGTTGATGTCAATGGTAGTCCTTTACTAAAGGTAATTGTATTTAATTTTGGCATTAGTATATATTTATTTTTGTTTATTGTAATTTCAGAAGAATTTTTTTTGGCAACTAAATTCAATAGTAAAAACTACTGAATACTTTTTACCAGGGACTATATAAATTGGAAAATATTTAAAATACAATAATGTATAAAACTAAAAAATTGTAAGAAGCTCTAAGTGCACGACATATTGATAAGTATGCCAAAATATTTGATTATCTTAATAAAAAGTTCTTACAATAAAAAATTACATCTCAACGTCAAATTTATAAAAGATTAAAGATTTCTTCTATTCAATTAAAAAAAGATGTAAGAGAAGAATGTGTACATTTTCCATTTTCAAATTCATATAGAAAACTTAAATGAACAGATTGATAATATTGACGAATATGATAATTAACAATTACAGCATAACCCCAATTTATGAGCTTACCTCACGTTCCTTAAAATCTCTTGTGAATTGAATTCTTGTAGATAGGGGTAGGCTTTTCCATTATTTCTTATGGCTGAAATTTAAATTCTTGTTCTGATACAATCCAGTCACCCTACACATGTTATCCAAATAATATTAAAGTGCTATAAAATACCTATCTATCAACCACTCGTATTAAATGAAATGAAAAAAAATTAAGTAAATAAAAGTGTTGATTAGGTTATTCATCATCTTAAAACAGAGAAATATGAAGTGAAGAAAGTAAATAGGACATAACAGAAGTAAACATAAAAACATGTCATTATCAGACATATCTTTATAGTAAGAAAATAACAGTTAGTTAAGACAATAGAGCAAGCAGAACACAAGTAATATATAGTAAAATAAAATAGTTTTTTAATTAATGAAATTTTAGTCACTGATAGAATATGTAATATTGAGATAAAGTTTGCTAAACAGCATAAATATGTTGAAAAAAATTGATATTATTTGTAGTAAAATGAAACAATGCAAATGAACAAAGAAAATTGAGACTACAATTTAAAAACGGATGAACTGAAAATTTTTGTTCTTGCAAATATTGGTTGGTGCTCATTGCACTGAATATTTCATCTCGTAAATTGGGGAGCAATAGAAGAAAACAACTCAGCTGTATTGAATTCTCATATATTCATGAATTGTATTTTGAGTATTCATAAATTGGGGTCATATTGTATATTACATTAAAACTAAAATAAAAATTTAATATACTCTTTATATAACTTCACAAGCAGAATGCATTTGATACATTTTGATAAATTTTTAGGGAATCTATCACAAATAAAAATTTCAACTCTCTTGCATAGAGACTGGAAAATATTTTTAATTGCTATGCCAAGAGAAAGCAATGAAAAGACTTGAAGTGCCAGTTTTATTTTCCAAATATTCTAGGATTAAGAATAAGTATTCTATTTACATGTAAATAATCTAATCCAACATTTCAAAACCACAGAAATAAATTAAAATATTTTTATTTTATGAATTATTAATGTTGTTATTAATACAAATTAACATTCCTGAAAGAAAGAGAATAATTTTGACAAAAAGGAATATGCATTACATACTTTTATCATATAATCATAAGCAAATTTAATGCAAAAATGTATTCATATATATGTTGCATATGATATAGTCCTTTGGTTGATAGTTGTTACACAGTTTTTAGTAAATAAGTATGACAGAGTAATGAACTGATCTGAAAAAGTACTGTTATAAGTTACTTTTCTAGTATGTTCTACAACTCATGTTACAGGTTATTAATGTATTGATTTTATACAGCTTGAAGTTTCAACAGTAATTTATTTGTAAACAAATTTCTAGCAAATCTAAACATAAGTGAATTTCAAAATAGTCTTAAGGTATGGATATACGATGAAAATAACAGTAAGAATAAAATTGGAGAGAGGTTTGTTTTGAATGTCAGCAAATCACGTATTATTAGTCACTTCTCAATCTGGTGTTTTCTTTTTTTAAATGCTCAGGACTCAGAAACTCTGGACTGTCATTAAAAACTGCTCCACATGCTAGAGATGTCCTGATACCACAAACATATCAATACCGATATCATGAGTAGTTTTGAAGTATGGATACCAGTATCGATCTTAAAACATCTATACTGGTAAGTATCAGCATCGGGTATTGAAACTGTAAATCCTGCCATTTGTCACTGTTCAATCTATCGTGTCACCTTCCAGTCATTTTTATTCCTGAGAAAGTATGCCTATCCCTCATTTTGCACGGTGGATACATTCCAAAGAATGCTGTGTACAAAAAAGAAAAAATCGCATAAAAAAGTATGATATATGCATCCAGTACAAAATTGCTCAACAGGATCCACAACTTCAATGAAACAAAAAAAAAAAACTTACAAAAGAAACATGAGCTTTTTTATTGTAACATTAATTATCATTAACATATCTGTACATAACTATAGTAAACACAAGATAGCATAGGAAACATAAAAACGACATACAGCATTCTCTGATATACCGGTACATACAATACTGTACTTTGCTTAAAAAGGATAAATTAACTCTTGATTTCAACAAACAGCAGCAAAATTTTAACAAAAAGTTAATTTTAAACATTTTCAAATAAACTGTGTTTTCCCCCATGTAAAAAGAGGATTAGTTTTCTTTTGTTCTTTTGTTGTACTTCAAAATCACGTAATAAGAGGGATAGGTGTACTGTACTCAATACAATGAAGGCTGAGTGGGCCAAAGAGCATCAATTTATATTTTGTTGCTAATATCTAGTTCAGAAGTCAGTGCATCAGTCAGTCTTACACTCATAAGATGTCTTATATACACAAAAGAAGTCCAGATATAGTCCTACTAACGGGGTCTGTGAATATTACTATGCATGAGATGGGGTGGATAAGAAATTGTTGGCTAAAATGTAAAACAGTGTCTTTACATTGAAAGTTCTTTACTGTGTTCAAATTTTACAAATATCAGTGCAAATATGTATGTACAAAATGTAGTTCATTTTAAACATCAGTGATGATCCAAAGTTGATTATCAAACAAAAATACTGCATAATGTTTAACTAAATATTTATTCATAAATAGTAATCAGAACTCTAAGCATATATAGATTCTGGAAATGAAGTTGCCATAATACATTTTTATATAAGTTTAACTTAACCAAATAGTGTAAAATTTCATTTCAGTTTCTGATTTGGCTGCAAAATCTGGTTTCAGTCAGACCTTACCTTTCTGTAAAAAATATAATGATACTGGATCCAATACCTGAGGAAAAGTATCAATACAGGTATTGTATTGGATGAAAGTATCAAGTACAAAAAGTACTTGGTATCGAAGGAAAGTACTGGTATTGGCAGTATTAAGATGTCCCTACACATGCCATAGACAACCTATGGAATTAAGGAAAAATTTAGATTAAACTAGCTAGAGTAATTTCTGCTTTAGTTATTGGGTGCATTTAGCAAACAAAATGTATATAACATATTAGCTCAGTGCTGTAACCCAGCACTGTAAGGTTGGATAGACATGTTCAATTCCTTAAGCTATATATGTCAGCAATGATTCAGAACTCAAAACATAATATATACATATGTGGTGTATAAACATTGCACATATAACCAATATCCAGCAAGAAAAAACTACAGAAAAGCAAACGTTTTCATCCATCTTTAACAGGCATCATAGGCTAACTTAGGACTTAGCCTGATGATGCATGTTTGCTTTCTTGTAGTTTCTTCTTGCTGGATATTGGTTATATGTGCAGTGTTTATTAACATATATCCAGTTTTGAGTAGTTGAATTTATGTGATTTATTTCTGTATTTGTAGTTTTTTTTTGTAGTTCTGTATTTGTAGTTTTTCTTCCACACTTAACTAGTTATATTGAAGATTTGAAGTACAGTGATGCCTCATACTTTAAACGACTCTAACTTCGAATGCAAAATTCAACAAAAATTTGCCTCAGTTAGAACAATGCTACAGAGTATGAATTGTGTGTACAGTGAAAAAATCTGCTCAAAACATAAATGCAACCTATTATGTATCTAAGTCATCTTTCTCTCTCACATTATGCTTGTATGTTTTCAGTGCTTAAACTTTTCAATTCACACTGATATGCATGAAATAATACCTTTCTTACATATTCAGGCAACATTTATTCTGAATTATGAATGTTTTCAGCTGCATTTAGAGGCCTTCAAGTAAAAAGCCTTTCCATTTATCAGATATTCATAAAATGGAGAATTGCTCTACAAGTATTATGGATTTGATTTTTAAAAAATTTCAAAAATAATAATTCAAAATAAAAATTACTGGAATAAGTAAGAAAGGTGTTATTTGTGCATATCAGTGTGAACTACAAAATTTAATCTAGATTTTGAAAAGATAACTAAAGAATGTAAAAAATTTCATTGAAGTTATTAATTACTAATTTCTTAAATAAAGAATGTGTATTTTTTTTCATAATTATTAAAAGAATAAAAAACATGCTGTATAAATTTTAAAAGTGCAACCTCTGGCTCTATTTTACTGATATGATAAGGTCCCTTTCCCAAAAAGTTTTCCCATTGCTGCTCTATAGATAAGCGGCATCTTGTCAGCCTTCACTTCATAAGCTTTCACAATGCTCTTTTTCAAGAATGGATTTTGCTCTCAACAGAGCCGATAAACAATATTATAATCAGTATGAGCAATCACTATGCAGTGTGCATGCATGTGCATGTATGTAGGAGGCAACCACACACAATGTTGCCATTCACATGAACAACCTTTTCTATGCTGAAAGTTTTATGACACAATGCTTAGTATTTTTTCTTGTTTGTCATAATTTAAATTATATTTTTGCCTTCCAATTATTTTGTTGTTTAAAGAATACAATGTTCTGCTTGTAGGTTAAATTTCACACTATTCCACACAATAGTTCCTGAAATATGCACCAAATTAATGGTTGTGCTTATTTATTGAACATGAGTCTATACAATATTAGTTCAAATTATATTAGTTTATTAGTCTATGAAAGCTAAAAACTAGAAAATAAATTAATTTATTATGCTTGAATAAATAAGTAAACATTACATATTTCAATAATAACATAATAAATTGTATCCAGGCATATTCTTTATATAAAATGAATGTATTATACAACTAACTAAAACGTGTAAAACTGTAGAATAAAATTTTCTTTTACACTATTATTAAATTATTCAAGTTTAAAAGAACTTTGATTTTTTAATTTAAAAAAATTATTTGTTTGTAAGATCTATGAGAAGGAAGAATTACTTTCAATGTTTGAATTAAAAATTATAAACTGGATAACAGAACTGGATAATAAATCTTTACTAATCAGCACAAATTTTATCATAAATATTTTGTCATCTGAAAAACAGTATAAAAAATTCCCATACATAAAAAATATATTTGAAAATATTAGTAAAATCCTTAAGAAAGATAATATATGTTTAGCCCCGTATTTAACTAATAAGATCACAGATAATGTTTCTAGATATATTAATAGAAGTAACCTTAATAATATAGATGTGTTAAATAGAACAGGTATTGTATATAAAATAGAATGTAACTGTATGAATCCATGTAGTTATATAGGAGAAACGGGTAGGAGATTAAATATACGAATAAAGGAACATGAAGCGGCTATCAGATTGAGGTATAAAAATTCACCTTGGTATGAACATACGGAAATTAATAAATGTAAAATTAATCGCAATAATATTAAAATCCTACATCATGAAAGAGATATATATAAACGTAAATTTAAAGAACATTTAGAAATTAAGAAAAACCAAAATAATTTAATAAATATTTCTGATAGAATGCAAATAGATTCTAGATGGTATAAAGTGATAGAGGGCGTTACATAGTGGTGGAATGGTGATATTGTTGCGATTGATTGAAAGGTGGTATTCAGGGGTATCACCTGTTGTTTTGATTGTTCACATGCTATTGATATTTTAGAGGTATGTATTGTATTGGTTATTGTATATACTGGTTGTTTATACAAATAGTCATAATGTACAATGATTGTTAGAAGTGAAGTTATGCAAACACTTCAAGTGCATTTTAAATGGAAAGATAATGTTCGGTGTGTTGATGTAGTAGTAGCCCATACGCAACTTTTACTGTAAGAATAAGTAAGTGTGACATCTTGTTTGTATTTGTGTCATGTATTGGGTATTATACCTATTTTCCTCTTTTTTTGTCTTTTAAAAATTAGCACTGAGGAGGGGTTGGATGAACATACCAACCCGAAATGCATATGTCATTTTTTAAAGAATAAAAGAGAGTTCCTAACTTAACGTTTTGCTGTGAGACCGTCTACCAAAAAAACCTTTTGGATTACAGAGACGAATTATATACATAGTAACATACAGCAGTCCAGATACAGAGATATTTTGTCATCTTAGAAAGTTATCAGTTCGTGCATGTTAATCTATACAAAAACAGTTCAAAATACCAAAGCTATTTTATCAGAATTTTTGAAAAATATTGCTATTTTGAACTGTTTTGTACACATTAATGAGTACAACAATGGTCGTAGTTACTTGTTACAATAAACTTTGCACTGGTTAGTATACAGATTTGACTGATACTTTTGACATGGCTCTCTTATCTTCATAATCATTACAAATAACTAATTATTTTTTTCAATGATCATTTAGTTCATTGGGTTATCTTAAAATGTAAAATGATTATTTCATAAATGAAAATAATAAAAATAAATGATTCTAACCTGCTGAGAATCTTTAAGTAACCTCAGGATTTTCTTCTCCTACCAATAAAAAAATTAAAACTTTTAATTTGACGCTGATAACAATCATATAAATTCAAATAATAAAAATTATTAGAATTATTTATATCTTATACATTCGTGTAAATAGTATAATATAAATGCATTAAGTAATTTTTTTTTAATTTTGCAATTTTATATTTATATTAGAATCAAATTAATTCTAAATTGATTTACAAAATTTAACTTGAATTATTTATTAGTCAGTTTTAAATAGTGATGCTTTTACTAAGATAATACAAAAATATATTTAAACAGTTATTTTCATAAATTGTTAAAAGTATTTGTTTTTACACATATGAGAGAAATTTCGAAACAGCAAGTGCATTAACATGTTCAATACTCAGTCAGTAGAATGAAAACAGAAAGTAATATAGCATTGCTTCAGGCTTGCCCATAGGTATTCATTCAACATAAAGAAATGGTTTCAAAACTTAGGATGGAGTAGACATTGAATAAAATCATCTAGACTTATGACAAATATATATTAATATATACAGTAATACGTCGACTTACGCTACCCCGACTTATGCGAACCTGGAGTTACGTGATTTTTAAATCTCGTTGATTCGTCTTTTGTTTGAGTGCCACGCAACTCTTGATTACTCACCCCCCACACTATTGTTGAGCTTACATGTTCGGATGTGTCGCGTAGAATTGACGCATAGCTACAATTTATTTTGTGTTATTTATTTCTGTGTTTGTTATATCTACGGAGACTTGAGAAACTCTACTATGTCATCCAAACAAAGTAAAACTGATTCTACTGCATCAAACAAGAAAAGAAACACTTTATCTTTGGAATGTAAAGTTAACATTATTAAAGACTTCGATACAAAAATAAAAAGGGGTTACAAATTTTAGAAAATATAGACTCCAAACACAGAACACATTTCTTCTACAAAACGAGAAATAAAAAAATTATTAGCACGCTACGAGGAAATTTTGTGGGAGAAAAAAAATCTTTGAGCCGTCAGATGAATTTGTTAGATTTTATGAAGCCTTCTACGTCAAAATAACTTCTGTTTACAATTTTAATAATATAATTTGTTATACATATGTATTATCTAAGATTTTATTAAACATTTTTTCTAAATTGTTGTTTTTCTTTAGTCTCCAGCCCCAATTAAAAATAATTTGTATGTATCGCAAACAACCAAACACCTTAAGTTGCTGAGAAAATTTAATAACTAACAAACGTTTTCAGCCAAATCTGTTGGCCATCATCAGGTTAAACATATTCGAATGCAAACACAAAATGGAACAAAAAATTTAAATACAAATAAATAAAATAACAGATAAAATATACATATAAGAAAGTAAAAATTAAATATAAATAACAAAAATATATAAAAAATATGTATAGGTTAAATAAATAAATATTAATAAACTACACGAAACTCTAATAAATGCAAGAAGTGCATTTATCAATAAATTATACGAAATTCTGACAAATACAAGATATGCAGTGATAACAAAATCAAGGCATTAAATTAAGAGCTATCAAACCTCTTAATTAAATATTTCCATGCCGAAGGCAACCCTTCAGCACCCCTGGCATTAATGCAGGCATTATGTAATCTGCTCTTAAATATTTCAATTTTTTCGGCGCAAAACGCCAAAGTCGGTGAGTGTACAGGTTTAATGATGTCTGCTTCACCCCACTTGACTACCGAGCCTTCAACCTGCGCCATCTGAGATAGAATTGTGGCGTTAGATCTTTTGCTGATGTTGTATTTGTGCTCCCTCAATCTAATCCCTAAGCTTCTATTAGTAACTCCAATGTAGTTTTTATTAATGCCTAGTTCTTGGTTTTCATAAGGAATTTTGTACACTCCAGCCATTCTTTCTTTATCAATACGGTCTTTGTCGTTCCTTAATAATTTGTACAAGTTGGGAGCCCTCTTGAAAATTAACTTGGTATTTTTGCGGGCTGAGATTTCCTTCATGATAGCTTCTTTCTTTCTGTCATACGTGAACTTTGGGAATTTGCGGAAATCCCCTCCTTGAGCTTTTGTTTTGTTATTCTTGTAGTTTTTGATTAGTGTGGTTATCATATCTGCCCTGTACCCTAGAGTTCTAGCGATATGCGATATCCTGTAGATTTCTTTTTGTCTATCAACCACACTACTGCAGTAGAGAAAAGCCCTGCGAACAAGGGCACGGAAAGCAGCCATTTTGTATTGGTAAGGATCATTCGAACGCGATGGAATGTACAAAGGGCTATGCGTTGGTTTTACGTACACTTTAGTGATCAAATGTCCTTCCTTGAATTCGATGTCAATGTCTAAAAAATGTATCCGTGAGGAACACGTCTGTTCAATCTTTAGCATGAGGCCGTCATCGTTGTTGTTGATTCTATTAATAAATTCCTCGATTTTCCGGTCATTTTTCCATATTACAAGGACATCGTCCACGTATCTTTTAAAATACATAATGTCATTCATGAAGCCACAAATAACACTCTTTTCTAACCTTCTCAATACAAGTTCACACAACAATCCTGACATAGGACTTCCCATTGGGACTCCCCTTTTTTGTTTGTATTGACGGCCATTAAAAGCGAAAAAAGATTCATAGCAGACAAGGTTAGCTAGCTCTATCAAATCATTACTGTAATTTGCCAAATCTGGGCTTTTGCTGTGCATGAAATCCAAAAGCGCTACCTTGCATGACTCAATTTTTATAGAGGGGTATAAGCTCTCGTAGTCCATTACGGTTCCAACCTCATTATCCATTAAAATTAGATCTTGTATCTCATTAACCACATCCCTGGGATCCTTTGCCACATATACGTTATTCTCGAGCTGAGAGGTGAGAAACTTATGTAATCTCTTTTCAAGAAAAAAGGTTGGTCCTCTGCATCTTTCAACTATGGGTCTTACTTCCTTGCCCTCTTTATGGGTTTTGGCAAACGCAAATAATCTCGGCATACCTGGCCTAGGATTCCGACAATTTTTGAGAAAAGGTAATAAATTAGTGATTTTAGCTTTTTCAAGTTTCTTAACTCTTCTGTCGACGCTATCGATAATCTTTTCGTCAACACGCTCGCATTCGGTTTTCTTAATATAATCATCCAAAGCGTCATTATACGTTTGCCTTTTCATGATGACTAATGTTTTGCTCTTGTCCGCTCTAGTAGTAACCAAATCGTTTTCTCTAAGCCAGCATTTAGTAAGTTTGATGTATTTACCGGCATCACATCCTTTCCTCCAAGCCATCCGGTCTTTAATGACAGTTTTCCATCGGAGGTATTCTTTTTCTAAAGGATCTAGCCCAGATATTCCTCTTTCTATTTCTTGAATTGACGCGTCCCAAGAGTTTGAACTTTCAGGGACATAGTTCGGTCCCCACTTTAGAAACTCCATGATCTTCATCGGGACTTCTACCTTGTCCCATAATACGAATGTCGAAGGATTATCCTTAGCTGCTCTTGATGCCTGTTTTCTAAGGATCCATTTCATTTTCTTAATGTACTTATTCCTTAAATTCACATGTACCGCATCCGTTAACTTAACTATTCCTCTTAATTTAATGCCTTGATTTTGTTATCACTGCATATCTTGTATTTGTCAGAATTTCGTATAATTTATTGATAAATGCACTTCTTGCATTTATTAGAGTTTCGTGTAGTTTATTCATATTTATTTATTTAACCTATACATATTTTTTATATATTTTTGTTATTTATATTTAATTTTTACTTTCTTATATGTATATTTTATCTGTTATTTTATTTATTTGTATTTAAATTTTTTGTTCCATTTTGTGTTTGCATTCGAATATGTTTAACCTGATGATGGCCAACAGATTTGGCTGAAAACGTTTGTTAGTTATTAAATTTTCTCAGCAACTTAAGGTGTTTGGTTGTTTGTGATTTAATTTTGCTGAGTGAGTTCACTTCAATGTTAATTTGTATGTATTTATAAGCAAAATTATACCCCGACTTATGCGGTTATCACTCAGCCCCACCTATCGCATAAGTTTGGGGTATTACTGTATTAACATATGTTAAACAAATATTACACCATCTAAGCCATATAAGTCCCAATAATTTTCATAATTTCATAGAAAACATTCAGACAATAACGAAGTTAAAAAAATGTTAAGAATATAGAAAATACACAAAAGTAAGAATTCATTTTTATTAATTTAAAAATTTCTTTAAATAGATAGTTTGACTTTAACAATATGAGACAATAAATAAAATCTAAAGTTTGATATCTTAACATAAAAAGCGATCTTTCTTAAATAATGTTTTCAATTGCGTATATAAGACCATAAACTAAATAAACATTAAATAAATATAAATACCACATCAAATTAATATGCAGATACATAGATGATGTGCTAATTATTCAAGATAATGACAAATATATTTACTTGTTCTCGGATGATATCAACTATAACTCAACAAGTATTGACTAGGTTTAGAACAGATAAGCAGTTTGTAGTGAATTATTTAGACATTTCTATTTTTAAATCTGATCAAATGTATTGTACCAAAGTGTTTCACAAGCCTACATCAATTGATTCTTATGTACAGTACACTGGAAATCCTATGATATTATGTCCAGCATTTTGCACATTTATAAACCAAGCCATCACATATTCCACACACATGTACAAAGTGTTAAAAAGTATTATTACTATCTTTATCCAACAGGGCTTTCCTAGAAATGTTATAAATGGTTTCATTAAGACACACTTTAACCCTCCTACTAAAGCTAATAGAATAAGAAGCAAGAGAACTTAGAATGTTATACAATCATAACAAATTCCTTACATCAATCATAAGACTTTATATACAGGCTTCACCCATACATATAGGTTTTCTAACACCAAATCAACAATGCTGATAAGTTAAGCGAAAAAAAATTTATAGTATAAAGTATTTCCAGATATGAATTTATTAGTCTATAATAATTTTGAAAATAATCTTTAGCTTGAATTAGCTCTAACAAAGATTACGCTATTCTTTTTACCACTTAATTTCATCTAGAGATAATTAACCAGTGTTAGTGCAGAGTTTGCCTTGACTTGGAATAAATACATGGTGAGTCATAAGTCTCCATATAAATGATGAGAGTGGTGACTAATTTCTTTTTCGTTTTCAGAAAGGTGAACCTACTGAAAAGAAATGCCACTAACAAAGGAAGAACGGTTGACATTATTTTGTTGCATCATATGATACCATTTGTACGAATAAAATAAACATTGGTCAGCGCTTTCACCATTTGCATGGAGACTTATGACTCACCCTGTAGATCTAAAAGTGTAGTTTGTATTAGATTTCATTTTTGTGATCAGTTTATTAATTTTTAAAAATAAATGTAAAATATTACAATATTTCAATAAGAATATCTCACTGAAAAAAATTATGTTAATTAAATTCTATCATGATTTCTTTTCAGTTTCAAAATTTACAAAAATCTTGTTTTATTGGAATAGTTGATCATATTTACCTCATGAACTTTCTCTTGTACAAAATTTTAGATCTTCTTAGTAATATTTAATCAAGAAACACAAATGTTTTAAATAATTCATTATTAAAAAAATTTATTTAACTTTGAATAAATATAAAAATAAAAAAAAACATGTTGAAACTTTAGGTGCTGACAAAATGAAATTAATCAGAATTCTTAGATTAGAAAAATTGAAATTAAAACATTTGAAGTGTTATTTCCAGTTAAAATACATCATGTTACAAAATGTCATTATTACAAGTAAACTAATAACTGTGACAATAACATGTAAAATCATACTAATAATGTTAAAAAATAGTAAAACATTAAGGTTATAAAAATATAAAACAATGCAATGCAGAATTGTGTCCATAAGATAATTTAGCAATATAGAGCTATCACACATTGGAGATTTTTAGAGTTCCTGTGGTTTATGCAGTCTCCTTGAACACTGTATATTTTAAATAAAATGTGCACTATACAAATTATTTTTGAATCATTATTCTGAAATCCTGTCATTACATGTAGTTCAAACCTGAAGATGGCTAGCCGAATTAGCTAAAAACAGTTTTTTTAATGAAACGTTTAAGATATAAAAGTGCAGTGTTAAAGGAGACTGCAAAAGCCGCAGACTCTACAAACCTGTCCAATGCTTGATGCTTCTACATCACTATATTGCACTATTTTTACACTTTTATAAACTTAATGTTTCACTATTTTTTTATGTTATCAGTATGATTATATATACTATTATCATCAGAGTTATTCATTTATTTTCAATTTAGAATGTTATTGTTTAAAAAATTGTGCCTCCGAAAATACTAGGAAAAGTTCATAATGTATGTTAAAATGAATGACTACTACAACTTGCAGCCTTTTGTAGCTTCTAGAGCCTGATAAAATATAGAATTATGAAATTCATGGCAGCAAAATTAAACTTATAAGTTATGAAAATTCCTTCTGTTCTCTTTTTCAATAAAGATACAAAATCTACCCAAGTGAAATTTATATGTATTATTGGTGAATATGAATACATTACTAATAATGCAGGATGTCCTATTAGTCTGAACCCACAGGCATTTCTCATAAGTTATTAGTTTCTTTCATTATATCACTGACTATGGAGAAATGAATTCAAGCAATTTGATTTACTGTTAGATAAATAGTCTCCTTCAAATTATAAAATTAAAAAGTATTTCAAGAAAATTTAGTATAAAGAGATTTTCTCATTTATTTTTAGTATATTAAATTGAATGCATACTCTTACATATGATGTTGGAAATACATTGTGAAGATCCTTGTGAATCAACATTACATTTTTGTATACTCGTTATCACGTTTAAGTATACTTATGCAAAATGACAACTTTGATAGACTCAACAGCACTTTGAATGTTCTCCCTCAATTCATCTAAAGTGTGAATATTCAATTCATGAACTTTTTATAAAAACATTTGTATTCATTCCTAAGAATATCATTTACATTATCTTTAAGAGTCTGCATTTACTGTACTAAAAATAAATAGAAAAGAAAATACAATCTTGACTTTGCTATTCAAGTGAGCCAATATAAATGGAATGACTGTACAAAACTAAGGACATCTGATTGCCTTTGGCAACGTAACCTCTACACTGTATTTTCTAATATTCCACAATGCTTGCATTTTTGCAATTTGTGACAGCTCTTTGTAAACAATATTAGCATTAGATATTAAAAACAGTTACTTAATCTATAAATAAAAAAATTTAGCAATCGTCCTCCTTCAATTCCATTGTAGATAATGCAAGTTAAAATGCTTATAAGAAGTCTAGTTGCTTTGATCTAATGCTGAGACATTTTATAAAATATTTCATAAAATAAAAGCTAGACTCCTCAAATTCTTAGCATTTTACCTTGCTTAAAATCTAGTAAATCCAATAAATAATAATACTAGTCAATAGTATTAGATAATCAAACCTTTCCTAACCAGAACAAAGTTTTATCATAAATACTTTCAGCCATACAACAAGTTACATAAAGTTGCTATATTTCATAGTAAAAAGTAAACATGCGAAAAAGTATAGCAAAAAAATTTTTTTTGTAAAATATAAATGCAACTCTATTATGTAGGCTACAATGTAGTTAAGAATAAATAAAAAGAGGAAGAATCCCATTTATAGAATTTATAGTGCACTTATAGGATCCCAACAAAATATGAAAACTAACATTAAACAAGTTCATATATTCCAAACAATCCATCAGATTTTTAACAGGCTATATTAAAGCTAATTAATATTCCAAAACAAAGCAGTTTGGCTAGAGATAGGCAGTTACACCATACCATCTCATGATAAATTTAATAATTATAAATAAATAAACTTATTATTTTCATTTGATTGGCAGATTGTTTCATATTACTAATATATCAGGTTATGTACTGTACATTATTATAGGTCATGCATTCAAAATAAGCCTCATCTGCATTTGTACAGGAAACATAATACTAGAAAATCAAGCCAAAATAAAGAAATCAAAAATCAAAAACTAAAAATCATAATGGAGTAAGTAGAAATATATAAGCAAACAATCATATATTTTAACCTATATGCAAACTTATATTTTTAATTTTTATTTGGCTTTACTCCAAATAAATTTGTATAATACTTCTGGTGAATATTTTATCCTATACATCAGTGGTTGGCAACATTTCTGATGTTAAAGACCACAGAACTCCAATTTTGAATCCCGCAGACCACCGTCATGAAATTTTTTTAAACAATACAAACATCTATAGAATAATGATCATAAAAGTTCCACTTCAGTTTATTTTATTTTATTAATATGAAATTCACTTGTTTAATTATAACAAATTGGTTTGTTGATACAAACTTCGCACTAATTTGTTATAATTAAACACCCTTGTTTGAAATAAATTTATGGATTAATTTATATGCCTCTATGTCCTTAATTTCAATTTGTTATATATTTTGTCTACGAGGACATGGCCTATTAATAAGACGTATTGCACTGGTGTTATGGCTTTAGCAATCAATGAAGACCTTATTCAGAGAAAACAAACAATCTTTATTGATCACTTTGTATTATACCTGTGATCAATAAAGATTGTTTGTTTTCTCTGAATAAGGTTTTCCTTGATTGCTAAAGCCATAACACTAGTGCAATACGTCCTATTAATAGGCCATGTCCTCATAGACGAAGTATTGATATATAACAAGTTTATGGATTCTTGGCTCTTTTCTAGAAAGTATGACAATTGCACTCACAACATTATTTACTGTTGATTATTGATTTATTGACATTATTATTCATTGATAACAGTCATTTCATGTTTGGTTTTAGATTTGAATAAAAAACCCCCAATGATTGAGAAAAAGCAACCAAGTATTTTGCATTTCTTTTGTAATACTTCACATAACCCTAAGTTAATCAATGTCCAAATTTCTCCATGGAATACCAGCTGGTAACCACTACTATACATGATATAATTTTTCACTTTTAGTTTTCTTTCAACACGTGTTCAGTTCTTTTATCACCCATGCATGATGTGGTTTGGCATTGTCTTGCTGGAATAGACTATCCAATTAGGGACAAAAAATCATAAATGGGTAAAGGTGATCAGTCACCATGTTAGTATACTGGGAACCTGACACTAACATCCAAGAGTCCAAGAGATACTCGACAAAACACACTCCAGACCATAACATTTCTGCCACTTCCCTGAACAACACCTTGCTGACATGAAGTATCCAGTTTCATAAGTCCAGATCTATAACAACTGTCTGCCCTATACAACTGGAAATGTGACTTGTCTGACCAGACTTCATAATGCCAATTGTCAATGGTCCAATGTTAATGTTCTCTGCTGGAAAACAGTGGTAGGAAAGAATGGTATGATGACTTTCTGTAGACTTTATGGAAATTTATCTATCATGTAAAGTGAAAGTCATCATGGAGCCACTTTTTACAACCAACCAGATTAGACTTGGTTACAGAAAAAATCCCACAATATATGAATACTTCCTGAGGCATTTGCTTGTATAAGCTTGAAGAAGTGTCTCATATTTATCACAAAAAATTCTGTACAACCCTCACAATGTAATAGTATTAAAGTAATAGTGAATAATGCTGACAATATCTGAATAAACTTCTAAATATGCTGTTGAAATCAATTTTTCTTTCAACATTATGCATAGTTTCTGAATAAGATTGATATTATTGAACTTTGCAGATATCACAACTTTGCACATCAAAAACAAATGTATGTGCAGTGCACTATCACTAATCCACGTTAATTATTGTATGGGGTTTTGGATTAGCAAAATTGTATACAAAGAAAACCAAGTCAAGAAGAACTACAGACCAATTTGATGTTTTTAAAAATTAACACATGATTTCTTTTTGTTTTGTCAGAAACACTCAATGGAGAAACAAATTGATTTGGATTAATAAGAGTACACTCACTACAGTGTACATACTTTATTGTGTTACAAATTAAGTGTTCTTTCTAGTTGGATAAAAGTTTAGTTATTAAAATTACTTACATATTTCTGATGTTTATTTTTTCTTCACTTTGCACTTTTGGTAATCTGATGGGCTGTTGAGTGCTTCCCTTTTGCCTCTTATAGAGTCCCATTAGCCTTTTTTTTTTGTTTAACAAATGGAAATATGTAAAATGTTTCTTCAAGGATGCACCGATTAATTGGTAAGTAATTGGTAATCGGCCGTATCGGCCACTTTGCCGATTAATCCGTATCAGCCATTTCCCCGATTAATCGGTTTTGATAATCGGTCTATTTTGCCTTTTGGCATTTTTGTTAGAATGTTACGTATAATGCTAGTAATAAAAACTAATAAATTTCTGTTATATATATGTTATTTATGACAAACTGAATATTAAAAAAATTTTACAATTCAAATTATTTCTTTTATCGATACATATTATAAGGTATAATATAACCTATTCAAAACTATCTCTTTTATTTAAAGTTTAAACTTTAAATATATAAAACGAATAAAATTTTAATATTCAAACTGTAAAACCCTTAAATTGTAATGCAAAAACATGAGAATTTCACCATTTTCAGGACATAACCTATTTCTTGCTGGCTCATAAATGTTACCTCCAGTGCTGAAAATTCTTTCATTTTCAATGGAAGATGCTGGGGCACTTAAATATTTCATAGCTATTTTGCTCGAATTAGGAAAAAGTTCTTTTGAGCTTTTGGTTTTGCTTTCGTTTACTAGAAGCTAATTCATCAAATAAATCAGAAAAACTTAGAGATTCACCTCCATCTTGATCATCTCCAGAAGTAGAAGCTTCAGAATTTAATTCTTATTGAGATTTTGAATTATCAACATCTTCTAAGCCAGGCATGTCAAAGATACGGCCCACAGGCCAGTCATGGCCCGCGCAACAATTACTTGCAGCCAGCGACATAAATTCAATAATGCTATTTGTTTATATTTTATTATCCTGATACCAAAAGAAAATGTGATACTTTGTACTTAAGTAAATAATACTTAATAAACAAAGTTGTTGAACTTAATTATTATTATTGTTATTTTTATTTATTCATATTACTTAGTTATTTATTTTATTTGATTTATTTTTATGTTTAATTTCTTGTTTACATTATGTTTTCTCTATTTTATCTTTTGAATTTCAAATTAAAGTCCATTTTAGCAAGATCATTTATTATATATTTGCACTATTTTGCATATAAAATAAGGGTTTTCAAAATATTAGTAAATTACAGATTATTCTTGTACTTTGAGTTTCTCAATCCTTATTTTCGGATCAGTTTACAGACCTGCTTCAGGCCTGTAAATTGGTCGAAAATGTTTGTTCTGTGATTAAAGTTATTGCTGGAAAAGTATAAACGATGTTTTTTAATTTATTGTCAAATCTCAGGTTATTAAAAAAGGAGTTTTTTGAGTCGGCTAATTTTGGGCTACTTTTTAGAAAATTTTTGGCTACAAAAGCTAAAAATGTCTGGCCCACTGTCATACTCCAAACAAAAAATTGGCACTTAAGTAGTTTGAGTTCGACACCCCTGTTCTAAGCTATCAATTGCCCATATTTTTATTTCCTCTACCATATCCTCTTTTTGAAATTTCATTTTGAATCTTGGATCTAATAAAGATGACAAATATAAAGACTTGTTTTCTATATATGCTGAAAATCTTTTTTTATTAGATTTTCTAGTTCTTCTATTATAGTATTAATGTCAGTAAAGGAACTACTGCTCTTTGCTTTTGATAAGAATAATTTCAGTGTCTCTATTGTGGGAATTATTGAAGATGAGGTGGTTTCTTGTTTGCTGGCTTCCACAGTAATTTCTTTGAATAGTTTTAAAAGTAGAACAATTTTTTCAATGAGAGACCGCTGATATGGGCTCAACGTAGGAATTTTATTATCTACAGCATATGTTAGAACCAAGGGGGTTAGAGAAGGGACCTCTATGCCCCACTTACCGGCACGGTCTGGTAAAGACCGTCACTGTGTCAATGGATGGCTTTAGGAGGGCAAATAGTGGAGTGGGAAAGTCGCGAGTAAGTCGGTAAGGTTGTCGGCCATTTCTCAGAAATGGACAGGTTTAACATAACACAACAATTTAATATCTCTAAACTAAGATTACAAAGTTATGGCTAAAGATGGCGGATATACGCAATAAAAGATAAAAAGATATAACCCTCATCACAAAGATTTCGTATTCCACCCGATATGCGGGTCTGCTAAATCTAGGCGCAGAGAGTCACGTAGATCTACTTAATTAACTCAGAGATCCTGTTCATATGATGTCGGCAGGATAATCATGGATCGTAGAGGTTGCTTTATGATGGAGCCAGGAGGGGTGACAGACAGACAGCCTGAGTCCTTGCTTCTTCTAGATTGTCCACCCCGAGGAGTGGGTACTACTCCTTTTTATACCATCATCTGGCTGATGCAATTTTGATGTAATATGTTCTAAGCTTGAACTGAGTCTGGGTGTTGCTTATACAACCTGTCAGAAATCGGACATTTCAATGAATTATTGACACTTTCTATCTGGCATTGTTACTCATTTTACTTCATAATCACAATAACAACTGTCAAACATACTAAATTAATTGCCGGTAGTGACTAAGGTCCGATATTAGGTTACAACCTGAGTAATAATTGTTTAAATCGGAAGACATTTAATCGATCTTATCTGCTAAGAAATCGGGAGAAATAGGTCATGAGTGGGTTTCTCCGTTGACCTTTTCCTCTTCGTTTTCTGCGATGCATTAAAATAAATTCTTAATTATTTAATTACTTTCATACCCCCCTTTCAGATTCTCACACATATGTGACAAGGGCTTTCTGCTGTTCCAACAAGTAGCACGTAGAATTTCAGTGAGTAGGAACATCTTGAATAAATTTGTGTTTCTGCAAACCTAACTTGTCTTGCAAATCTTTCAATTTGCTTACAGCTACAGCAGAATGATTAAAATGAGTGACAATATTTCTATTAACTGTGATTATAGTTTTCACTTCTTGTTGAGAAAATATGCATTCATTTAGTGTCAGTCGCAGTGTATGTATAAAGCATGATAATGCTTCTAAGTTGCAATTCCTAATTCCAGCTACTATATTTGCTGCAGAATCTCTCAGTACTAAGAATATCTTATCACTTATCAACTTATACTGTTCAAGAACAATTTTTATCTGTTCACTGATTCGTGTAGTTGTGTGGGAACCTTCAAAAGGGAACAATTCGCAAAACAGCTCTTTCCTGATGAAAATCATCCTTCAACCAGTGGGCTGTTACACTTAAAAAAGATGAATTGTTTGTAGTTGCTGTCCAAATATCAGCGGTTAAATAAATATATTTTGTTTCTGTTAAACACAGAAACACTTCAGCTTTTTAAAAAATGTCAAAGTTTCCATGCATCAACAATTAAGTGTTCAGATTTATTTTAGAATCTTTCCCAAACTAAGGAAGAGATTGTTGATTTTGCAAGGATATTCGATGGTCTCTTGTTTACCTGACTCGAGGGAGACGGAAAAACCAGGCAGAGAAAAATGGGTTTTTCCACATTATAATTAACTGTATAATTAACTCCAGGATCTCACACTATTAACACAATAAATTATTAACACTAATCAGCCGATTAATCGGTATTGGCCGATAATGCATGGCCGATTAATCGGTAATCGGTCATTTTGCTTATCGGTGCATCCTTAGTTTCTTTATTAATAAAAAGCAATCTTAAAGATTTTATTTTCTGATAGTGAAAACAACATTCATTTTATAGGAATAGGAACCATTATGAGCTCATAAAATTTCTCCAGGCCCAGAGAAAAATTCTCATCTCCCTTTCAACCGTCTTGGTAATTTGATATTTTCTATAAACTGGCCAAGTAGCTATATTTATGTTAAATTACTAAAACTGCACTGTTTGATAATAATAATATAATATTACATGTCAATTGTTTTCTCAACATATTTCAAGAATCATTTCTCAATATTTTCAGTAATACATCCTTCTAATTACACAACTCTCATTATCTTTCTCAATAAATTTATCTAGTTATCTGTAGAATAATACTAAATTAAATTTTTAGGTTTAATTACATTCTAGTTTCATGTTTATAATTGTCTTTTCTTCTCACATATAATAAAGATATTTTTATTGGTTGTTCAGTTCAATTCTAACCAACTTTTCTTGATGATATATGCAAAAAAGTTACCAAAATTTCCATTCTATTCAAAGTCAATTGAAAAGTTAAAATATTTGTTCAACGTACCATTCAGTAAAAACGAATAATACAAATAACCTTATAAAATATTTAGTAACTAAAATTTAATCCAAAAGGCTATCCTTTATGCATACTGACAGCATTGAATATATTAAAAAACCTAAGACACTATGAAGGTGAAGAAATCAATATTTATTACCAAATAAAATATTTTTTGAGACGTGCACATCTTAGTGTAATCATAAAAAAAACATTTCATAATAAACATTAACTCCTTTATATGCTTAATCTCTTGTATTGTTCAACGTTAATCTAAAATAACAAATTTAAATAGACAAGTAATACGATACAATTTACAAATTTATCAATTAGCCATTAAGCATTTACTTGAAATATTGAATACTTCAGAGAAAGAGTACATTGATATTTCATATTGTATTTCTACATCTTCAGGTTTCAAGTACTCATTTGTATGTTAAAATAAAATAAAATAAGAAAAGATCATAAAGGGGAATAATGGTGAATTAGTCTGTCATTAGCAGAACAATGACAATACATTGGTAAAACCTACTTCTTGTGATTACACAATTTAGTTAGATAATGGTAAATTACATTGCTAGTGTATAATATTTATGTATTGTGAAAATAAAATCTTATTACATAATAAATAAAAAAAGTTAACAACAAAATATTCAAAACAGTTCATGTTTAATTTTGATACATGTACCGGTACATACTCATTTTTAATATTTACAAATTGATATTTTCTGATTTTAATATTTAGAAATATTTTTTTAAAATTTACTTTTTGAATTTTGTTGTTCTTTTGGCTTTTAAAATTTTAATAATTACAATATAACAAGTGAAGCTGCAATTTTCTTCATTATTACTTAAGTTTCAATATAAAAACAACTTTATTAAGTACACCACTCCATAGAAAAACAACATTGCATGTATTTACAATGTAAAATTATTTATGAATAATAAAATGTTTTTAAGGTAATACTACAGTTTACATCAACCAACATTATTAAAAATGTCTGTATAGCCAATGTTTAAAAAATGTTTAAATTGGTTTATTATTTCTTATGAGTTGAAGAATATTCTCATATAAATACAGAGATATTTATAAATATATTAGGTTTTTATATGTTATTTTTATCCAATGATGTAGTGCTGAAACATGGACAATTATAATACAAGAGCCCAGAAAAAGAAGATGGAGACAGTGGAAATAAGAATGCCGAGATGAATGATGTGTGGTGTGATGGACAGAATTAGGAATGACCACATAACAAAAGGAACAGTCAAGGTAGGTCCAGAAAATCTGTTATTATTCCTAAATAATTTTATATTGTAAGTACATGCAGTGTTATACTCCTATGGAAAAGTAAGAAGTTGCAGGAAAGTAGAGAAAAGAAGTGAGGACCATGCTGGAAAGAAAATTGGGAAGTTGGAAGTGATCAGAAGGAAGAAGTGAGGAAGACTGAAGGTGAGATGGAGAGACAAGGTGGCAGAGGTTGAGAGAGAAGGAATAGAGAAGAGAGAATGCTCCGGATAGATAGAAGTGAAAAAAACAGGTTAAAAATGCAGATATATACATGGGATAAAGCTAAGACAAGCGAGAGGTTTTTTATATCACGTGTATACATTTTTAATAACAATTTAAAAAATTTTCGGTCAATGTCGACTGACAAACTGCAGGATTACAGAGTATTTTAATATATTCACGACGTATTTAAAACAGCATTATTTGCCTATACTTACTTTATCAATTTGGACAAACTGAAAAATAAGCAAAAATACAAAAAAATAAATAAATAAATTTTTAATGTGAAATGTAATGAACAACTATAAAGCATGTAAATATCTATAACATAAGTAAATTTGTAAAGCTATTAATCTGCCATAAATGTTGATTTCTCTTGACTTACATTAAGTGGATAAGCATAATTCATGATGATTCATGCTTTTGTAATCATTGAGAAATGGAAACATTTTTGAAATAATAAAATACACTTGAAAAGTGACACATTAACGATTAAAAATAAATTATACAGTAATTAATAAATGATCTTTGTATGGATAAAAACAAAATGCCGGTTTAATGTAGTGTGTTAAACACGGGGCTTATTATTATTATTATTACTTTTTTTATCATTTGTAGACTATTTTTTTAGCACAATTTTTGTAAATCAATCGCGGTAACTCTTAAGGAACGTACTTTTGCAAACCTTTTTCAATCTTATCACCAGCGAGGAGTTGCCTTCTCCACCATACTCACAGTTCTCTTCGCACACCCGCACGATCGACGCCATGTTTGTTAAAATCTGAAAGAGTGACACGTGATATATGGTTCCTGACGAAATTCAAATTTCTAACAAATACATAATTTTTTAATTAATACTAATATATTTTTAGTATAATACGTTATTTATATCAATTGAAATTTTAAAAACACTTCGAGTTTATGTACGTATGACCTCATAATTAACTGATAATCAGGTACAGTGTATTATGAAATTTGATATTTATTTTAATTTACTTTTCTATTGAAAAAATTGTAGCGTATTATAAACATTCTATTAAGGGCATTAGAAATTATTAGGGCAGTCGAGAGGAAGAGACGGGGCCCGTATGGTTATTACTTCTATAAAATTAATATTACTGTTACTAATAGAATATAAAGTCTCTAAGACTTCTTTTTATTAATAAAGAAACATTCTACGCATTTTTTTAACAAAAAGACAATGGCAGAAGAGACCCGCTAACAGACAAATAAGGGCACCCTCTACCCCGGGTCCTATACAAGCTCCCGGCGGTCCTGTAAATTATAGTGATTTTGTGAGAGATTTTTAAATTTTCCTGATAAATATAAAGCCCTGTATAGTTTATAAAAACAAAAAATTCTAAATTGTCTTTATTTATTTAGATCAATTATTCTATTATTGAAGAACAATAAAAATTGATAAATATTGTATTTAATACAGGACAAAATTCAATTTTTTATAGCCCTAAGCTGTAAAGTATAAGAGGCTTCACCACCGAATACTAATAAATTTAAAAGCATGAGAACTCAAATTGTATCCTCGTAATATATCTCTAAGCTGTAACACGTGTAAATCCTTGATTTAATAGCATTGTTTTTTTTTACAGTATATTTAATTAAGTTGCTACCTTCATTAACTAAAATGTTAAGCTTTGCACATACACAATATGTAAAACTGTGATGGAGTTACAAATGATATCGAACAATGGACTCAAGTAGAAGTGGGAAAATTCCGAATTGTTATAGTGACATCATTCCTGGAATAAAGTGCAAAAGTTTCACATGGCAACCATAAGAATTAAGATGACCTTTAGAAACAGTTATCAAAGGATCATATATAATCTTTTTTATTCTTTCTCTCTTTCTCTCTCTCCTCTCTCTAAGCTAATCGACTTTTAAGCAAACATTTGGTATCACGATTTAGGCCAAATGATTTAAATGGACCAATCATAGAGATCGCCTACAATATAAATGGATTTCAGGTCTCTACAAAATTAAATAATGGGTATTCTACTCATCAATTTCAGTAATGCAAAACATATATATATATATATATACAGTCAAACTAATATTATCGGTGAAATTCATAAAAGTCTTTACTAGCCATACAATTATTTTTTTTCAGATATTTTACTTTCAAATACAGTCTAACCTCCAGTAACGTCCACTTCCTAAATAGCGGCGATTATTTTATGAGTTATTTAAAATTATTTTTGAACGTAATTGCATGCAAAATAACCTTCTAACAACAACCATTTCCGCAGGGGCTTCGAAAGAATGGAGAATTGTGGGTGCAAAGACCATTTTGGGCCCCCTTTCGGAGAACCCGCTTATACAGATAATAAATATTGAAGTAGAAAAATAGCCCATGATCAAAGTTATTTTCGTTATTTTGGAGGGAAAAGGAGAAAACTGACAATTTTTTCCCCCTCTGATGGGCCTCCTAAGATTCGTGCACTCCTCGTAGGGCCTGCACCTTCGAACGACGGCCAATTTTTATGTTTTTATCTTTGTGAATATCTTGCAAATAGTTTATACAGAGCTATTTTGCAGGTATAATTTTTAATTGCAACATTAATATGTTTTTATTTAATAAATGGCATTTTAGTCATTTATTATCTGACTCAATCATTTTAACGATTATAAATTCTATGACCCTTATTCGTTAACAGATGTAGGATAATAATAATAAAATTGTAATTAAAATTTATCTATAATAAATGAAATAAAATATATGCATAGATTATATTCTATTCGATTTAATGCAAGGAAATAAAAGTAATAATAAATAAATGAAAATTGCACCAGATCAGTTGACCTCTATGGAAATTTTTAAACTGAACTCATGCCCTTGCTCTTATCTAACTTATTGAAACTCACGTTTCAAAATGATGGATGATAGTATTAACTTTTCTAAATATGCTTTACTGATTATATTTTATTTTATTACTTAATTAAAAGTGATAAGTCACTTTTATTATCGTACATTAAAACTGCAATCAAACGTTGCTAGATGTTAATATTTCTCTCATTAGATCATTCCCTAGATGTACAGTAACGTATATTTAAAATAAAAGGCACCATCGGCTTGGAAAGAATAAGCAGAAATTAATGGGAAAAAATAAAATAAAATTTGTTTTGATAGTAGAACAAATTTGTAATAATTTCAGCTACATTCAAGGCTTTATTTTATTCATATAAGATTTTTTTCAATGATAGGTGGCCTGGCATGAAAACACATTGCTGTTAACCTCGTTGTTGAAGGGCAAGAATAACACGGATAGCGAATAAAGTAGCTTATATTTAACCGGAATATGTCTCATGACTATGATTTTAAACAATGCTATTAAAATATGCTCGAAACGGTATATTTAATTAAAATTAAATTTAAAAAAATAATAATAATAATAATAAAGAGTTACGCTGAATAACAATAAAAATTAAAACACTTTCGTTTCGCTGTTGAAACAAGAAAATGATTTAAAATTTCAAGCGTGTTATAGAAATTTTGCTTATTCAAAAGATACGCGAAAATGAAAGAGCACTTTTCATTAACTACCTGGCATTCTTCTTTTAATAGACTTTAAAATAAAAAAAAAAGAAAAAACTTCCATCATGAGTGATTACAGTGGATCCAACTTTTACAATACTAATTTCTTGGAAATGCTTTCATTTACTCGGAGTATTGTCCGAAAGATAATGTTGTTTCTTTTCAGTAAAATTACCCGATTAATAGCTTTTCTATTGTATAGATTCGGTCAGTAGGGTAATATTCGAAAATATTCGAACATTTGATAAAAACCAATTCACCAGGAATTTTTTACTTGTGTAAACGTTACTGGAGACTTTCGTTCGATTGTAAAAGTTCCGAGTGACCTTATTAACAATTAAAAAAAACTAAATAACTTCAACTATAATATGTTTATAAGACTATTACGGAATTGGATGAATTAATTATTATTATTTTAAATCAATCATTCTGTTTTTCGCAACAAGACACTACCGAAGATTTATTGCGTGATCCATGCAATGTATTACGAGATTTATTTCTATTAAGATTTATGGTCAATTTTAAGATTATGCATTATTGAAATACCATAAAATGTGATAGAAGTTAAATTATTTCGCTTCTTAAATTCAAATATTCACCCGTTATACTCGAGTAACAATAACTAATTAAAAATTTCTGCAGTTCTTCGCCTCCCTGGGGCCTGAAAATGGTAAATGGCTCGGGCCTCTATTGACCTCCGACAAACCCTGCGGTTAATTTTTGTTTTCTGCATTATTTGTAATTCGTAAGTAATTCATAAATATCGCTCTTACCTTTCTATTTATATATTAATAACAAGATTTATTCTTCTTGAAGTTTCCTTGATGGATTGCTTTCTTCACGAATATATTAAGAACAGTCATTTTGCTGTCAGTCTTGAAGATCTAAATTATTTAATTTAAAATATAATTAATTCTTTGGACAAATAATAATACAGAATATGTCTACTTGAAACGAATTTTATGCTTAACATATAATTATATTTTATTTAACCTCAATTGACACTGCGGAGTAACAAAAACTAAAGTAGTATCTCAATATTTTGGTGTGTAGAGACGTGAATATGTTTATAAATGAATGGCGTTATTATAATTTATAATTATTCCACTTCGGTTTTTTGTTACTTCATGACTGTTTTTAATTGAACAATTTAAAAACGCCGTCCTAAGATATATATTCTGGTTAAATATAAGCTACTTTATTTGGTATCCGTGTTATTCTTGCCCTTCAAAAACGAGGTTAACCGCTAACTGTATTCATGCGGGACTACATATCATTTTTTAAGAAGGCTTTTGTATGAATAAAATGAAACCTTGAATCTTTAAAATTATAAATAAAAAATTGTTTATTATCTCAAACAAATTGATAGCAGAAATCCAATAGCTAATAAATTTTTGATTATTTGTTCCCGTGTAAAAATATAGCCATTAGTATTATTATTGTTACTAGTTTCTTGATGTAAGTGTTATATTTCCGTCTATACTTTGTCATTTTAATACGAAGAAATTTAGTTTATTAGTTAATATTCTTTTTAATGAATAATTAAAATTATATAAGAGAATTCTTTACGAGAAATTTAGAGATGTTTGATTTTTCTATTTAATGCTATAGTTTCAAATTTAATTTCAGCTGAAAGTATACATAACTTCACGTCTCATTGGCTTAAAAGTTAGTAGTTTTTATAAAAATAACTTCCGTAAATTTAAGGTCTAAATACCTCATGAAAGTTTTTATAAAGTATAATATTACATAATAAAATCTGTTTAGCCATACTCTTAAATAGTTTAGGTATATCGAAACGATTTCTTTCCATGTTTAGAGTATGTTTCAGTCTTATAATGTTTAAAACGTAATTATAGAGAACATCATAAATACATTAGTTTATTCCGTTTAAACTAATTGCAAATATATTAATTAGTTATAAGCAGTAACATGTGCATTGTGATTATAAGACTCTTCTGTAAACAACTTATGTCCATTAAATATTGCAATGCTTAACAACTGTATCATCATAGAAGTAATTACATTTACGGCTACTTGAAAATTTTATTTAGGAAATAAAACATGCATTTTTCAAGTAAACATTATTTGCAACATATTTTTAAGAAAAAGAACATTAATAAATTAAAATAAAGATTATCATGTAATCCATTTAATGCGTTATCTGACACAGTAGATCTATGTTTCAGTAAAGGCAGTACACACTACTATAATATTAGGTATACAGCGTTATACAGTATAACCGCCTTAAGATTCGGATATCCTGAAGACAAGCTGATAATTTGCATTATAATTCTTCAAAATTTCGAGAGAAATTAATAGAAATTCTGTAGTAAAACTCAATAATCGAACTTCGTGATTAAATTCGATTGGTTATGAAACTAAATAAATCGCTTGTTCCTTGTGTTTTAAATTCATTTTCATATATTATTTAATATGTTATTTTAAAATACGACCGATCTTCTTTTAATTAAAATTATACGAATTATAAAAATCGTTATTTCCAATTTACTGATTTATTTATTTAGAACGTGGTGTAAAAACAGCTCTACCTGAATTGTATCTCAATTTTACTCATCAAGCAGTTATGATTTGACAGAATTGGGTTTGGCAGAATAAGTTAAATGTAAAAGTAACTTTATCTGATCTGAATTAATAAGATAAATTACAAAAATTCTGATCCGATCTGAACTTTGATCCTTCACGTAACAGTAAAACCCGAATGACGGTCAAATGTCCAAAGCGATTTTAACGTGTCAGACTACTTCTCTAGTGAAATTGCTCGCCCGAATTCGAATTTCCCTAGAATTATTTATTGCCTGTTGGGTGAGCCCCGTCCTTCACCACCTGGCCACCTCCATTGTATCTCTTACCGAATCCGTGGGTATAGAAAAAAAAAAAAAAAAAAGCTCTTTTAGTGGCCACGGGGCGAAGAGTTGAAACTGAAAAAGAAAAATGTAAAACCAGAGTTAAAATTTTATCCATTTTTTAAATGGAATAGTCAATTTTAATTACATATAATTCTTCATTTAAGTTCGTCAGATGGCCAAGCCTACAGTTATCAGCTCATTGCCTCAGGGATCAAGGTTTTGAATTCGATCTAGATCTGTACAATTTACCTTAGCAGTACCAGACGGGGTACCGTTCTCCACACCTCACCTATTACAGGTCAGGTCTGCATAGAAAAGGCGATTTTATGACCGGACCATACATAACTTGTTGGTGTCTCACGTTAACAGATCTTCATTTTAACTTTTTAGTATTATGTACAGGTATTAGCATAAATGTAATTTAAAGAATGGTAACTTGAGAATGTACCCATAGAACGATCCACAAAAAAAAAAATTGAGGCTTCTGCAGCGTGATTTTTGGTGCCAAATAGAATTTTCTTAATAGTCTACAGCAATCTTTTAAAAATTAATTTACGAAAACAAAGACGAAAATCATCTTATTTCCTCCGGCTACTGTACTCAAAATCTATTAGGAAATTTCGGTAACCGTATTCTATTTTGAAATATCATTCGGCAACATTAAAGAGTAATTGCTTTAGCTGACATTGTTTCGTTTTTTTAGATAGAATAAAACGCGAAATATATAGGTAAATTGTTCGTTTAAATATTACAATGAGCATTTATATATTCAATATTATTTTAAATAATTGTAATTATTTAAATGGAACGCTGGTGTCATTTTCCATATGCATTTTAAAATAATGTTAGGAAAATATGAATAAAGTTCGTGTAGAAAAAGAAAGCCATAGATTTTTTCCTGAATTTGTTTGTTTTGATATCAATCTTCCTCAATCGGAGAGGAATGTTTTTGGCTAATAGTCAACAGAAAACTCGAAAGTTATTTCTGGATGGTTAGAATTTTATAGAATTTTCCTGATAAACCTACATTTTATATTTCATTTAAACAATCTAGATCCTTTAGCTGTTATAACGAGGGAAAATATTTATTATGCACTTCAAGTTTTACTGGTTTAATTTTCCTATTTCAGAAAAGGTTTCCTTTACAACGTATCAAACTTTCTTCCAATTTAAGGAAGTCCACAAAATATGATACAGTCCTCAATAAAGGATAATAATGATAATATCCATAATTGTATCTACAGGGAAATTTTGTTTTTAATTCGACAATAAGAAAGTAATATCCTGGTATTAAGCATTTCAAATTGATTTATCCCATTTAATAGAATTAATTCAATAATTTATTGTTATTATCATACAATAACTGTGTTGATTTATGACCATGGAGTATGAATTGAAGTTAATATGGAAGAAATATGAGCAACTGAAACAAAATTATATTTCTTACTTCATTATCTCATTCTAAGTCAGTGTGTTATTAATTAGTTTTTATAACTTACTTTTTTTTAATTCAAATGTAGAATAGGAAAATGTTATCCCTTGATTTTAATGATTACATTTCCAAAGATAAACTTAAAAAATTAACGAGTTATTAATAATTTAAAAATATATTGAGTAATGAGAAATTGTGTGAAGTAACAATTAGAAATCAGGTTATTTATTTTTTAAAAAACCTTTACAGAAGTTTCTTCAGACTATTTTAGAATAATTAAGTGGTCAATGATTCTGAAATTTCCTTATTTTATAAATATTGTGAATTGAATTATAAGTAGTTCTGTCATTATTTTTATAGAATTATTTATGTTGTTCTTTCTATTTGTTTATTGAACAAATATGATCTATAATTCGGCATTGTTTTATTAAATCATTATTTAAAAAATATAAGTTTTGTAAAAAAAAAATAAATGGCGATTTACAGTCTTATAATGGACTTAAAATACAGTATAGTGCAGTATTGTTTATTGTGTTTTGCGGAAAATATGTAAGTCGTGTTTTTAAATCACCAATTAAATAAATTTATGTGCATTAATCATTTTAATATTCCATCTCTAACTTCTTTACAATTATATATCTTGCTGCAGGATGGCCAAGGCGGTTAAGGCATCAATCTCTCCTCTAGGGTCCGCTAGTGGCCTAGTGGATAACACTACTGAACACTGTTAGTCGGTTGTGGGTTCTCTTCTGACCGATGTACCGGCCACAGGAAGACTTTCTTTGGTACTTTCTAGGAGGACCTTAGGAGATCGCTCATGTGTTGCATTTGCCTTATTCCATCAATCCTACAATCTTACTGCTCTGGAGGACTCGGGATCAAATCCGGGAGAGCAACACTCCAGGAATTTTTTATGTCCGATCAGTCCCTGATATGTTGGCACTGTCCCTCACCACTTAGTTGCCTACATTGTGGGCCAAATCGAATTCAAAATGGGAAAAAGGCCCTCCCTCTTAGTGCTCTTTTTCGACCAGTAAGCACTAAGAGGAGGGGTGTATATATATATATATATATATATCCCTATCTTTTTAATAAAAGATTAGGTTAATGTTACCTATGGTTCCAAGACGGCGGCTCGTCTCTGATTCCAGCAAATAGAAGAAAGGAAACAGTGGGGACGCACGTTCTAACCTAACCTAACCTATTCTAATAATTTTATTGCTAATAATTATGGTAATTTATTAGAATAGGTTAGGTTAGGTTAGAAGGTGCGTCCCCACTGTTTCCTTTCTTCTATTCGCTGGAATCAGAGACGAGCCGTCATTTTGGAACCATAGGTAACATTAACCAAAGAATATATCATGCATATAATCTTTTATTAAAAGTATTGTTTTTAAAAATACATATTTTAACTTCTTAAATAAACAACTGCAGAATTATTTATATATTATGAATATAAGAATTTCGCGATAATAACAGCTGCTTCTAAAGATATAATCTTCTTAAATTAAATAATAAACTTAAGATTTATATTGCAAATATTGTTATTATTATTTATTTAAATATAAACTTAGTATTATCATAAATATTCTCATATAATAACGTAACGTTTTTACAATAAATATATCAGTATGTATTATTAAAGTTTTACTTCACTAAGTATTAAAAATTCTATATACAATAAACTCATATTGATCACATTAAAATATAGAAAAAATTTATGAAGAAAATTATGCAAATTTTATGTATAACACGAGACATCTGTGCACTTTAGGTCATACGAGTAACCTCTATTTTCTTTTTGAAGGCGGGTCTGACCCGCAATGAGGTCGACCCGCATGGGTGAGGAATGAGGAACGATGTCACGACCCGAGCTATTTATAAATAATTAAAAGTCTCAATCGGATTTGAACCTAGATATGTCATGACAGAAGGAGAAATTTTACCGCACGTCATCCTACTAACATTATAAGATTCCGAAATTAATTTAAATTCGACATTAAAAAAAAGTTAAATTTACCTTGTTAGTACACGAATTAAATGATTTTTAAATTACAAAAATAATTTAAAAATCATTTCTCTCTACATTTTATGTTTTATTCGTTATAATGGAGTACAAACTTATCATTTGGATATCATAAAAAATTGATCATGATTTTTTTCTTCTTTCTTAACTAAAAATAAGAATATTATTCGGGCATTTTGTTATTTTAAAACAAAGGTATTGGCTATTTTATAAGTATTTTTAAGCGCAAAGTTCCAGTCAATTAGCAAAGTAATAACGATTTGAATTTTTAAAAAATCGTCAGCCAGTACGCGAATTTGAGTAATACGCGTTAAACCAATGATTTCAAAATGATCAGACCTTCTATTAAATTCGACCTCGAAATAAAGAAATAAAATAAAAGCATTATGACCTGTTTCTCTCGAAGAATATTTGTGTTCTATTTCTCTTTAATAAGATCAACTGGGCTAGCCTTGAATTTCGACAATGATGCAATTGATGCCAATTCTCCCTACGTTAATTATGAATATTTATAAATTGCATATAAAAAAATTATTATTATTTTATTTTACATACATAAAATACAGTCGAACCTTTAATAATGGTTCTCACTAAACGGTAGCCTTTTTTTTCCAGTTATATAGAAGCAATATGGTATCCAGTCTATATTAAGGCATATATTAACACAGGTGGCTTCATCCTATATTTTCGTTTTTATAAATATAAGGTCTGTAAAGAAATTGGGCTGGAGCCTCAGAAGTGCTTAAAACAACTGTAAAGAGTGTTAACCACAGTAGTTCTAGTATCAATGGGACTCACTATGTTATTGATGAAGAAATTTATTATAGATTAAATATTACATCAATATTAGAAGGACAAAATATATTAGAATTCAAGCTGAGTACATCAGCATCGATCTGCAAATATCGGTCAATATAAACAGTGTTTTGAGCTTAAGGATACATATTAATATAGCATCGTTATAATAAATTACAATTGCTTAAATATATAACTTAAAAGATTTTAAAACATTTTGTTATTGAGCAAAAAATAAAATAAAACTGTATTGAGTAATAAAAACAGTGAAATTATGCAAATAAATAGAATGTTTTTTGAAATTATTTCTCAAAAATTATATCACAAATGGACGTTCGTACAACTGTACGTTTATAAGTACGCACTATAAAAATACGGGAAGGAAATAAATGAAAGTTTTATCTGAGTATATCCGTTGCGATAGGCTTATATTAAAAACACACTTGTTGTTTGCTTTGAAATATATAAAAATATTTAGGTTAAAGTTCTTTTATTGATATTATTAAAAAGGTTTTATGAAATCTGTAACAATATACGAAACTTTGTTGCATCGTATGAAAAGTTTCTATTTAGAAATATGAATCATTACAACATTGTAATAAGCAAAAATTAACAATGTTGCCACTTATTTACAACCGGTTATTGAATTTTTTATATATATATATATATTTTTAAAATAAAAGTTTAATGGCTCTATATTAAAATATATTGAAAATCAAACAATATGTAAATCCTTTTTTTTAATGAAAATAATTTGTAAAATACTATAGTTTTTCAGTGTAACTATATTACAAAAACAGAGAATCAACCATTACTTAAAAACAGTATAACGAAATACATATGAAATTTTGTAGCACCTTTATAAGAGGCATGTGCCATTACTTATAAAGGTGCTACAAAATGATTAACATTCGTTAAATAAAAAAATTCATATTTTCAACGTTAATTATACACATAAGAACATCCCTGGTGTGACACTGGTTCGTCCATGTACCATTAAAAATCGTATATCAATAGCTGAAGAAGGTTGAGAATCATTAACTTCTAATTTTTAAAATACAGTAATTTTCAAATCTGTGAATTTTTCGCAATGACTATGTTAACAATTACTTTTTACGTCATTTATAATTAAGGAGCATGAGTCAGAATAAGCGAGGCTTGGAACAAATACAAAATTGTCTTTTGTAGAGGGGCAATCAGGCAATATGCTTACTTCCAACACATTCGTTTAATTTGTTAGAATAATCTAAATATTTTTTTTAAAAATTAACATGAAAAATCTGAATATATTAATTAATAGAAGCATAAAAAATATATGTCGATGATAATTCACGACTCGCTGATAATCGTATTTTCTATTGATGGAATTAGCCAATATTTTTTTTTTCTTTTGTCTTATTAACATTTTCACTCGTTCTTTTGGGAATTATAACTGATATAAATCGCTAAAATTTATATTTTATGGGTGTAAATAAGGGTAAAAGTGGGCCGGAGCAAATCGGGACGATGTACTGGTTTTTAGAATAATAACTTCCGTATCGTTTCTTATGAGAAGTGGTAAAGGTTCCTGCCATTTCTTGAACAATATAAAAATCTACATTAAAAATGTTCTCTTCCGCATTGATTAATTTTGTTCTTACGCCATTAGACTTTTTAACCATGACCACAATTGTATCCGATATCCATACGGTCATGGCTGAATGATAGTATTTTGATTTACTTCTATACACAAAAGAACAAGATTTTGTAGAAATTAACAAATAAATATCTATACCATTAATCACGAATAAATGTATTTTAAATTATCTCATAAATAAATTCCAGTTGATAAGTTGCTCCTTATTCTATCGTTGTATCGACTTTATTGAAGTTCTGGGTGGAGTTTACGATGGTCTAATCATCCTATCTAACTAAAAGCAGCATGGAAATGAAGTAAAATAAATTAAGATATGTTATATCGAAACAAATATTTGAGGAATTCAGTAGAAAAGTGGTCTTCTCCTTTCCAAACCTCTACCCTGTTTAAACCAAACGTTGAGGGATGAGCTTAATATGCTTTATGATTCTTTATTTTTTCAATTGAATTTTTTTATAATTTTAATATAAGATAATATGTAATATAAACGAATAATATCTATTATTTATCTACAATGTGTAATCATGTGAAAGCTTCCTTGGTAAACAACACTGTTTATATAAAAAAAAAGAATATTGATCTATCGTAAAATGCTCTAAGAAACAATAAAGGAGGATAATTCAAGAGTATGATCTAGAATTATCTACAATAAGATGTTACGTTGAAGATATATAACCTATTTTGAAATAAATTATAAAAAATTTCATGTTTAATTGTAATTATTAATGAAAGTACCTCACCTGAATGACTAATTTCAACTAGATAAGTTTGCTAAACATCAATCATCTAATCAATTATATAGTTTGATTACTAATTATAATTAAACCTCATGTAAACTAGGAAGATCTTACTACGCGTGATATTCAAATAATGAAGTAGAAATAAACAGATCTAATGATGTATCCATTTATTTCAAGTTAAGATTTAATACGAACATTCGTTCTAGGACAGTTATTAATCATTTTAATTACAAAATTTCGATAATTAAGTAATTCCGTTTATATCATGAATTAGAAGAAATTACTGTAATATATTTACTGAAATCATATCATTTTTCTATAAATTTAAAACTACAGCCAAACCTTTAAACGACGACCATTGAAGGAAACAAAAAATGGCCGCTGTTGAGAGGTAGATGATCATTGTAGTGAGGTGGTCGTTATATGAGGTTGGCTTGTACATAAAATAGTTTAATTAAACGATGTTATATTTATATTTTCTATAAAAATTTTGTAATTATTTAAATCGCTTTATGAAAATTATAGCAAATTCTGGTCGACATATCAAAACACAGATTAAATCCTGAAAGAGAGAACAAGTCAGTAGATAATATTTTTTGTTTCTTTCAAATCTCAAGTATTATCTGTTCAAGTACAAGAAGAATATTCTTAGTTTTACTTTAAAAAATAATTTATTTTTAATTCAAATACTTGGCATCTTATATGACATTTCTTCTTAAACGTTGAGTAAGGAAAGATCAACTTTTACATAAGGTAAAAGACTTTTCCTTGCCAAAATGAATTTTCTTATCCTTTTCACAATGTTTATATTTACTCAACCCATTAACCTGTAGGCCAATAACTCGTTTTTATTTTTAATAGTCACTTTTTAAGTCAAAATGAAAATTTCTAAAAATGAAACACACATACTTAGAAGTAGTAGAAGTACAACATACTTCCTGTTAGTAAGTGACTCATTTTGATGTTAAGGTTTTGGCTGTGAGCCAGACACTACTGACACGTTTGATATGAAATTGTTTACCGTTTTAATGACCCAATTCTTCCTGCTATCAGTTGCGAAACTTCATGCGTACCTTCTGTCATTAATATTTATAAAGTTTACTGTTTTGAAATATTAAAAGTTGTATCCGAAAATGGCAAAATAATACTTTTCTTTGTCATTTTTCTGTCGGAAAAGTGAAAAAAAAAATTGTCAAAATTTTGCTGAAGAATCAAAATTACCACTTAAACCACAGTTGAAACTCCACTCTACACAGCAGCCATTATTTGGAAACTTGTTTAAAACAGAAATGCTACAAAATAACCTCTATATAACGACCACTTTTTATGCTGTGGTCAGTGGACGTTGTTCAGAGGTTCGACTATATACTAATTTGCCTGTAAACAGTGAAACAGGTAAATCTTTATGTGAGATTTGTATTTATGAAATCTCTTCGGATTAAATATGGCGCTTCAATTTCCATTGTAATTTAAAGACAAAAAAAGATCAATATGGTGAAGACAATGTGCTATTTTTAAAATAGAACAATTTATGACAGAATAATGTTATAAATTTAAAACAAAACGTGTGTATATATATATATATATAGGCCTAAATTTTTTGAAGGTCACTAGCGATAAGCGGAAAATTTGACTCCTCAATAAGGACATGTAGGTTTATATTGAATGTCTAATAGTCCTAATCCTACTACAGGTAGGATTGTTATATTTAGAATTTATATCCTGAAGCTCAAATTAAAAAAAAAAAAACTACGAAAAATTAGTGTTGAAATCAGGGCCTTGAGATAAAGGCCAAGACTATTTAATGTTAATGATTTATTCATTAATTTGTCATTCTTTTTCCGTCATGAAACTATTCACTATTATTTTAAAATATTAATTAAGCTATTTTTAATATTAAACACGATAATTTTGCATGAGTTATTTTTTATATTAAATTTTATTTGAATAAATCATCCACTTGCTTCAAACATCTTAAGGTGACATGACAATGAATAACGTCGAGCATTCTTATTGTATCGCCTTCATCACATACAAGCCTTCTCATAAAAGATCAGCAGCTGGCTTGGCACCAATATATTCCATTGAATTTCTTGTTTATTAAGACAAAAACACTTTACCTTTGTCAAATTTTCCTGTTTAAAATAAACAGTATAATTTTTAAATGTTGTTTCTTTGAATATACTGAAGGCCTTAATTACATCATTGCAATCATACAAAATTAGATGGAATCTATCTGATTTCATAGACTAATGAATTAAGGCACCATCACGAAGCTTACTAGAACCTTAATTAACTCATTCAATCAGCAGAATGGAAGAAAGAAAAACAAAAAAAAGTCTGTTTTACTCCGATTAAAATGTTACAATTTAAAAATTGATGAATAATTTATTATAATTATAACTGATAGAAGATAAGTATATATATACGAGTATATATATTTAATTATTTATTGATTATCTTCTAACTGTTCTATTTTTATTCTTCGTTTGCATTCTTAAATCAAAGATGAACCTACACACATTTGCATTATTTTTCTACTGATCTAGTTTTTTTTTTTTAATCATTTCGATGAGAAATGCCCTCCTTTCTTTTAAATTAGAATAAAATAAGACATATAATCTTTAAAGATTAAAATCTCAGAAAATATAATTAATCCTTTAGTATAGGTTCCTACACCTCCGGATAATCGATATCGGATTTTAAAATATTATTTTTCCTCTTCAGTATTTTATAAAAAAAATAAAATAAATAAATAATATATTTATGGTAATGTGAAGCTTTAAATAAATTCATTTTAATTTTTATTAAATAACATTTACATTTTCTCAAAGTAAAATTCTTAGTATATTCGACCGTTAGTAATTTTTACGTATAAAGATATCGGGTATAGAAAAACCGGTTCTGCAAAGGATATTACAACTGGAAAAAGACGGAATAAATCTTCCCCCCCTTCTATATAATTAACTTCAACTCGTACTCATTGTCCTCTTCAGAAGAGAATAATGGTTTTTATCCTCTCCTTTCAGTTGATGTGAAAGAAATTCATCCCGAAAAATCTCGCCTCTTCGTGCTAAGAATTGTATTTTGCGTAACTAATTTTTCATATGTAGGTCAGGCCAGTATGCATACCTCAAAATAGCCTATTTGTTTTTCTTACAGACTTGGGTGTCACCCGTCCAACTAGTAATGGAAGTTCTTTTTTTTTCGCACGGTCTTAGTCCAAAATTTCGTTAACGAATATTTGATATGATTGAAAAATAACCCTATTTACATCTATAAATTAACATTATTTTATTAATTTTAATTAAAATATATTAGAAATCGTATATTTAAATTCACGTTTACGAAGAGGAAACTAAATGAAAATTCGTTGTTTTCGCCAATTCAACCAACATTTTGGCTTGAAATATGTCTTAAATTTTAAATTATTGAGATATAGTTTTAAATTAATTATTAAGGTATTAATTCTAATTAAATATATTGGAAAAATGAGTAAGATTATAATTAGAATTTACTCTGCAAATGATTTCATGTGATAACCTTGAAGATATTTACCTGTTACGATTTAGCAGAACTTATGTAAAATTCATTTAGTTCTTAGAAATTTGGCTTAAACAAAACTGTTATTGTTGATTCAAAAAATACATCGAAATATCTTAACCTTGAATAATTCATAAAGATAATAGAATTAAATAATTTAATCCCAATATATTGACATTATATTTGTAATTGGCACTGTAAATTTCAGATTATTTACTTTGCAACCTAATTAGACAGAAGAATGTTATTATTTTTTTGAATTACAATGAAGGGCGATGGAGTGGCGGGGGGGGGGGGGGGGGGGGGGCCCCCCCCCCACCACCCCATTGTCCCCATTCGGGGTAATTCCCCATGAAAAATTCATGGGGAGTTGCTCTCTCGGATTCAATCCTGGGTCCCACGCCTTATTTATTTTCTTTAGTCACAAATTATTATCCGCAATTAAAAAAACAATTTAATCTTCTTATTGAAAATTCTGTTTTTATTAAATTTTTGAATGAAGAATTTATTTTTTGATTAAAATGGATTAAAGACATTTAAATATTATGGAATTCTTTTCAGTGTACCGAAACGACTATTTTCATTTCTATAAATATTGATACTTCACATAAAAAGGGATTATTCTTTGGGATTATTGCAGAAATTTTTTTCTGTAACAAAAAGAAAATGTTCTATTCGTGAAGCACTGTTTGCTTTTATGATATATTTTCTATTTATTCGTGAAATAGAACATATCTTTGAGAAACTTATATCTTCATTAACTGATGCTACAAAGTGTAAACCATTTAGTTCATTTCAATTACCAGATTGATTCTTGATGACCAGTTTTCGGTGATGTCAGTAATTTTTAAAAATAATTCTATGTTTTGAAGAATAAACAAAGCGAATAGATAATATTAAAGAATGGCCGAATGGTCGAGACCATGAAGGCACTCATTTGTGTTCTGCACACTGAGATTCGGATACAGAAAGGCCTAAATTTCCAGAAATTTTCATGTGTAATTTGACCTGGATAGATCGGATTTCGTCTTGCATCACTTGCTGCATCCATTATGGACCCGGCTGAACCCATGGTGAACGTGGAAAAAGATCCTCTTGGGGCTCTCGAAGCGGAAAGAATAAAAAGTAAAATAAAGGAGAAAAAAAATGTCCAAAATAATTTAACTCAAAAAGTGAATTTCTGATAAAGCGATTTATCATTTCGTTAAGAAAACTGTTTATTCGCATTTTATTATAACGTTTAATTGATTATGTATCAACACACTAAGGCTACAATGCCCTTACATTTAATTCACAATTTTACCAATTTCGCAGGCTGCAATTTCATCAATTTCAGGGCGGGCCTGACCCACAAAGAAGTTAGCCAACATGGGTGAAGGATGGATAGTCATGATCACGTTTAACAGAATCAGAATGATCCGTTTATACTCTAGCCTACATGATTATGAATTCCAAAATGGATTCAGATCCGAACTCCTCACATCGTTATGGGTTTTGTTTTTACTCTTTCGGTCCTGTGGGCACTAAGAGGCCTTTCTATCAACCCTTTATAGATCCACCCAGACCACAAATGGGCCTGGCCGGATCCATAACAGCTAATAGAATAACCGTTGTTATGGAGGAATTTTTGGGGCCATACCCCGAAAATTCCTTAGGTTTTTCACTTGTCCGGATTTGTTCCCGGTCCACCAGAACGGTAAGCCGAAATCATAACCGCTCAACAATCAACTAATGATGGTACGGTACCTAAAACTAGGTACAGTACATTCAAATACTATTTACATTTATAGTCGTATGAACTTAGTTCTAGGTATATGTAGGTGCTGCGAGCGGCCAGCTTGTTGTAAGGCGTCATGCTAATAGGTCTATTAATCGCGGGCCTTCTACCTGACCTATTTGTCATAATAAGGAAGTCAAACTTGTTAAAAAAGTATATTACTTTTGTAAATGGACAAATAAGAGAAGGCAATAACCGTCTTATCACATTATTTTAATGAATATGACAGATTTTCGTTAGAAAAGAGAGTATATGCTCCATTTGTTTTACTTCTCAACAAATTAGAATATAAACTTAGCCTATTTATCTTAAGATAATTTTTGTATGAATGAATGGATATTTTTCGACAACTTCACACGATTGTAGAGTTAATCTATTGAACAATTTTAAATTTACGTGCGATTTATGATAAATATTGACTTAAATCACCAATTCACTCGTATCAGAATTCTAATTTGTGTATTTAATTCTTCGACAATCTGATCAGTTACGAATCTCTTGCCACTTAATTAAGGTGCCCATTAGTGGCTGAGTGGATAAAACTACTGAACAGTGGTAGTTGGTCGAGGGTTCGCACCTAACCAGATAGCTGGCCACGTGGAGTTTTTCGGGTTTTTTTGCGTTAATAACACTTAAAAGGAATCAGTTACTCACAGAAGACTTCGGCAGATTGTCATGTGCCACGTTGCCGTATACGAATACCAATCTATTTAACAGCGAACTAACTGATGTCCACCAATAGAATCTGAAGGATCTTCATTGAATCCAATATAGATATTAATAATTTTTTACGCGTGAGTTTAATAGAAATTTCGTTTATCATACTGACCAATCTCATTTTTGATAGAACCTCTTATAATAAGTAAAAATAAATAACTGGATTGAATTCGTATTTCGAAACTTGAGGTTTGGGGTTCTATTCTAATTCACATGGGCGATTTTCCGAAAGGAGAAGGTCTTTTATGGGAAACTGGCCTCTATTTAGGTGTTACTAACGTGAAGAAAACCCGGAAAACTCCACGTGGCCAGGTGAAGCTGAGGCTCGAATCTAAGACCAGTGTTCAGTGTTTAGTATATTGTTCTGAGCAGATCCGTGTCTGAGTTCAGGTTAAAATTCCAAAAATCTTTATACACGAACAGTTTGTCCCGGATATGTCAAACACCCTACCTCGCCATTGACCGACTCTATTGTGGGGATGAACCCAATAGAGTCGTAATAAAAAGTACTCGCAGGGTAGAAAGAATTTTAAAAAATAAAATAAAATACAACTTTTTACACGAAGTACCGTATTTATTTTTAACGTTGTAAACAGTTGCTCGTCGTATTAAAATCAATTTATTCTCAGTTAATAAGGATTGACAATATTTTAATCTGATTACAAGTTTGCTTGTATAGAATTACCCATGCTTCTAAACTTTTGACGTTAATCTTCTTGTTCGTCGGTTTATAAATTAATTTCTTAAAAATAAAAAAATGGAATAATAATAATACTTCATCCTGCATAATCTAAGTATTTTAATTTAAACAAAATTTTGCATTTATTTTATACTTAAAATATTTCAAATCACCTTAATTCATACATTTATTTTTCAAAAAAAAGGGGGGAAACATTTGAGCTCATGAGATAAACAATTTAACATCAATCTTGAACAATAAAATATCAAGTATCTAAAACTATAAATCATTATTATAATACATTAAAAACTATAAAATTACAATTGTAATTAAATATTTTGTTTAATTAGTCTTTGTTACCCGCGTTAATTGAATAGGAAAACTGTTTTAAACTCTAACAAAGCTTATAAACGGTTATATAAACTTAAGAGAAACAATAAATTATAATTTTTTTAAAGATCTTTCTTAAGTAATACGAGATTTTATATACTGTAGACTCGATATAACGCCGGCGATGAGGTCCAAAAGTTGTAAATGAGCAGGCATTATAACGTGTCAAGTTTATATACGTTGCTAAGATGCTGGAAATAAAGATTTATATTAAATTTGAAAGATGTTAAATCGAGAGCCAACTCGTTTCTTTAAACAGTTCAACTGTGAGCTGTAAAACACAATACTAAAATATAATTATAGGTTTGAATTTGGCCATTTTGAAAGTAATCGATATATTTTCGTGGTATAGAAGCGAGATATTCATCTTGCAAGCGGGTTCCGGATTCAATTTTCGTATACGAAAAGTTCCTGTCTTTTGTCTCGGTTGTTTCTTTCAAAAGCCGTATGATGGAAAGCCGAGTTGATGGACAAAAATTCTTAATCCCTGTTTGAATAATGGACTTTAATGCTGGGTTCCTCGGAGATTATAATCCCCCTTCCGGACATTGAGGAATATGAGAGATGTTATTAGTCATTCGGTTAGTTGGGCCTGAGGCTACGAGTAAAAGCATTGCAGACGATAACTTTGTAGAAAAATTTCTGCAACATCTGTCATAGCTTCTACTGACAGATTCTCACTCTCCCTTTCTTTATCTGCCATTTTAATTGGTGGAGCGCTCATTGTACACGTTTTATCTTCTTTTTTCGTGGCGGGATAACGTTTGAATTTTTTTTTTATCATAAAATATTATCGGATATTACTTTGTAATCGCCTATATTCAATTATATCGTATGAAGATTATTCTGTAGCCACAATACCACATTATTTGTTATCGCTAAGTAAACTATTTTTTAATTTAAAAATTATTTTATATTATATTACGTACACTTAACAGTATAACGATCAAATTAACACAACAAATAAATGAGTCATACGAAAAATAATAATAATAAAAAGAATTGAATGTGGTCGATAAAAAAACAATAACATAACAATAGCCGACATTTATCTTCATTTAATTAACTGTCTACGTAAATATTTTCTTTCTCAATGTTAAAATAACTTATGTAATGACTTTTACAATAGTAAAGATTTAGAGATAGGTTTACATTTGCGTGAAACCAACTCTAGTTTTTAATTTTCAGCAGAGTTCATTACTCCATTTGAACTTAATTCTTGTGTACTGTAAACTGTATAATTATAAATTTACACGCTATTGTTGTACTGTTATTCATAAAATTTTCATGAAATCAATACGGTAACTTATCGAATTTCTTAATTAATTCATTTTATTTGAATTTAAGAAACTGTCACGAGGCAAAAAAAGCCTACGTAGATGAACACTAGTAGTGAAAATTTCATCTGTTCTTAGTTATACTGTATTTAAAACGTAGTTCCTTAGCTTAATATGCGCATTATATATTTACAATTTATAAGATATTTTTGCAGATTATACAATTAAATTAGACTATTAAAGAGCTTCGTTTGTATAAAAGTAGTAGGATAGTTCCTCACTTTATACAGTTTTAAATTTCTAATTATACGACTGGCTAATTTCATAAGATTTATATTATTTGTATTTATATATAGGCCTTAATATTAATAGGAAATGTTAACTATACTAAATACCACTCGGAGAAAGCTCGAGATAAAAATAAGTAAATAAATAAACGTCATTAAAGATAAGAAACGAACTTTTATATTTCTTTAACGTGTTTCGAAATTCTTTATAAATGAATATTTATTATTTTGTTAAGCTTATTTATATAAAAGTTTCAAATTTGATTTTACTAAATTAAAAATTTGATAAATATTGCTTAAGAATTCTAACGTCTAAATTCAATATTTAGCAATTTTAATCTAAATTTACGCTACCTAAAAATTAGGATAAATTGCACTTAAAAGGGTTTTTTTTTTTAAATTTTATTATCCAAGAAGTTCTCATTCTATCGATATTTTTCCACTTTTTGGACATACTAAACAGAAGAAAAGGACATTCCAACCGCATGAGAATCGAACCCAAATCCTTGTGTGTGATGGCTGATTAACGTATGATTCCACTACTGGGAGGTTATCCAAAATAACTGGAATCCCTTCTATCCTGAAATTCAATTCCGAATTTTTTTTAAAGTTAACCTGATTTAGTGTCCTAAAAAGAGAATGCAATGACGAAAAAACTTATTTTACACATTTTCACAATATAATGTATATACAATTAGAATTAAGTATTCAGTTATAATATATAACTGAATAATATGCTTTTATTTTACTGGGTTTTTTAATATATATATACAGTATTTTTTATTATTTCGTGGCCACAGGCAGGGGAAAAGTCCGTGGGGTCTGTTCTACTAAAATATTTTGAGGTTTTTTTTTTAAATTTTTATATAGTTGGCACATTATAATATATAAAAAATACTTTAATGTAACTCCATTATGGATACGTTTATTATTTTTTCACTGCTAATTGTATTAAATAAATATATTCTTCTTATATAAATTAAGACTTTCTGAATTAAAATTGCAGTTTTTCCAAAGCTTATCGCTGTTTTTTATCGATACTTCATTAATATTTTTAAAAAATCCAACAACGAGTTGCTTAACTTTCCCGGCAACATTTGGTGGCGGCATCTGTTATGATATTTTATTAAAAAACTTTTTATATTTTTTAACTACTATAAAATTGCAAAAAGCTTAATTTTGAGGGTAGGGATGGGTTTTATAAAAAATTATAAATGATAATAACGAGTAAAATCTTTATTAAGTCCGATCTTAATCGAGATATGACACACGATACCCTTTATCTCCCCACCCCCTAGACCTTTGACCACCAAAATTTCACAGCATCAATCTCCCTAATAAACAGATCTCCCTGCAAAATTTCAGAAATTTTCGACAAAAAGCACAGGAGTTATTAAGCTTCAAAGTGGATGAACAAAGTCGTGCCCCCAACAAACATACAGAAAAAACCCGACGTTTCAAGGTCCCCAGTGCAAAAATCTAAAAATCTGGGGAGGGGGAATTTTCTGACCGATTGCTATACTTTCACTCTGTTACATATATAAAATAGCTGGGAACGTAAAAAGTAATTGAGATAATTTTCAAAACACTAAAGATTTGAATAAACTAAAAGAAATTTCGTTTGATCTCTTCACTCAGGGAATTAAGGTTTACTTGATGATATATGGTAACTCAATACAAGAGCGATCTGTCAAAATGGGTGCCTCTCGGGAGGATTTTCTATAAAAACCGGATCTTATTTAAGTATAAAATAGAAAATACGGATCAAAATCTCAATTTCTGCGGTTGCGGATGTAATTTTCAAATGAATACAATAAAATTCAACTAAATAAATAAATAAAAAAAACCTTTCATTTTCAACAGTTTTAGCACAGTTCTTGCATATTTGCTGATGATTAATGCTCATTTATTATTGTATTTCCTGCTTCTAAATATTAATATCTCTAATGAGTAAAATAACAAAAGGAAGAATGTATTTTATTTTGCAGATAAAATATAAAATGGTATAAAATTATAAACAAAAATTTATGTTTTTCTTATAAATAATGTATAATTAGGCTATATTTTTTCAATGTTTGTATTTTTCATGAGAATTAATGGGTTTGGACTAATTGAAAAATCAATAAAATATTAGAAACTGATTGAGGAATCAATTTTTGTGTCAGATCTTTTATTTACTCCAATATTTAGTGACTTTTCTCCGAATTTATTGACTTTACGAAATTTCATACATCCAACTATTTTAGATAATATTGTTCTAAATAAAAGTATTTTTCACAAAAATATCTTTGAAGAACGTTGAATGTATTACAGATTATGCTAATGCTAAAATACATAACTAAAATTCCATGAAATCCTAGAAAATTGAGAGTTTTACACAATAAAGTAGCTGAAGAATCAACATTCCTATTGCTAATCTTCCAGCTACCTTACGAATTCTAACCCTTCATGATTCGAAGTCCATCTGGACCTCCATTGATTCGGATAGCGGCTTAATACCTCATATTTTTGATCAAAAACAGGAGTAAGACCCACTCATTACGAAGAAAATTTGTAGTGTGCAGTAGAGTCACACGAAAAATCCAATCTCTGGACCTATGTAAATAAAAATAAACACTTCATTAATACCTCAACACATATAATTTAACAATACGTACTACATACTTATAATTAATGTTATACATATTTTCAACTCATTTAATTAATACAATTTATAATAAATCATCATATATTATACAAAACAGAGAACTTTATCTGATTTTCTGATTTTTATTTCTCCTTCAATAATACAAATATATTGATACCTGATAGCCGAAGCTGTAAAGGAACCGCCCTACTGCTCTTAAGAGACAGTTAGAGTCCGAATCTCTAAGGAAATTAATGGGTTATCTCGAATATTTTGTGCACTTATCTCGCCATTCAGCTGCCTCGTGTGTGTAAACGGATCCATGATGATTGTGTAAAAAAGACTTCTAATTGTGTAAATGTTTATTTATAATATACAGGAACAAATGTGGACCCTTTAAAAACTTTTCCAAAGTAAACAAACATAAATAGTTTTGCATTTAGAAAACATAATTATACAAACGTTTTTTGCACTATTATGGAAGGTTATTCCAGAAAGTATAAGATTATTGTTATTATTTTAAAAATATCCCTTTTATTTATTTATTTTTTTTGAGAAAAAATTGAGCCAATGTTGCTTCGCTCGGGGCTACTGTGTTTCACTCCCAGTTTTTACTGATAAAAATGTATATTTTGAACGATAGGTCAAGTTACTCCTGAAATATGTTTATTGACCTCTTAAAAATAATTATAACGTTTTTATTTTGTGAGTAGAATTTTTAATTTTTTTTTATTTAAATAATATTTTAAAAAATGAAATATTTATAATGAGAAAATTAAAAATTCAGTTGCTTAATTACAATCTTATTTAAATGCTGCACGCAGAATAAGAAAAAAAAAAGAAGAATTATTTACGATCAACTTAATTAAAATTTTTTAAACTAGATTTAACTAAAAAAACTATTTTAAAAAATTAAATTTAGTCAAAAAACAGCGAACTAAATCACAAAATGTAAACAAACTTATACCAGTTCAAAGATAAAATCCTCTTCTGATTAACTTTATCTCTTCCATTTTTTTTTTAAATATATTTTTGTATATAAGAAAAAGTACATTTACAGGAATATTTAAATACGAATAAAAAATATCCATAGGAAATTATTAATATTTTATAAATTAAAAAACAAGTTATCTTATCTTTTGATGTGAAACGGTTTCTTATTATCGACGATTATCTGTCGAAAAACTGATCCTGTACGATTATTTAATCGTAAAATTAACTTCCCGATTAAAAGAAAAATGCTCATTTAAACCTTCAAGTTTTTATTTAAAGGAAAAAAAAAATTCGATTTTTCTTTTTTTAGTAAAAAGTACTGTAAATGCTGCTTTATTTTTCCTATTTATATACATTTTACTCGGCTTATTTTTTGTTTATGAATTCATTAATTATTTAAGTCTTTCTAAAAGTAAAATTCAGAAAATAATTAACATATTTTAATTGCCGATGAATTAAATCTGTTATTTTTAAGCCCTTGAAATGCCCTTCTTATTTTTCCAAATTTATGTATTATTTTTATATTTGATTTCTTATATATTTGTTCTATTATAATATAATAAATATTAAAAGCCATTTTAAGGATTATTTTAATAAATTTTTACTATACATCGAGTAGAAAAAGTATCAAAAATTAATTACAGCATTGACAATTTTTATTGTACTTTAAAGGAAATTACTATTGTCATAAATATTGTTTACGTAACTGTAATTAATTTTTAATTTACAATAAAACTTAATAAACAACTTTAATAATTATTTAATATATTTTTAGGTATATCTCGTTAAAATTTTCTGTACTTACGTAAGAGTTTAATCATTGGAAAAACCTCATGACTCATCAGATGCTAGTATCATGTTAAGCTTATCATGTAATTTGTTATTTCAGCTGATAGAATGTAAACATTTTAACTTCTTGATGGAAGGAAAGAGGAAAATATATCCACGTAAACCAACATTAAAAGAATTTAGGAAAATAAAATATAATATAGATCAAGGGAGACCCGTGTTACCTCACTTTAAAAGTACTTTTGAGGCTCCATAAATACGAGGCTTCAAATGGTCCTATGATAAGCTTGTTTCTCGTATTTAACACGTTTATTGCCCATTCAATGCTTGAAATTCTGTAAAGAAATTAGTAAAGAGGAGCGTAATAACAAGAAAATTTGAAAGAAAGTTATATTATTAAGCGCTGTCAACTAAGATATTATCTTTAGAACATCGAATTTGTTCTCTGTTTTTGCTCGAAAGCATAAAAACAAACGAATTTAAAATCATATAAAATTACTAAGAAACTTTCGCTCATTGTAAAACAAAGAAACCTTTGTTTTTTTACGAGAAAAGTACTTTTGAACTGGAGAAAACAGATAGAAAGATTGGGCGGAGTGTCTTGTTCTGCATATAGTGTTACAGCTTTCAAGCATTTACATTGTTAAAATGAATGTCTCTATCTAAAAATTCTTCATAAAAAAACAAAAAATATCTCTTTTTTCAAGAGCTATTTATGAATAAGTTATTTATCATTCATCACGATTCTTCTTGTCATCTTTCAAACGAATGAAAAATTATATAACAGATAGGAATGTTGCTGAACTGATAATTCACTAGATTTGAATTCAAAAGAGAGAAAGTAATAAGATAAAAATCCTTTAAAAAATACACGAAAACAATTCTACGAATTAATACCTCTAAAAGCAATTAATTTTCATTATATATTTGTACTCCAATCCATATAAATCGCCTATAAAACAATATGAAGTTCTTAAACTTTCACTCTTCTTACGCAGAAACAATGGAGTATAATTAAAGAAAGTCAGCAATACCATTTGCTTAATTACTTCAAATTAACTGAAAATCAGAAGAGGAAGAGGTTAGAATATATAAATTTATAAAATAAAAATTGGTATCAGTGTCTGAGTAGGCTATTACAAATTACAGCTGAAAACAATTACGTGTCTGACACGTTTTTAAATTATAATGTAAAAGCACAGTTGGCTTTACGAAGCGATTATAGTAAGGATATAAAAACTAGTTGTTATATTTAAATAATAATAATAAAAAAAAATGATAAAATTAAAATTGGTTAACCCAAAGTTACCGAAAGTACCTCTAACAATATAAAAAAAAACTGGGAAATAGTTCAGGTTAACATGTTTTAATTAGGTAGTATTGTAGTTAAGTAGCACTTATTTTAATTAAAACTAGGGCATAAACTTAGTTTGTTACGCTAATTAGGCTCTATTCATAAAATTTCTTTTAATAAAAGTGCGAGTTAAAAACACAAGACGAATAAAAATATTAACCTTTTATCTCGATTGTTTCATTGGAATTTTTTACACAGCGATTAAAATTTGTTTTCAATTTCACTTAAAATTCTTTTACTTTATAAAAATACCATTTGTAACTATTTTATTTTGATAATTAATTAAACAATATATATATTTCTCGGTATAAAAATGAAGCCGATGTGCCGAATCTTCAATGCATATCACTCCGCGCTGTAGCTAAAAAAATTCGAACATACGAGATTGTGTGACTTTTATGTGTTTTCTATGAGAAACTTGACTCTATTTAGGTGTTATATATGTGAGAAAATCCTGGAAAACTCTAGCAGAAAGCGCACGAACCCGAGACTAACTACCATATTCAGTGGTTTTTTCCAATGGTGGACCTGTTTAATTGTGGTTGTTATGGACACAGTAATTGTTGTAAACCTTTCTTTAATATCTTATCAATGAAATATTTATTTTACACTTTTAATCCCATACTATGTACACTCCAAGAGGATCGAAATACATCTGTACTGTACGCTAAAGAATTAAATAAATAAATAACTCTAGGTTTGACGGTAATCTTTGCGTGTTGATGTTATTGGAAATTCAACAATAAAATAACGTAATGCGATATAATATATATAATTTTATTTATCATTTAAAACAGTTGAAATCTCTGAATAAAATCTACATAGAGAATTTTATATAAAATATTTTCTGTACAACGAAAATTTATTTCTGTATTTTGATGGTTTCAAATTTCTAACATAAATTTCGGGCAATTTAATATTGAATCACGAATAAAACGGTTACAAAATTAATTCTAAGTTTTGAGATAATTCAAATGTGCTTCTAACAATCATAAATTATTGATAAATTAATGAATTGCTTAGAATATTGCCTAGAATAGATAATTATATTACACAATCGCTTCGATGCAGAAATTCATTATTAAATTGTGATTTCACGAAATCTCTATAGATTTGTTCCAAAATCTAATTGACTCCATGCCTCAGAGAGTCGCAGCAATTACTAAGGTCAAAGGTTGGCCGCTTAATTTTCATAATTTATTCTGTAAGAGCTTGTGTAAAAGTTACTTTTTTCTGCAAGCAACTGTTGCACACTTCAATGGTACAGTTGAACTTTGATTATTCGAAACCCGATACAAATTATCCGTGGTCAACCAGTGAATACACTACTTTTCTTATATATAACACGTATTATTTATATAATAAATAATATAAAAATTGTTTTTATTATACTGTATATACCTGAATTCATTAAGGTGTACAGAGGCTTTAAAATGATACCATACGAGTCTCATATTTGTAAATTGAATCCAAAATGGCGGTGTTATCGGTTTTATCCGTGTTTTCTGCTATCCGAGGTAAAAATATCGGTCCACATTACGCCGGAAAATCGGGGTTCGGATCACGAAACGGCCCTCGATTTTTATTTTTCCTGTTGTTATGCTGGGAAAGTATGGCTGGCGATCGGTCAAAAAAATGACTCCTCCTTCATGATTTTTACGTTTTTGCACTCAAGGGACATAGAAACGTCGAGAAATACAAAAAAATTCGGGGGGTTTTATCTATGTTGATGGGGCACGATTTTATTCACCCTGTTTAAAGCTTAATAACTCCTGTGCTTTTCGTCGAAAGTTGCTGAAATTTTGCAGGAATATTTGTTTATTAGGAGAATTGATGCTATTAAATTTTGATGATTAAAGGTCGAGGGGGTGGAGAGATAAAGGGGTCGTGTGCATCTCCAGTACAGTCAGACAATGACGATTTTACTTGTTACATTTACAATTTTTTTTTTTTGTTTTATAAAATCCATCCCCACCCTCAAAATTAAGCTTTTTGGCATTTTCTATTAGTTAAAAATATATAAAAAGTTTTTAAAAATAGAATATCACGACAGATAGCGCCGTCAAATGTTGCCGGGAAAGTTAAGCAACTCGTTGCTGAAGTTTTTAATTCAGTGTTCCCTCTTTTATAAACCTGTGAAATTTTCCCAAGCATTTCTGAAACACGGTAATGTATATACATAAATAAATAAATTTTATTCTTTATAGCGAAATCTTCACGTAACGGATTTTTCTAAAATCGAATATCCGTTACATAGAGGTTAGAGGCGGAAGTGGCTTTGTCCGCTGAAGATTAGTGTCGAAAGTGAGCTCTTGTGTTTAGTCTTATTCTTTATTATATATTATGTAAGTGTATATGAGAATGCAGAAAACCCCTATCTTTCAATTTTTCACAAAACTTTCTTCTTTCACAATCCATTTACAAAATTGTCCTCTTGTTTTTTACAATAATACAGATGTATATGAATAAAAACGAAATTTTTTATTAAGGCATAACCAAATTATACAAATGAAAATAAGAGTTTTACATAATTTCTGTGAAGAAATAAAATTCAGAGTGAATTTATCTCATCTGAGGGATGAAAACAATTGATAAAAAATGTATGAAAATCGCTTAATCTATCTTCGAGCACATTTATAGATTTCTCAAGTGAATAGATCTCTTTCTGAAGATGATTAATACGCTGTTATTTATTTATTGTTTTGTCTAATAAACGCTTCTAAGATGAATCATCAGGGAGAGAATGAAAAAAATAGTACTGTACATGTCCTATCATCGAGTATTATTTCATATAGTTTAATATAAAAATGAATGCTTGTTTAATATATAAAAAAAGAAAGAACAGATATATATATATATTACATAAATACATAGATGTTTTCGAAATACTTATAAAATCTCAATTTAGAAACATTTGAAATACGTGAAACTAAATAGAAATTTCCTATTATATATTGTTTTACTACCTTAAAGAATTTCTCGATAAATATAATACAAACCACATTAAAGTTTTAACACTTTATAATACATTCTTCATCTTCGGTGTTTCCTTAATACACTTTCTAGTATTCCTTTTATATAGAGTAATACGTCTTCAGATTCATGGACTACTTCATAATTCCATCAATACCGTTTTCTAGTTGTTTTATTTACTTATTGTTTTATATAAATTAAGATACATATATAAGTGGAAAAAACAGCAATATTTTCTCGTATTATTCACGTGTTTATCTTAATTTGTGCATTGATATTGTAACGTTAATAGAACTGAGACAAATAGGATACTTTATTAAATAAACAAGTTGTTTAATCTTGATAATATGTAACTTTAGCCATATAAAAATAAATCATTATATAAAATGAAAGATAGTGGAAGTTATTTTTATAAATCGTTTTCCATTGTCTACTTCAGAAATTATATAAAATTGAGATAATTGCATTTAATAATACCCAAAATTTGGACGAAGAAATCAGTAATCGTATTGATATTTTAAAATAATGAGGACAGAATTGAACGAATTATATCTACATAATTGGCAAAAATTTTTATGTGGAAAATTATATTTTCTCTCCAAATTTAATACCAATATTATTTTAGGTATGAAAGTCTTCCATATACTTCATTTTATATGAGAATTTCAGTTCGTTCTATAAGCTATAACAGCTGCTTATTTATAAGCTGTACTGTATAATACTGTATAAGCTATTTACGTTTTGGAGTGTCTGTCTGCTTCACTGTCTGTCGCTCTGTACATCTGAAAAACATTCTTTTTCTTTTAAAAAAAAATCGATTAAGGACGATGTATTTTTGGGAACTTAAAAAACAACTTTCATGTGTCTCCACTAGTTAAAAAACCACATAACACTAACGTTCCAGATATGGGAATAGTGTTTATAAAAAGGGCGACATCATAAAAACATGCCAATAATTTAAAAAAAAAAATTATGTGATTGTATTTAGGCGGTAATTTTCTGGTTTGGAAACGATTTATAAAGTTCCAGGCCCCATCACAGATGAACAAGAAGGGCCATTTGGTCTGGTTTGCACATTTAAAAACCTCAAAAATACTTGTTACAGACTGAATTTCTTGTGTATTATTAAAAATTTTTGTCAAATTTTATTATTTAAGAAATGTAAATATAATCTTTTGTTTAATTTCTTTTTATTATGCCGAAGCATCGGAGTGTCTTGAACATCTCTCGACTCGTAAGCGGCTCGGTAAAGGCCTAAATCTACTTTTAAAATTTATCTTCCAACTTAGAATAATAATTTCTCGAATATAGGAATTTATAATTCGTTTCGTCATATTTAATAATAAAATTTCATTATACTGTATTATGTTACAACAATTTTTTTTTAATTATACAATTTATTTTATCAGAATAATTGACGTAAAATTGCAATTATTATCAAGAACAGTGTTTATTTATTATAAAATATATAAAAAATACAAATTTATAACTCCATTCAGAACATTAGGGTAGTTAGGCAGAATCTCCCTAAGAAGGTTTACTTGTTTACATAATAAAAGATACATTGTATCTAGTGTAAACCTAATATATACATCTGGACAGTTTTAAGCTTTATTCAAAAATTTCAATGAGAAACTATAAAAATAAATATACAAACGTCGAGGTCGTAAAAAAGCAGCGGTGGTCCACATTGTATACTTTCCAAGTCGCTGTGAAACAGCTGCGAGGAAACAAAAACCAAGCAAGCTGCCTTATCTTAAAAAACTTTCTTCTACCAAATTTCAGGCTTATATAAGTCTACAAAAATAATAAAAATGTAGGTAAAAAGGCTTACTTTAACAAATTTAAGCATTTGTTACTTCGTAAACACCAAATAAACCTCGCATAAATTAATTAAACCTTCATCACTCCATAAGTAATGAGTAACTTACTCTCAAAACTAATTGGAATTTATATAGATATTAATAAGAATAATACAAAAAAAAATAATAATAATAAATTGTCTTTCTTAACCAACTTAAAATGATATTTCATAATATTAAGTGATAAATATATTGTAAGAAACAAAGATATTTAGTATATAGGCCTATACCTTCACTAAAACACCGAAAAAAAAACTAAGAGTGTATTTTTAAACGAGATTATAAGCCATTAATTATAATTCTTCCGTCTCAAACATCATCTTGTTTGAGAAGAGTTTCTAATAAATTATCCTCATGATAATAGGCAATAAAAATATTTAAAAAATTAGCCATCTTGTTTTTTTATTAACGTGGCTTTCTTTCTATTGTGTTTTCCAATGGTTATGTGACAGCATTCAGCTTTAGAAACTGCTGGAATTATTTCTTTTTATAGGCCCACGCTTCAATACTGTGCAATTGTTTTATTCTGTATTTACTTCTTATAATATTTTTATATAAAGCTGTTGGAGAAGTCAAGATTACCCCAGCTTAAAACTTCATAATTCAGACTACAGAATAGATTTCTTTTACCAGAAAACAAATTTAGGACCTTCCAGTTCGATTTTTATGGTTAAAAATAGCAAAAAAAAAATCGCAGTAAATTTCGAAAATATTGGTAAGATATTGTCTATAATAACATTCGAAATTTATAGTAGAAACGTTTATTATATAATAACTAATCGTAAAATACACTTCCTAGAAATTCTAATTTGTTTGCTTTAACAAATTAATACCTTGGAAAGTTTGTTTTTTTTCCCCTCAACGTTTGCAAAAGCTTCCCTCCCTCCGTATCAGAATGAAGCACATTTTCCAAGGTGACCGGTTCAATGGACTCTCTCACACGTCACTTCCGCTGCGACATACACACGCATGCGTGGTTTGGAGGGAGAGACGTGTATGACGTCACGCTGCAGGTTTGTTTACGAGAGATTGTTTTCGATAACGCCAATTTTCTTCTTTTTGTAGCCCTATATAGCTTGACCTTACTGACCAGAAGAACACTGAAATATTATGGAAATTAATTCAAAATTAGTCGAGAGGGAAAACTAAATTAAACAATCTTCACAATATATTCTTATAAAGGGGGAGGAAGTGTAAATTTAGACACATCCAACCACACGCATAGAAATTTTTCCTCGAATATTCTAATATTAAACCAGAAAGTACTGTACGTTAGAAATCTCTGAAAATACCACTTAATTCCCTCTAACTGGAAAATCAGCATCAGTTTGTTTAAAAATAGTAAAATATATAAATAATTTTATTAAGATCGATTATAAATCTTTACATTTATAGAAAAATAATCATAATAATAAATAAATAAAGAGCTCGCTAGCCAAAAAAAAACATCTTCCAATTATTTACAGATCGATAGGACTTAAAAATTTTACTTTATCTCCATATAATTGCATGTATTGTATACAGTACTTAACTAGTTTTTCGACTACTGTATTTCCTATATTTCACAGGCTAATTATCTTATTATTTTTAGCTATTTAAATTAATCAGGGACTTCAAATGATGTATTATAAATTCAATTAAAAATTGCTATTCGTGAAATTTTAACTTAAATTATCTACAATTAAAATTACAAAGATGAGTGAATAAAGGAAAATATCTGTTATTTTTTTTTTCCTTTGTTCTTAGCTTACTGTAATGTTAACTGCACTGAGGGTGCGGCCAACTGTAATGAGCATTTCCTGTCTTTTTTTAAAGTACTCTTCAAAACGGAAAAATAGCAATAGATGAGTAAAAAACATTATATTTATTTATGTAAGTGAATCAGGCAACAAGTGAATAGGATAAAACAAATGTTATAATTAAACGTGAATATATTATTTTTCAGTGTTTCAGGGTGAAGTGGTTTGTTGTTGAGAAGGATTTTTTATTTGTTTCAAATGGAGTAGGTAGGAGTAGGAAACCTTCAGGTCAAACGAGTACTTTTATGGCTTCTAGTACATATAAAATGATAAAATTCACGACAGGAAAGTTAAACTTATTAGTTATGAATGCATTTTGGCTCTCTCTTTCAATATGTACAGTACATTTATATATAGTAAAACCTGTGTAAACCGGACTCGCACGGTAATATATATATTTATTTATTTATTTAAATATCCAATCCTCTTTCCAATTTCAATAGACATCATTAATAATAGACACCGTTTCATAATCTTGTTGGCAGTTTCTTAAAAAAATTTTAGTTTAGTTACACAGTTTCTGGGAAAATATGAAACAATTATAATCATGATAAATTAACAATTTGATAATAAATTAAATTCGACTTTACGAGCAAACAAAAATGATAAAAATTACTTCGACTTTACACTGATTAAAGCTGAAAGATTTTAATATTTCACATTATTTTGTATCCATGATTTACTGCCCATTAGAGAGCGATCATGAGCACTAAATCGTCAGCCTAAAATAATTTGTCTTAATGTCAGAATATATTATATAATCAAATATAATCAGGATACATAAAAAATAATTGGATAATAGTAATTGTTTTTTTAAGAAACACGTGGAAACACACAAAGACAATACATTATATATATAAGAAGATTATTTTTTTATAACCTTTTTTCCGTTGTTTATAATTATTTACGAATTAATTTACGTGATAAATTCGGGGCACCAAACGGGTTTTTTGGGAAATATTTTGAAGAAATGATTTTTTTTTCCAAGTGTTTCCCTCGAACATAAAAAGATTGGATCCGCCCTTGAAGTGTAGTAGAAATGATCATTTTCGTGTCACGTATCCAAAATGTAATCTTTTCCTCCATCAAATGTCAATTTTTATTTCCTAGTATTGTTCTTTTAGTTTATCATCGGGAGATAAGAACACTGGAACAATCGGTAAAGTAAAATAATTCAAAAAAATAAGATAAATGTGTTTATTTGTAGGTTCGAACGAGATGACAAAAATCACCATATATAGTCACAAGATCACGCGAATTTTGATACGTACACTTGTTTTTTATTTATTTATTTATTATTTTTTTCTTCCTTCTGTTTCGTATCTTATCGCACACATTCAACATAAAAACAATCGCGAGATTGATCTTGCTCTATTTATATTAATCACACCATTTATATAGCGTTAAACGATCCGACAGTCACGTAGGACGTTGATTGTTTTCTACCAACTGAGCGTGCGCGGTGACCTCCATAGAAAGCTTCCCTACGTCACAGGGATGAAAACGACAGCTGACTCGCAGCGCCTGCGCTATTTGCTTGCTAGATGTGAATGACCTTGGTGCAGTTTAGTTTACGTAATTGACCCGCATTGTGGGTTCGCAATGGGGAATTATTTCCAGTAGTTTCGATGTATATTTTATATGATCTATATTATTATTTCCAATGTATATTGGAATTCCAGTATATATATATATTTATTGTTTAGGATTAAGAAAAATAAATTTAATTTCGAAATTTTATTTTATTTTCTGAGCATCAAGGACAGATTTACACGTAAACGAAGTAAACAATTTAGGGCCTCACGATGATACTAGGCTACAGTTTAAGGCCTCGCGCTTTTAAATGTATTATTGGATGGAGAATTGGAGATAGTTTTTTTATGTCTTAAGGCATAACTAAGTTTAAACCCGCCTTGTTCAATAGAATTACTGTTTTTTTTTCTTTCTTTAACTCTGTGGGTACCAAGAGGGCCTTTTAATAAAGCCCATGATGGATCCGGGTCTTCCAGAGACGGCTCAGACCTCAAACCTTTTTCAGGCCTCAGAGGCCATGCGCTTTCAAATTCCTAAGAACATTTGGTTGAAAAGTATATTTTTTTTTGCAAATAATCTGGAGCCACGCTAATAACTTTTCCCGAGGCCTCGCAAAACCTCCAGTCGGCCCCCCAGGCTAACAATGAAACGATCAGGTGTTGAAGAACGGGCCCCTACAATTCACGAAAACTTCCTGGGGGTTTTTCGACCCGTTCGAATTCGATTCCGGGTCCCCCAAAGCGGTAGAATGCCATCTTAGCCCTCGGCTATCCGGCCGTCTCAGGAGAATTAGTTTATGATTTGAGCTAATCAATGCTTGTTGATAACTCAGGCAATTTCATTAGCAAACAGCAAATGTGCCATAAGGAAATAGCCGGATTAAGATATAATTCGGGTATTTATAATTTGTAAATTGATTTCTTTTGCGTAAGATTAAAATATATATATATATATATATTCAATTGGAAAAAAACAGAAATTTTTCAACAAGATCAGTCCTTCGGCTGAATTGGCAAAGGCAAAATGTCATTTTATATTCGCTGTTTTATTTTATTTTTTTTTTATTAGAAAATCCTGAAAAAGCTGTTTACTTCAAGGAATTTCACTTAATGGAAAAGCAGAAAAACAAAAATGAAAAGTCAAACAATTTTTTCTTTTAAGAAAATGTTCCAAAAATACATCATTTACAACAATTATTGGCAGTTTTTACAGCTATAAATCAAGTCGATTCTGTTAATCTAAGTGAAATTTTATCGTTTAAAAGTATTTAAAATTATTTCAAACTTCTAAAATACCCATCCTTTTTACGTGTTTGCAGCGTGTCTTAATCCTCATCAGTGGATAAAATTAGCGTGAAGATCGTGTCTTCCAATAATTTAAAGTTAAACTATCGTAAACTAAGTTTACATTATAAAAGTTTTATCCTTAAAAACGTAAAAATAAGGAAAAAAAGAAAAAAAAAATTCTTGTAAAGTAATTTTAATTTCGAGTCCAACCTTGAGTTCATTCCAAAATACGCGATTCATACGCCAAAAATGGAACTTAATTCATTTCCGTTATTGAACAAAGAAGGCATCTACGTGCCAGTGGAAAGATATCGCGTGACTCGCTATCAAGATGGCTACCAAATAATCGATGACGTCATTGAATTTTTGATCGGTGTCACATGAGTGAATTCTGCCAACAGCTCGGATTTACTTTATTCTTCCTGCTTCCAAACCTTTAAATCTATACAAAATTCGGGTGCTTAACAACTGGTTATAACTAACACCGAAACGTTAAAAAAAATATAATTTAGTAACAGTGTCTCTCAAATAATAATAAAAAATCTAGGGAAATTTTTTAGGGATTCGGGGAAATTTCGGGTTGCATTTTTTTTGTATTCTGAAGTGTAAATGATGCACCGTTGAATTTATTTAGTAATCTATATAATTACTTTTGTATTTCTATTGTGGACGAAACTTCATTAAGTTGATCATTGGATAAGTTGCCAAAATCGTGCCTTTTTGGCAGCATATCCAATATTTGTTCAAACCAAAATTAACCAGACATTCGTTGCAGTTCTCAGAAAAACTTAATGGCCGATAAATAAAGTAAAAGTTTAAATTTCTTCTTTATCTAATTAATTCTAGTTTCATTCCATACATTTTCAATAAACAAATCACGTCTTTACGGTAATGACCAAGGATAATAAAACGGCGATCATCGCCTCTACTTCGTCGATGAGAGGCGAACACAGATACAATTATCACCCCAAATGGAGAAAATCGACCACTTTCAAGTCTAGAATCTTCGAAAACTGAAAAAAAAGATCACAGTTAATTTATTCATAAAACTTTCTATTCGCATAAATCATGGAAACCAATGATAAATTCTGTGTTAATCCGCGTACCATGAAGATAACTATCTTTATGCTCCACCCCGAATGTTGTTTTCTACTGTAGTAAGAGCGTGGCGATAAATTGAAGGACAGACAGCAATAACATTTATTATCGTAGAGATAATTTGATAAATTTAGAATGTAGGAATCGGTTCTATCTACGAAGGAGAAATGTCAAAAGTAAATAAATATATTTACTTATATATATATACATATAAAACCTTAATAAAAATATTAAACATTTGGGAATATGTAACACGTTAAATCTTAATTATTAATACAGTAATTGTACACGTAATTATGTTAATTTAGACTAAATTTATACGTTAATCCAGTACCGCTGTTTAGTACTTTATACCGGGGTTTTATTCAAATTTTACTTTCCCGGCTAACAGAGGGAAAGTGTGGCGATCGATTAGAAAATGCACCCCCAAGATTTTTACATTTTTGGATTAGGGGACCTTGAAACGTCGAAAAATGCAAAAAAAATGCATGTATGGATGCCTGTTTGTATATGTGGGGGGACACGATTTTGTTCACCCACTTTGAAGCTTAATAACTCCTGTGCTTTTTGTCGAAAATTTCTGAAATTTTGCACGAAGGTTTGTTTATTAGGGGGATTGACACTATTAAAGTTTGGTGATTAAAGGTCGAGGGGTTGGAGAGATAAATGAGGTCGTGTGTCATATCTCGATTAAGGTCGGACTTAATAAAGATTTTACTCGTTATTAGCATTTACAATTTTTTTTTATAAAACACATCCCTACAATTCAAAATTAACATTTTTGCCATTTTATAATAATTAAAAATATAAAATTTAAAAATAAATTATCAAAACAGATGACCACACCAAAATTTTAAATTTTGTCAGGAAAGTCAAGCAACTCGTTGCTGGATTTTTTAATAATTACTTCATTAAAAAAAGAGTGAATTTAAGATTATTTTCATCTTCTTTAAGAGTACATTTTCTCATTCCTGGTCCTTAATTAGCCGCGAGATAGCCTAAACAAGTTAGTAATTTACCATTTCGCTTATATAAATAACCATATTAATAGTAAACGTTTATTACAAGTGGATAGTGTAATCCACCGTTCAAGGACATTCAACAAATTTTAAAGTCTGGAATAAATATTTAGCACAAGTATATATATATATATATATATATAAGTATGTATGTTTTTACAATATCTTAATGACAATATTCTCCTCCATATTTAAATTTGAGTAGCCGAGAGGAAGGAGCACAAGGTCGAGTACCCGGACGTATATCCCCACGTTCGAAAATAAACTGTTCCTTCGATGACGCTCAGAAACTACATTTAGTACACGTGTCGTAGGAGGAGTTTGGATAATGACGCGTTTCGATATTATCCAATAAACTTCCAGCTTATATTTAGCACGGTTACATTTATGGGGACTCTTTGTGACTGGAACGGATATAATTTCGATTGATGGAGGTGGCCGGAGGTGCGGCACGGTTGTCTGTTCACGAATGTCGTGCTCGATTGTCAGGCCTCATTGTTTGTTGGCTTTAAAAAAGGGAGAAAATAGATAATAAGTTTAATTAGGACGTATCGTATACATCCTTTAAAATTCTACAGATTACATTTATAAAATTTAAAACTATCTCTGTTAATTTTATATAGAAATTACAAACGATACAAGCGTAGAGTTGCGAACGTTCCAACCTTAAACAATAATAAATTATTAAAAATTAATTTTGTAAACAACAGCAAGTAACCTCTCTTAATCGCTGTTATTCATCATTTTAACCTTCAACCTTTACAATATTACAACCTTCTTACTATAAGATTCAATTTAAAACTATAAAAACATTAAATAATTAGGAAAAATATAGGATTTTACATATACAGTAAAACCCGTGTAAGCCGGAATCGCACTGAATATACAGTAACATATATATTTTTTCTGGTTTGGCAGGTTTCCGCTTTATTCAGGTTTTACTGTATTTTTTTTAAAAATATTCTCGCATCAATATCATTCATGGCAACACTTATAGCAACTTGAGCCACATTTAATCATAATATTGAAAAAATAAATACATAAAATAAAACTATTATGTACAACACTTAAACCACTTGTCATGTATTTTAATCTGTTATTTACGCAACCATTTTTTAAATGTATTTTTATTCAAAAAAGTATTATATCATGTATCCTATTAGACTTACTTTATTGTAATTGATTCTTATCGTAAAGCAGGATTCATCTGATATGAATTAGAACTAATAATATCCTTGAGAAGAGGCTATCAAATGGATTAGTCTATATAACCTAATATGGTTTATATTTTTAGTTCATGTCCATAGTGACGATTTTAGGTTACGCCAGGCCTTAGACAAGGACTTGCGATCCTCATTTACATAAGCTTACATAACGTAAAACACAATGTTTATGTAAAATAAATGAATTTATTATTTTGTAAAATGAAATCTAAGACACTGAACGGTATCAAGTATCGTGTATTGATACTCGATATGTTCTAAAATTCTCCTGGTATCGGATTTCCAGAGCACTGGATCAAAACCAATCGACAAGTTTATATCCGTGTCTGAAGAACAGGACTGTACTTAAACTTGTTGTGTCCCTAAGTTAAAGCATAACAGACCCTTTCTCTCTACCAAATAATAATTTATGTAAAAATGTGAGACCTTGAGTTATATAGACTCATAACGCGAGGCCCTAAGCTGCAGATTGTTTAGCTTATGTGCAATTTCGGCTCCTCTGAAGTCCTTGAAAGCGTGAGGCCCTAAGCAAAAATCTAGGCAAACCTAATCTATATCTTTATATCTTAGCAAATATTGGAAAAAATGTGATTTAAATTTGCCTAGGCGTGTAGCGTGCCACGAACTTCTCATAGGTGTGCTACAAATTTACTACAAAAAATACTAATATTTTGGCTACTTTTAAATATTCTTTGTATATTTTTATATACAAAATAAAGACTTAAATTTAACGCAATTCGATACTAGTTGCGTACAAAGTTACAAATTGAGATACGTTTTGCCTAATCACATTTATATATTTAAGAAACATGACCTAAAAAAATTACAGTGGATTTCTTTTTTTTTTTTTTTTAAGCAACTCCTACACATCAGCAATAGGGTTTACTAAACATCCAGATGTCGAAATATGTAATTACCGTTTCCTTCTTATGCGGTTACGTGATGATATTTTCGCAGAAACGACATGGAGGAAAATGTTGACGTCATTGCTTCATTATAATATACCTGATCTCGTGTTTTTCTCGATAATATTCATTTCCTTTAACCTGAAAAAGTCCGAGACTATTTCCTAATTCATTTTTATACCCAGTTACAACAAATAAATCAAAGATAATTTCTAGCTAATTGTAAAAAGGTCAAAAACATTTACTAATTTAAAATTCACAAGTAATTTAATTTTTTACGCTTAAAATTATGCTGAATAAGATTAATGATTTGCATTTTTTTTTTTTAGCCGTCTTACATATTTGTAAAATTTAAACATTTCGAAAATTCGAATTTAAGTCTTCAAAAATTCATTTCGTGGTAATTGTAAGTTTGAGAACTTAAAAAATATTAATTAATTAAATACGGATTACAACAAGAAAAAAATAATAATAATTAAAAGACAAATAAATGATATAAACTTGTTTAAGTCTGCAATATTTAAAAGATTTTATTTTTCGAAAATTTTTAAAATTTCTAATTAGTTGAAAGAGGATTTTAATTAGTCCGATTGTTTTTATAAATGGCTGGAGCTAAAAATACGGTTCAGGTATCAAATTAAAGCTGTTATTCTGTAGATGATGCCTATGAAGAAAGATTTCACAAAGGTGCATTGGTTCAGGCGTGGCGAAGTGGCAAAGGTACAATGTTAAGTCTTTGGGACAAACATGTCGGGGTCCACCCCTCTGTTAACTTTAGCTTGAGCAAATTTTTTCTTTTGCGGTTTTACTATTGTAAATATTGAAATCAATAAATGTACATTTTAGTTATTAAGACCGTTGTTTTTATCTCCCTCTCTCGACTCAACCTCAACAATCCTCCACCCCCTCAAAAGCCCGAGCAACACAGCTAGTAAAATTAACAATTATTAATTAATTTAATTAACTTCTAATATTTTAATTAATATAAATTTTTTGTGTAGCACCAACACAAAAGTTTCATCGATCCTACATAGAACACAGTTCTGCAACAGACCCGATGTCAAAAAAGGATTTTAATTAAAATTCAAATATTCAGTTTTTATTATTACAATACGTTTTGTGTATTGATTAACGTACATAATTGTATTCATTAGCATTTTAATTATTACCTTTTAATGAGAGAGGAAGAGTGTAAAGACTACACATCCATTTTTGATTTTTTATAATTATTTTTTCTCATTAAAAATACTCTCAAAAACTCATCTCAGACCAGTATTTATCAGTTTATTACATAGTAAATGATTCTTATTAAACAATATATGAGTTACATTGTACTAAAAGTCTACAACCTAACAAAAATTATATAGATTCAAGCAGATTTTAACAAATTTGGGGCCAAATAAAATCATCAAAAATAAGCCAATAATTTACTCTTTAGAATGAAAATTTCCTACCTCCCCCAGCGCATGACCCCATGCAGCGTGGGGTTCGATTAAACACCATCAGTTCAATCGGCTAGGAACCGACCATGTATAGACCTACAGGTTATATATTTTAATTCGTAGCCTATCGATGAATTTTAATTAATCTCCACAAGGTCTTCATTTACAGCATTCTTTTCCATTTTTGGTTTGGAACATTCAAGGTTCTTTTTAACTTTGAACGATGATTAAAAACATTAAGAAAATACTCTATTTATAAGGATTTAGCTTAATACAGCCATTTAACTAAATAAGTTTCGAAATAAAACAACAAATTTCGTAATAACACGACAAGTGTGGCCAGATATGCCTTAATATAGTAAATCTGTCAGGTCACCTTTTAAAATAATTGCCACGTACTAAGTTCTATATATAGGCCTATACTTCTTACTAATATTTTAAGTTTAATATCATACAATAGATTAATTTATTTTTATTAATTTTACAGTAAATATCCACTGAGTTAGAGATGAAAACTTCTACATCAGTATCACAGTAGATTCTAATACAGCAGTATTTAAAATTTATGAACTAAAAGTTAAAACAATTCATAAATACTTCCCATTAAAATAGGTCTATGGCCTCCTAATAGTTAATTTATAGAACAAAAGGCCTCGGTTATGTATAGATTGTAAACGAACCTTATAATTAAAGCAACTGATACTAAAATAATGACACATTAAAAGCCATTTTTAATTTAGTAATTAAAATTATTTAACTATTAAGCCGATTCAGTATCGATTACTTTGAATTATGTGTTTGATTCATTCGTGTGTTATTGATTGATCGTATTTGACGAGTCTTATAATCAAACCCGGCGTTAGATTTCTTGTAGACCTAAGTTATAACATATAAGAGGCCCTCTCCACTCCACCAAATATTTTTTGAAGACGTGGGAAGAGCCTCTTATATGTTATAACTCATGTTATAGTAGGCAGAGGAATGTATTTATATACAGTAGATATAGAGCACGGTGTCTCTTAGCACCAGTAGCTTGTTTTGTTTACACGTAAATCTGGCCCTGCTCGTAATTACATCACACGTGCATTTAGTAAAGATATAGGCCAATAATAATATTAGGCATTTAGGTCTACTGTAAAATCGAGTGAGGTAAATGAACGTATTATGTAAATTGATTAATTAGACAGAATTAAGTTTGTTAATTAGATTCATCAGAGAAAAGTTATTGTCATAAAAAATTAATAGACCTATTCATTTAAGGAAATTACTAAATTTATCATAGATTACACAATAAAAATAAGCTTAAAAATATATTTTAAAGTAAAGCCTTTCAGTTAATTGAATCATAAATTATTCGTTTAAAGTATTTTTTATTTTTATTTTTTTCAAATCTCTAGCCTCAATTTTAATAAATTTTTCCGTAAACTGTTTAAATTTTTCAATAATTTAAATATTTGAATAATTTAAAGATTACTGAATGCAATATTTAAATTATGGAATTTTATAAATATATTCAAATAGAATATACAAACAGGGAATATCAATAAAACTAACCGAAGAAGAGTTGGGTGAAATTGCAGAGTAATAAAGCTTAATTTTTAAATAATTCGATATTAGTTTTGTATTTAATTTATGATTAAATTGTCATTTTTAACATAAAAAAAATTATATGAAAAAATAGAGATTTTGTTTTTAACTCAAGTCCCTCTTAATGGCTGCAGGACAGAGCACTATGAGGGTCTTTACTCGTGTCCATTATGTGTTCAGCCAGGTCTATAATGGATCTACAGGGTGGTAAAGGACATAACTCGATATAACTGGATCATATTACTGATGAAGAATTTTCCAGTTTCTAACCTAACTCCCAAAGCAACATGATTTGGGGGGGTTCAGATTCGACTTTGGCTTCGGTTGTTTTAATTATTAATACTTATTATTTATAAAGTAACCACTTAAAAACAGTTTAAACACTAAAAATCAAATTTAATGTGGAGGGTTACACGAATATTCAAGATCTAGAGCTCAATTAGGCCAAGATCTAGAGCTCAATTAGGCCAAGATCTAAGCTCAATAATAATAATAATAACAAAAAAAGTATATAAATCAATCTAATTAATAATACAAAGCTAAAATCAATATTAATATGTAAAAAATCAGCTTTCTACATTTAAAAATTCCCAACTTCCTGATTAAGGTTTGAATTATGAGTCAAATAAAGGAGAAAAATTATAAGAGTTATAATACATTTATATTAAAAGAAAACCAGAAAAATAATTTATCCAATAGAATACGAAATATAATACAAAGATAAACGATAATTTATATTTTTATTAAATTGATTTTTTCCAATTTGAAATGACGTAATCATATTTGTGAATGAAATTGATTCAGGAAACTTGAGACCATACGAATGACAATATTAGGATATATTTCATTTAAGATAATACTTACATAAACAATAGTTAAAGTATTATGTTCCTATTTACAAAAGGAAAAAAAAATAAGTGAATAATTTATTGATGAATGCATCTAGACAAACAATAATCTATAAGATACTGTTTCATTTACTTAAGATTTTATACGCTCCTTTTTTCAATACATCCGTTTATGTACTTAAGTTATTTATATTCGCTGTGGAGAGTTGAACAACTTTTAACACATGCACATATTGTTCAACGTTCACTTATATGTGTCTAAAGCTGCAGCAATACCACGAATGACGTCGAGTGCACGCGCTTCCTTTAAGGGTAAATCTATAAATAATCCCAAAGGAGGAATAATTTACAGTATTTATTCACGCATACAAACAGAAAAGAATACATAAGGGCACATCCGATTGGTCGGTGAGCCTGTAACGTCATATTGGCCACGTATACAAATTCGTCTCTGAAGATTGAGAATTTTTACCAATACAAGATTAATCACAGTAAAGTGAACGTTAAATTAATGTATTAATTAGAAATTTTATAAAATGAATAAAGTTTTATGTTTTATTTAATTATAAAAATCAAATTATTATACAGGTTTATTATATATTTACTGAGTGTAAGTATTGTAATTAATTTACAGAATATCATAAATGTAAAGTTTTAATTCTACTGTTGGAAATGTGGATTTGATCTTATTGTTTTGCTGTTTCTTTTGTAATGATTGTATTTATCCTAAATTTAATTCTTTGTTTTATATTTTTCCATAATATAGATTGATAAGTTACATTTCTTTTACGTATCATACAGTGTCAGGAGTTACACTTTAAACAATACAAATTGCTATTATTTATTATTGCTGTGTATCAATTTAAATATTAAACATTTAAATTTAATTAAATTTGATATTGATCTCATAAATTTCGCAAATTCATGAAACTAATCAAAAGGAAATGGTATTTTTTTTAATTGTTAGATATTGTCTACATGACACAAAAAACTCTTAGAATACGGAAAATGACCTGGGTTATGAGAACTATTGTTAGGATCCGTGTCAATTTTCTATGAGAAAATTCAATGAATAATTATTTTAATTACATTTCTAATTTTCTAAATTTTAATTTTTATATTCTATAAATTAAAAATACAATTCTGTAGACTTATACAACAAAAATCATGTTCCATACATCATATTTTCATACTAAATTCACAACAGTAAAACATGAGAAGTTTTATGGAGAAGTTTAAACAAATCTATAGAATTCCACTCAGAAAAACACCATAGTTTACTACGAAATTTCCTATATACAGTGCTGTAGAGTAGTGCCACCCAGAAAACTCTACAAGGCAACCTAATCTTTTGTCTAGACTACTCTAGAGCATCTCGCTGTAAATATTATTTAAGAACTTTAAAATGATTTTTTCAGTAGAAAATCCCATTCCAACTCGATTTTTCTCAAGTATAGACAAGAACAAATACATATTTCAATCTTAATCTAACACTAGGAATCTATTACCAGCTGATACTGGATTCCTACTACCCACGTTATACAATATCAAGTATTGTGATACGAGCATTACGTTACATAAAAGCGCTTCTTTAGGTCCTCTCACGACTTAAAACCACATGATTTAGTGTAAATTAAAAAGTATTGAACTGATTTTTTTTCAACAGAAATTATAAATTCATTTAGAAGAATTTAAAAACAATATTTTATCTATAATAAAAATTTTAACGATCTATTCGTAATATATCTTTAAGCACAAATTGAAGCAGTTGGCCTATAAGTTTATATAATATTAACCTAAATATTTATTATCGATCAATTTATATTCTATAATTGATTTATAATATTGATCTTCCAACTAAAATTTCAGATTTGAAGTATTTTTAAATGTATTTTAAATAATAAAACTGAAAAACCTTCGATAATGAATCCGCCATATTTTATGAATTTTAAACAAAATATTCCATAATTAATTTAATGTTTTAAAAGAAAATTAAACGGTAAAAAAAATAATTTTATACATTTAAATTATATCTTTCCTTCTCTTAAAATAAATTTAAATACATTTTTCAATAGAAAAGTATTTTTAAAAAAATTAAATTTACCTTCAGTGCATAGAGAAGGAAAATATTAAAATATTATTCTGCTCTATAACTAAAGGTAAATTTAAAATTTTAGACGGATCTTTAACTTTTATCCTAATTATATTATTCTTAAGTAATTATTAAATATAGACCAATTATTTAATGTAATTGGGTTAAAGTTATGTTTTGTTATAGTTTAAAATTAAATTTTAATTTATTATAAACGAAATTTATCTTTAAAAATCCTTCTCTCGGACCAGATTTTTAAGTTCAGATCTTCAGATTTTTTTTTTTAGTATTTTAAATTGTATATTAAACATTATATATTTATTAATTTCCTCAACTTAAAAAAAAACTCGTTTTGCTCAATGAACTCAATTATTTAAACTATTTTATCTGTTTATAAAGGAAAGAAGCAAGTTATAAATTAAAAGAAGATAGACAGGAATTGGCTGTTTATTAGACTATATATTTTAAAATGTTAATAATAGCATTTTAATTAAACAAGATTTGAAATTATTTAATTAAAACTGGTTAAATTTGATGTAAGACTCGTTTTAAATGGTTAAAAAACAAAATTTCTAAGGTACGAATTATATAAAAATTAATGTAACAAGTGATTAATAACACTACTTTTCAGAGTTATATATTTTTTTAATTATTTCTTTACTTTTAAAGTAGTTAATTTAACCTGTCGATTTATGTAGCAGAATCTTAAAAAATAAGAAATAATCCTATTAAAATCGATAGTTTAAATTATATAGTGACAAAAACTAGTCTCATTTTAACAATGTCTGAAACCTCCTATATTAAATTAAGAAAATTTTAAATAAAATAAAAACATTTATAATATTATATATATATATATATATTTAAATTATTGATAGTGATTACAATATTGATAAGTTTTAAACTAGAAAAAAAAAATCAACATTATTCTGTCGGATGTTAACTATACCAGTAGTAAACACGGTTGTATAAAAAGTATACTACACAATTATACGATGAAAAAAAACTTAATGTAACCTATAATTTATAAAGATTAAAATCATCATGGTTTATTAAATAACATCGTAATAAAGTATAGATAGAAAGGTTTATGATAACAAGCTGAGTAAGTTAACTAGGTTTTTCCTGTTACCAAGAATTAAACTGAAAGAAGAAAGATTGACTCGTTAAAAAATAAATAATTCATTGCAAAATTTTCAGTTGTATTAACGTTTATCAAATTTCAAAATAAACTTTTTTTTTTGTATCAATAAAACGAGATAATAGGATATAATTAATACAATATTTACAAAAGTAGTTCTGTAGTTAGGCAATTTCTTAGCTACAGAATCCTTTTTACAACACGAAATTTGATAAACTTTATCTAGTTTATTTATTCAATATCTTATACGTAATTAGAGAAAAATGTTTTTGAAACTAAACATAAATAAATTTAATCATTTTAGGAAGCATACACTCGCTAATATACGGAAAGTAACTGAAATCTTCGCGTGTAGATGAACGGTAATTATAAATTGATGAATCTGTAAATATGATTTAAAAGTTAGTGTATTTGTATATCGGATTACTAAGTTGATTAGTCACAGAGTTTTCTGGTTAGCGACCACCGTCAAGCTTTTAAGTGCATTTCTTGTGCATTAACTTAATATACGCACGAGTTATTTTAGTAGAAGGAAATAGAGCATCTGGTTCTCAGATGTGGAGCTGACAGTCAAGTATTGTATTAATAAACCTGATTTATATCAATTATACTGTAATTTTATAATTAATAAATTTCCAGTTATTACACTTGTTTGAATTTATGTAATTTTATAAGAGAATCGTATTAAGTAAGGATAATCCACGCACCAACTTATGGCCGCGGAGTACCGATCAAATCGATTCGTTTTATAACTGTCCTCTCCAATAATGTCCACTCCCTGCTCAATTCGGATAAATTATGTGCTGCACTAAGTGAATCGTGTGATATTTTCATCCTTAAATTGTTCTTCACGTCACGCAATGTGTGTGCACTCAAGCCTCCAGCGTCAACAATGTTCAATAAAATGCAAAGGTGGTAGTAGAACATCGATCTGAATTCACAGAATATTCACGCTTTAAACAACACTGGTCCTATATTTACTACGAAGTATTATTTTAACAGACAATTCATATATTCTCTTAAAATTTGATCACGTTTTAATACGTTTTTCTGATATGACAAAGGAAATCTTCAAAATAATACACAAAGTAAATGAAATAAAAATCTAGTATTTTAACATTCATATTTACAGGCCTATAAATGATTTATATTATTATATAATCCTATAATGAATAGGCCTATAATCTATGTTTTTGATCATGTACACAGTTACTAACATATTGATTATTGAAAGGTAAACTGTTATTTGTTGGGTAAGGGAGTTACATCTTTCTGATGATTAACGTTCTTAGGGAGGCTAATTGTGTGGAAAGTAGCCCAATTTAGATTAAGTATGATCTATATAGGCGTAAATTAGGTTACCGATAAATAGATCGTACTTGTTTGTTTATTTCCCTTGACAAAATTTAATATTACGAGTATTATATGCATCACAAGTCTGTTGTAAAGCTCACCTAAGAACACTTAATTTTCATTAGTCAAATATGTTGTTATACTACATCATTTTTTATAGAAGCGAATCGGATTATTAGCGGTAAATTAAAGGAATAATTTACTTGTTAAACGTTAAAATTATCGTAACCTATATAACTAACTCTGTATCATAGAAGGTACTATTACATACGATATGTTTATGGACATACAAGCAACATAAAAATGTATTTTACACTCTCACATTCGTGACAGGGCCGGATTTACACGTAAACTAAACAAAGTCTAGCCTAGACCTCGTGTATATTATAAGGTTTTTAGGGCCTCACGCTTTGAAATTTATTATTACTTGGCATAGATTATCTCTTATATGTTATAGCTTAGGGCTTCGGCGAATCTAAATTCGGTTTTGGTTAGAGGCCACAAATTTTTATATGGCCAGTAAGAAATAAACATATGATTCAATTCATTTAACAAAGTTTTCACATGCAGTAACATTTCCTATTTTATAACATAAACATCGGAAGAGACATATATGGCGTTTTTCTTTTCTACCATCCTATAAACATGGAAGTATATTATCACTAAAGGATGCAGCCATTTTTGCGAATTTTTACAGGAAAACTGCCATTATCTTTAATTAAAAACAGAAAAATTTTAAAGAAAAAATATTATTTTAACTCTTAGTAATACTTTTAATAGAATAAACAATCTCTTCTGAATCATTTAATTAAAAAATAACCGCTCGTTAATCATTATTAACACTCTCCAGAATAATAGCAAATGTAAATCTATTTGTAATTGTCTCGATATAACGAATTCAATTCGTTATATTGAGTTAAATAGACAGTATTACATCATAGGTGAAAGGAAACAGGCCTTGTTATTTAATGTATTGAATAGATTTAAAACGGGAAGAAATAAAATATTCGATGCTTCGAGTGTCAGATTATGATTGTTTCCTGGTCAATAATTACATTTAGGATTTTCGCAAGCTGAAAGAAAAAGAAGGAAAATTCATGGTCAAATCATCTCGACCCTGACCTTGAATTGACACAAAGTCGCCCACTTGGTAATTGCCAGACCTTGAAAACCAGCGGAGCACTTGCATGACAGTCACGTCAGCGCCTGTTTCCGTAACAGTCCGTGTTAACACGTGATAGATGCAAACCAATGGTTATTTTTTATTATTTTTTTAAAAAATCTACGTAAGTTAACGGTGTATTGGTGAAGAATTTCCATGTGAAATTATGAAATTATGATACCCACAGACGTACTCTCCAAAGCGCGACTTAAAAACAAATTTTCTAAACACTCGATTTTTTTCCTATTCTTCTTAATATTTAATGTTATAGACGTTGATTTTATGACTTATAATTTAAAATATTTCAAATTAAAAAAATATATAAAATTTCATACAGAACTGTATGACCCCTAGAAAAAAAAAAAAAACCTAAAATGGAATACCAGACTGTACTGTCATTGCCAAAATCAACAGCATTGAGCTATACCAGAATGCAATATATAAATATAACCCCTGTTAACCAATTGAAACTGAAGAAACAAAGCTGTTAAATTAGGTTTTAACAGCTTGGCTTTTTAAAGTCAATTTAAATTTTAAATAATTTTTAATTAGTGATGAGGCAATGGACAAATAATTAAACTGTCACTTGCACTTTATAACACTGATAATATCTTTAATTACATTATAATGAGGCCTCATAAAAGTTAATAACATTAAAATATATCTTTAAACAAATGGAATATGATAGTAAAATGTGTTTTAGTATTTTTAAAATGTTTATTTTATTTATCAAATAAACTGACAGCAAGTTTGATGACTGCACTCATATCTCAACTATGGAGAATAGAAGGAAGTAAATTACCCATATTTCCTGTTTTTAGTCTCCCTTTAAGGTTATTTTTAAAAAATGGGAACTTACGTAGCCTATGACTGTTCCGTTTGTCTGTCATTTCTTGTTTCGAGAAGGATATAACTATAAAAAAAAAATTCTCAAAATAAATTGCGTAAGGTAATTTGATTACTTTGTCTCCTAGGCGTTGCAAGAGTACAGTTTTAATGTTTAATTTGTAAATTTTAAATAAAAATATACAAAGATATAATTGGCAGAGTTCATATTATATCGTATATTAATCGAATAGAAAAATTTAAAAGTTTAAAGACCCGTAAATATCAACTAATTTTAAGAAAAATGTAGCTTATGATCGCTTCGATTGATGAAATTTTCCTTATTCCTTCACACTTCATCCTACAAAATACCTAAAATTAAACATATTTTTCTAATTTTAAATTTAAAAATAAATAATAAAATCTCTCAAAAATTGAAATTATTTATTATTTACGAAGGTGTAGGTAAATATATAGGCCCTATACTGTATATATATTCACAAATCTTGGATCTAAAGGGAAAGTTCGATTGACAACGTGTAGAGGTAGAGCAACCCATCTTTCTGGGAGGATGACGTCGAATTCGACTGCACATGAGCAGTGTTTGGTCTCCCTAATATCGAGTGCAACGACCTATATTTCATCTAGAGATGCTGTTGAAAATCACCTCTTGTGTCAGCAAGAGGTCAAACTATGCACGATGCAGCTCGCCGATAGAGAGGAACTACCTTACGGAGAGATCACGAAGCTACTGAAGATTATACATTGTGCAATTTTTGTGCCACCGCCCCGTTCTAATTCATGCAAATCCATTTTTATCATTTTTAGCCTACTTATATTTTACAATTAGTCAGACATAGAGATTAGGTTAACCTGTTATTAGCCTGGTAAGAGATCCAAAAGAACAAAGCCATACTTAAAACTAAAGAAACCAGTACTTGATCTTAGAATTAAAACAAAACAAAAAAAATATCATGTGAAACGGGAAGCGTTATTTAATTAAAGTTTGCTGGTATTTTTTTTTATATCAGTGATAATCTTTTATACAAAATTTCGTACTTTTTTTTTTAAATTTAAAATAGGCCCACCTTAAGTATAAAACTGAAAAATCGAATTTTTTTTTTTAACTCATCATTTGTAAGATGGATACAAAAAGTAGAAAAACCTATCAGATTTTCATTTAAATGTAGATTATATATAATTACAGAATGACGAGATCGGTTTACAACCAAAAAAAAAACACAGCAGTGTAATATATATTCATCTGCATATAATAAGTAAAGTTTAAGAATCTATTTTTTTATGAAAAAAAAATCGAAAAAATTAATTAATTTTATTTAAAAAACTGTCTTAAAATAGTTCTAAATTCGAGATAATTTATCCATCCCTTAAAATGATCAGAAAAAGTGACTAATTTTTCTCTTCCAACTGAAGTTTTAATGCTACTTAATAACTAACTTTTTATTTATTTATTTCTTCTTAACTTAATTGTAATTTCAAAAATTAGAAAATTATTGTCAATTAAACCTATTTCAAGCTTTAGCTTTAGTTTATTTTGATAGTCAGGTTGACCTAGTTCGGTTGAAAGTTTCAAAATTAAAATATATCAATACGTGTGTTATTGACTCTTAACCAAAAAATTTATTTTATTATATTTTTAAAAAATAAAATAATAATAATAATAATAAAATATAAAACTTTTCTCCTTACTAATTTTTCAAAAATAAGTTTGCAGGATTAAAGTATATAAAATTATAAATTACTTTGTTAACTGCTATATTACAACACAAGGAAGAAAAATATTCTTATATTTCGTTCAGAATAATAATAAATTTCAAATTAAAAATTATCTACAGTGATATAAGCCAAGAAAGTTCTGGTATTCTTGTCTTATGTCAAGAAGCTATTTTTGAAATTTATCACAGGGCTAAGACAGGACACCAATAAAAGTAAAGTTAAATCTCCTTGCTACAAAATCTAACATAAAAGAACGATAAAAAAAAAACCTTAATTATTTTTATAGATATGAGTTTTTAATCATTTTATCTTATTTCCTGTAATATAAATTTTTAATAAAGCTTTCAACTCAAACCTATTTCAACCCATGCTTATTCTTAATACAAAGTTATCCTTTAAATCTTATAAGTGGGATCCGGGAACCATTATTGATGATGTTCAATTTGAACTTCAATTCTTAAAGAAACTCGTTTGAATCCTGTTTATTCCGCGGAAACGGAGCAAATAGTTAGTGAGAAATAATAATAATAAAAAAAATTCAGTCATTCATACATTCGGACGTAGGTCAATGGACCCATTAAAGAATAGAAGATGGTTCCATTAAAGAGGACAAAAGAATCGACTTGTTCATTAACCTTCCATCAAATATATCATTTGGAAAACGCTTACCACCCCACTGACGTTAGTTGGACGTCTTTTCTTTCGTTCCACCCATAAGTATCTTCAGCTATGGAAGAATAAGGTTAAAACTAAACTTAGTCATCAATCCAAAAAGCATCTCTAATTATTTTCATAAGTATTTTTTTCTCTAGAATATTATTTTCTGAATCGATAGAGTCTTTAAGAATATGAGAAATGTAAAGCAGCTTTACATTTTTCATGGAAATGAATGGATACATATTTAATACAACCATTCCATGGTTCAACTTTTTAGAAAATATATCAAGTTTTGAATAATTAAATAAAGATTTAATGCCCAAAAAGAAATTGTTTTAATGATAATGATAATTATTCTTATTATAAATTCGCAATATCGTGAAATATTTCAGATTAAAATTCAGGTGTTTCTTTTATCTGAATGGCAGTTTCTCTCCTTCAAAAATAATAAAAAAAAATAAATGAAAATAATTAAGTTTACGTGGAAATAAATTGCAAAAATGATGTAAAAAATTATGAAATTTTAGCGTAGAATATTCCAAAAATTGATGATTCAATTGGTCTCTAAACATGAAATATCGTTGGTATATTGTAATATAAATTAAATCGTTTCAATCATAAGATTACCAGTTAATAAGATTACACCAAACGATAAATTTAGAATTATTTAAATTACTCAGTGTATTCTAGAACGAATCATTGTTAAACAATGGTACTGATACGTTTGTCCTAAAGATAAACTGGATTTAGAATGGATAAGAGGGCGAAAGTTCGAACGTCTTGTTTTAAAATTTTATTGGCACGAAGATAAAGGTTACAAGTCACGAGTTACTCATTCTATGAATCATTTTACTTCAGCTCCAAGTAGAATATATATATAAACTATAATAGTAATATGCCTGTAATTATCTAGATTATTGTCTGCAGAAGACAGACGGCAAATTCACTCTTCACTTGGATAAATATGTAGAGCGAAATCTTCAATTGCTCAAAATTGCTTTGAGTCACTTTAACTTTTTAAAATCTCCTTTCTCAAAGTTACTACAAAAATTAAATCTTCAAAATTAATTCTTATAATATTAGAATAATCAAGGCCCCAAAATAGTGTCTGCATCTGTCGATGCAGAGATCATTTTGGGGCCCTTTCGGTGACATTTTTATACAAATAACATGATATTGAAGCAGAAAATAATCTAGTATAAATGTTAGTCCATGGCTATAGTTATTATTTTTTAATTTTCCCCCTCTGATAGGCCCTCTAAAGCTTACGGACCCCGGCTCTCGAAGGGCCTAAGTATATGTTAAAAGAAAATAATTTATGAAAGATATTTGTCTATAAGTAACTACAGATAAATCTATCGGAAAGATTTATTAATAGATATGTATAAAATAATACCACTTAATCTAAAAGTAGACATTCAACCGGTAATATTGAGGAAGTGATTTTAATGTGTCCATTCCATAAGACAGTAGAACACAGTTCTAAAGTTATAAAGATAGCTTCACTGTTCACGAGAAAATTTAAGTGAATAAATAAAAATATATGTATTTAAATTTCCTTTAATTTTAATTTAATAATTTACTAATTAATCGTTTGTTCTTACAAACCAAATTTTAGTAAATATTGATCGCAGGCCCACTAGAAACATATTTAAAAATATCCCATTCTTCTTAAATCTCGTATTAATACTCGAAGACTGGTTTTAAAATGTCTTCTAATAATATAAAAATATAATAAATCAAATTCTGTATAAACTAATCTCCTTCGCTCATGTTTACATTCAATAACACAGTCTTACAAATGACAACAGAGCTAACCTTCCTATAAGGATTTATAGAAGACCATTTCATATCAAAATACAGTTATAATTTATATATATATATATATATAACTGATAAAATACCTCATTCTCCGAAATTCCAGTAAAAAAATAATCTTTTCAACCCAATGAATTTCGTTTAAAACATGACTCATTTCACTATCCAGGTGTATAATCAATAGGAAATGTATAAATACCGCCTTTAAACAGGATAATCTGTAAATTGTTTTGACCCGTGTTAAATATAAATTTCTTTCTATAGCTTTTTAGGAAAAATAAGTTTTATATCAATTCTAGTATAACAAATGAGACTTTCTAAAATTTTTCCTCCCTCTTTACATTATACCTGAATGAGGCAATTCGCATTTGTTTTCCTTTATATATATATATATAAATCACTTTTATTAGGTTAAAGGATTAAAATATAATGAATTTAATTAGAAATTAACATAAATTAAAGGCTGTAAATCGTGATGTAAAGACTTAGAATGTTATTTTAATATATATATTCCTCGATATAATGGATTTAACTCCTTAAATTTATATGTTACAAGATCTGAATATCTTGTCAATTATATAAACAACCAGATAATAATTGGGAAATTTGACATTCTCTACTTTTCACAAATTACTGCATAATTATAATTAACTAATCAGATTATTAGTAATGACAATTTTGTAATCGCATTCAGCTAATATTTTTACGGGTAATCCGCTTTTTTGAGGTATTCAATGAAATAAAAATCAGTAAATTTTACAATAAGTTAGGGAATTCAGGAAGATTCGGCGATTTAACACGAAAGCATCTTATTAAAAATTAAAAAAAATCGAATGTAAATATAAATTTTATTATTACGTGAGGAAAACAGGCTTCTGTGATAAATAATCCCGGAATGACGAAAGAGTAAAGGAAAAGGAAAAGCGAAAAATTCAGATTTCACTTCTGGTTCGACGTCACAGTGTTGCAATAGATAATGAGTCAGCAACGAAATTGGCAAAAATCCAATCTTCTAGAAACAAGCTGGAGTAAGATCATGTGATGTTTACACACCAAATAGAATTTACTAGAAATAAAAAAAAAGTAAGGAAAAATGTATCCTACCGATCTTTTAAACGCCATAAATTATTATTAATTAAATAATTTTAACTGACTTTTTTACGAAATTAAAGTATCAGAATTCACTATTCCTATTTTAATTAATAATTACACTTGTACTAATTGAAAGGAATACGAAAATGGATCCATATGGTATATTTTTTTTTAAAGAAATAATCCACGAAAAAAGTGACTAACATCTGCCGATGAAAGCTTAATTGATTTCAATTATTGAACACGAACGGGTCTCATCAGCATATTTATCAATTTATATTAAATTGGCGTAATTAAAAATCCAAATTTCGGAGCCCGTAGAATATTATTTGTTTAAAATTTCATCTATATTAAATTAAATTAAACATTTCTTGTAAATATATCGCTGGAGAATTACAAATTTACCTATCGAATTTTATTTTCTTTATAAAAAAAATAATATATATATATATATATATCGTTATCATTTTAAATATTTAATATATTTTTCTATTATTTACTTTCCTTTAAAATAAAATATTTTAGAATTTACAGTTTAGATCCTATTTAAGTAATGCTGAATATATTTATAACATAGAGGCTATATTATTTTAAAAGTTTTATATACATGTATACGTTAGAAAAGTAGACGAAAAACTTTAAAAAAAAGAGTTTATCATTAATATTTTAGTTCTGTACTCTTGTAAAAGAATTTCCCCCCCCCCGGTAGCCAACAGAACATCAGTATTGGCAGCTTTATCCAATGCTCGGAGGACAATTTCCTCTAATTGTATGAAATAAAATAAAATATATACTTTAAACTTTATACATTTTTTTTTCCATATATAAAACCATTAGAATAAATTCTTTTATCTATTTTCTTACTTATTTTACCCTTCGATTGCAACACTCCTACGATATTAATTTTAATCTAACTTGTTTTTTACTTCCTCTAAAAATACATAAAAATGTATAACCATGCCAACAGATATGCCATTTCACAATCAAATTATTCCCTCCATTTTGTTTTTTTTTCTTTTCTTATTGCATTAATCATTTGCCTGTTTACTTTTATAATTAAGCAAAAATAAAAAAAAACGTAGAGATATACAGTCGCATATTAAAAAATAAATTTCGAAATTTATCTATCTACCTTTAACGGAAAAATTCTTTTAATTGAACTTTAAATCACGTCTCTCATTATTTAGTATTTGATTAATCATCATTATATATATTTGATTTTAATTAAAATTTCTTAATAAATATTTCTTAATATGATTTATTCGAATTTCGCCAAATGTTTAATTTCAATGTTAAATTTTTTAAAAATTCTGTTAGAAATCTCGGTCTTAATAGTGATTATGTTCATCTTATTTAATTTAATTTAAAGAAAAATATATAGGATTAGAGTGATCAAAGTTTAAAGATTAGATTATTGTTATTAGTTTTTACTTGTAACCGGAATTTAACTCAAAGAATTAAATATAAAAAAATAGAAAGAAAAGAGCCAGTTCAAACGGTTACAGAATTAGGTTAACGAGGAGCTTCAAGCGTTTCAGTTGTAATCGAGGTTAGGCAGCTTCCTCCTCCTCTTCGAGTTTCGAGAATAATAATAATTAAATAAAATAACACAAAAGAAATAATGCCGACACCCCTGTTTCAATTGCAATATCCACAACTTTTATTTGGTTTTTTTCACTGTACAAAACCTCCTATATTACGCCACTGTACACACAAAATATCTTATTTTTTTATTTTTACAGGTTTTTATACAGGAAGAATTGTACAGTCAATTTTTTTTTTCAGCTATCTTAGTCCGTGGAAGTTTTACAAGATGGTCGATAAGATAAGCTGCAACAGCTATTATGAAATTTTTTAAAATGAAAAAAGACAATAATGCACGCAAAAAGTACAAATTTTGCTTTTGCTTACCCCTGAAACTCGGTCTTATCTAGATGCGTGTATATATATATTTATATATATATTATACATAAGGTTTTATAATATATATATACTTATATATAACATTCCACAGAAACTCTACAATATTGAATGACTGTTTTTGTGCTGCTACGGTATCTCTTCTTACAGGCAACACCCGTCTTGAAAGCAAAAAAAAAAAAAAAAAAAGGTGTAAAGAAACAAGAAGAAAAGCTCTGTCGGTTTGTTGTTGTCTTGTAGAAAATAGGAAAAACTAAGGCCAGAAACGACGGGGACTTGAAAATTAATAAAAGCGGAAGAGGACTTCACAAGTCCTTCTCCCTGAGATCATTGCGTCCCCTTCCCACTTGCATCTCACCTTTGATCTAAGGCTAACTGCCTGTCAAAGGTCAGCTCAGCCTGTGACGGTGCATTTACATAATCCCCATATAGAAAATTGGCTGGTGTTTCTATCACTGTTCCCTGTCGACGGGTTGGATCCAAACTTAACTGGATGAAACAACACGATGCCAACAAACGGCGTCAACGCGAGACATTACACACATTACAATGGATTGTGACATTTTCTTGGATGATGAATAAAAAACGAAACAAAAAAACATGATAGTTTAAAAAGTCAACAAAAAACGACTAAACGATTCTGTTGATCGCAGTAGGTGGAGATGTATTTTGTTGTTTTAAAAAGAAAAACAGATCACAGTCGTTTAGGCTTCGTGTCTTCCATTGCAGAGATACTTTTGCATTCGTTCGCCGAGGTGCTTGGTATCTTGCGTTGGCGGCAATAATCACATTATACGAGCTGCAGCTGGTAGGTTTGTCCACTGGCAACAGACTGTAAGGAGGGAACGTCGAATTTTGCACCGTCGGCGAGCTAAAGCGAGAGCTGTGGTCCCTGGTTTCGAGTGTATTGTACTATCAACCCATGAGAAAAAAAAAAACAAATAGATTGTACTTTAACTGTGGGATTTGGCCTTTCTTTCCCCACATAAATTTTAATTTCTAGGAATTTTAATCCCTGAAAGTTAAGGGTTTTTAGTTTAAAATATTACTGGGACGACTAGGTTGCCATTTTCAACAGCCCTACTGTACAAGGGGCCCCTGAGTATGACATTTCGTCGTCCGAGTAAAAAAGTCCGATCGGGACTGGAAAACAGAATTGGTGGGTTTTTTTTAAAAGAGTTTTTTTTTGATGAGAGAGACAGGTGTGATTGTGTGAGAGATGTTTGGCAGTAGAAAAACCTACCCTTAGCTGGAGACGTATGCCGCCAGTTGTTCCAGACCGACATTCCTGGAGTCCATGATGAAGGAGTCCCATCCTTTGGATGCCCTGATGGTATCCTTGCAACTCGGTCTCGGAAACTTGCTCAAATGGCCATCCATCATCACTTGTGACCGGTAACTATTTCCCATTTCTTGCGAGGAAGCCATGCTATGGAAATAGTGACCGATGTTACTTTCGGAATAATGGTTACTGGTTCCGTCGTACAGAACGCAAATGCTGCCATTTTCACCAATCCTGTAAGACACTTCTTTAGGATCTATCCACAGCGTTAACTCGTTGGGAAACAACTGACGTAGACTAGCCTCATCCAGGCCACAAGCACTGCCTGCTTTGGCTATGATAGGATCCATTTTATGATTGATCCTGAGACATCGATACCCCGAACCCTTGCAGGGCCTCTCGGGGAACCAATGTTGCTGATAATGATGCCTGAGTAGTTCTTCTAAACTTCTTTGAAACAGTTCCAATTGAACCATGGTCAGACTATTTCCCAACCTGAGTAGGTTGGTAAGAAAGCTAGCCGCACTCCTCACTTCTAATTTCATGACCACCTTCGTAATGTTGAACAGTTCGTAATATGTTTGAAACAAACTCCTTGTCTGGCCAGTTTGCCGGCTGAAAGCACTTTCACTGCACACAGATCAAACGACGACGAGCACAGAACACTTATCCGATCTGTACACTGGACGGGATTTTTTTTTTTTGTTTTTTTTTTGGCTAGTTTATTTCTTTTGGCTATACACAACGGCAGCTCTTTCGCCGAACCCGACTGTCCACGGTCCCGCAGCTACCACTCCTTAACTTTCACGGGCTCGTCGGCTTCATCTCTGTCATTTTTAAGGGTCCGGCCAGCCAACCAACGTCTACTCCATATACGTCATCAGCGAGATCATTTAACGACGTCCAATAGGAGAGCAATTTTCTGAAAAAAGCCAGCTGAGCTGGGCGGACGAACCAGCCTATTGGAGTAAGCGTAGGATCCCGCAGCGAGGCTACAACTTCATCCTCTTGATCGTTGAACCGTAAATGGTACGTAAGACTGCTGCTCAATGAAGTTATTGTCTGCTTCTATGCTGTAGAATAATGGACGAAGGTAGCGTAGGCGTCACGCATTGGAGGTGCTCAAATCGGCTTCGCATCTGCCGTGTGTTTTGTCTCATCTTCCATTCTATGCATCTTCGACATAGGGCCCTTCTATTCTTTCCGCGAGATTCGAGAGCTAAGATAGAAATAATGGCGAAGTGCTGACGTGTCGTACTGGTTATTGGCCTGCTGATGCCAGATTGGGGGTGAGTTAGCAGCGGCTCGTTGCTAATTTTTCTATTTTCTGTATCTTTTAGAAAATTTTCCATCGTTTTCTATACTTTTTCTTGCCAGTTTTTTTTGCATTAAAATGCATCATTATTCCGCGATTTCTCTCGCTAAAATTAATTTGTCCGTTTCCCTCATCACGCATATACACTTTAATCTTAAGTTCAAATTGATTGAAGAGCTGTCTAATTTCCATTAACTCGCAGTTATATATTTTCCTGACAGATTTGTTGTCAGAAATGCAGATTTTCTTATTTAATATTAATTTATGGTCGTTTAATAAGTTAGAATTTAATCGATTTTTTAAGATTCTTCCACGTATAAACCCCCCATATAAAGAATGGAAGCGAAAGAAATGGTGTCTTTACTAATTCCATAAGGCGGATAGAATATTCTACATATTCAGTATCCGGCACAAAAGTGCGCAGGGTGAATCTGGCAACAGTGACGAGAACCTATTAGGGCAACAGGTGTTATATTTCCTGCAAAGTTTGTCGAACTTTAAAATCCGCTGCTGAATTTCCGAAACCTGATCCTAATCCCATTTATTATTGAAGCAGGCCTATAGAACTGCAATCGCACATTTATCGCTAATGTGATACTTTCTGCTTCTTGAACAATAATTTTCCCGAATAAACATTTTAATAAATGAAATCTAAAGTTTTCTGAATCAAAAATCAATTTATCTATTTGAATTATTTCTAATTACAGAGCAAAGGTTGACTTCATAACTGGGTCTTGAATAGTTTATTATTTAATTCGATGAACTGCTAGTAACTTCACGAGGAAATAATAAAAATATATCTGATTGTACTATATTTTATAATATAAAATATTCCAAGGATTCAGATTATTTTCTTTTATCGTATTTTTCCGTATAAATTCTGTAGAGAATTTGCACGCAATACTTTAAATTACAGAATAAACCTAATATTAATTATATTATTGTAGATTTAATGCGTGTATGTATAAAGAAAAATGGTGGCTCTAATCAGCTGACTACCCCTCTAGTCAATTGTCGAAAATTTCTAAGACAAGGTCATATTGTAGGTCTCTCCAGCCAAATTTTTTCATATATTTCATACTTTTTTAAAGCTAAAGAACCGGTTAGTTATTACTGTGACATCAAACTGGATTAAAAAAGCAGTCGTTGACCCTAGTAAGAGAGAAGGTCCAAATGAGTCGGGAGGAAAAACAATGCTTGGCCAATAAAAGTGCTCTGCCATTCAGGCCACAACTGTAATAGTCTCGAGTCAATAATACATTTATTTTTTTTAATTATAATCGGATAATTGATCTGCCCTGGCAAACAACACGTAATGGCATAATTTAGTCGGAAGCTAATCTGTGATAGATCTGAAATCCGATAAGTTAAAGCAAAGACCAGAACTTTAAACTGTAGAATTTATTGTTTGCTACGGATAACAAATTGCGCATTATTCTTCCTTTCATGTATAGATTTGTGGATGGCAATATGAGAGATAAGCTCCTTTTATCGAAGATGGCTTTCCTTTGTTAAAGTTGTACCTTTCAAATACGTGCTCTTCTCAACTGTATGGATCAACTTAGTCCTTTTGTTGGCTCAATGAAACGTGTAATTACTCTTAAACAAACTTAATTCTGTACCTTAAACAATTTCGATATTGTTGTAATACAAATTTAAATGTATATAATTTGTAAAACTGAAATAAAAGAAAGCATTCTACGAAATATCTAGTGATTAATTTTCATTGCATATAAATCATCCAATTCGGTTATTGAATATAAAATTAAATTATAAAGAATTCTTAAATATATTATTCTTTGAATATATTCACATTAACGAGTTTTAAAGACAGGGCGAAATATTAAACAAATATTCATCCTTTAATTAATTATAATTTGACTTTATGAAATTGCATATAATTTAAATGTTTGAAAGTTTTGAAACTATTTCAATAACAACTGTTAATTTATGCATTTATTTGAAAATTGTATAATTAATTCAAATAAAATTTATCATTTCTAAAGTGAAATACACGAATATCAGTTAGTCGATCCGCTTATATAAATGGAAGAATATTCTTAAAATGCTTTGATATTGGCGATTTTTGTATATTACACAATGCCCATTTTTTCGTGAACGTTTTTTGTTTTTCTAGAATAAAAATTAAATAAAAGATTAGGCGGGAAAGACTTGAAACCAGCAAATTTAGTAGCTCAGAGTAATAACAGTCAACATTTAGCCTCTTTTCTCTCAATATATCTACACAATAGTTTGTCCCATTTACTTCTAAACAACCAAATCGCGCTTTTGTTCCGGAATATGAAAGGCGCTTCCGACTATTCTGGAATTTTTTGTCTTTTTTTTTTAAAAAAAACATTCGTCTATTGAGATCTATTATTTAAAAAAGAAGAATTTATTCTGTAAATACATCGATTTTCGAACAGTTGTTTCTTTTTTTTTCGAGTATCTATTCTCAGTACAATTGGTGTACGTCTCTTTTATTTAAACTGATATAAACTTCTCAAAGTAGATCCGGTGATAATAGCCCAAACTATTTATTTGTTTGCATTATAATCCATGGTAAGTTCTATTGAAGAAGCGATAAGATCCGCTTACTTGTTGGTCATTTTCTTTCAAGATTCGTGACAAGAATTTTTAGAATTTATTTTTATTTTAAAGATTTTAATCGATGCTTTCTTTTCTCTTCTTTGTGTAGCTTAAAAGATAATATTTTATTTAAAAAAATCCCTAACGTTCTACTCGATGTACAGATAATGTAAAACTCCCTGAGGAGTAGTGAGTTTTCCTTACATTGAATAAGTCCCAACATTTTATACAATAAAAATTACCTGAAAAAAACCGTTTATTATTATTCTAAATATCCAAATTTTATTTAAAAAGACGATAATATTATGAAAAGATCTTATCTGATGTTTCTTTTGGTTCGAAATCAAAGTTAATTTCAAAAGTATGAGGCCCGTAGGGATGTTGGACTCTGAAAGGAAAATTTCCGGAGGGATCCGAGTGAGGAGGGATTTTGATATTTTCCGACCGGAAACCTCTTATAGAAGCTACCAGCGGAAGAAAGGAAGCTCCTGGGCAGGAAATAGAAACTAGGAAAGCTGAGTTCAGTCGTCTTTTGTAGGCAAAGCCCTAAAGGAAAGCACCAGATGTTCTTTCTTAGTAATTGCAAAGCAGAAAAAGTAACAGACGAGTAGCATGGACATTGCTTCCCGGTTTTTCTTTTATCCCTTTCCGAAAAATACATTTATTAATATGACAAAGAGTTTGATAAATTTTCACGATTTTCGATCATTAATTTTGTTCGTGCCAAAATTCTCCAAACTTTATATATATAATAATTTCCACGTTCTGGTTTATTAATTCTTTTCCCTGTTAATAGGTGTATAATAGGTGTTAATATCATGAAAAGTAATGTATTTAGAAATATGGAAAATTGATTTATTTACAGTTTGAATATTTTATGAGAATTTAAATCCATTTTAGATTAAAAATTCTCTAACGTGTGCCAATTTATATAGAAATTAATAAAATAAAATGCAAAAAAAGAAAAACCACAAGAACGAAACTGCTACAAATTTATGCAAGCTTTTCCATTTCTGCAGTTCAATGTTCTTTTTTTAAAAATATTTTTCTCGTGTTAATTTCTGTTAAATATTCATGAATTACACCAACGCCTGTTACGAATAGTTGGTCTGACCATCTTACCTATTTCTCTATTTAAATTTGCTAATCCTTAAAAGTCGTGCCTTAAATTGCGACTAAATCATCATTTTTAACCTATTTCTCGGATTAGACAAGAGACGGTAATCTATATTAACCCAGATATAATTAAAATTAGTTTAATCTTCCATGTTGTTGATCGAACATCCTAGATTAATTGCTACGGGATCGACCGAGATGGGAAGAACGAAGATCGATAAGAATCGATTTAGAATCGTTCCAAAAATATTGTACATTTGTCTGTGTTTGGTTATCCTGATGACTTTTTTTTTTTTGCTGTATCGATTGTAAATTATTGCATTTATTATCGCTTTATTAGTTTAATAGAGCACTTTACCTGTACAATTTTTATATTCGTTTAATTTAAGATTGTTATAGTGTTTTATTATTATTATGTTTTTAATGGGAAGCACGACAACTGCTTTAAACACGAATAAAATATTTTCATTTATTCTCCTGTTTTTATCAACTTGTTAAGAAGAAAAACAGCTTTACTTTTTTTTAAAAAAAGGTTAAAATAAAAGAATTTTCTGGTTTATTTATCCAAAATGGTACCCGATTAGAACAGATTTTGATTTTGCACGTAAGATTTCTCGTAATGTCTTCACGAATTTATCATTAATATATATATATATAAATATTTTCCTTATTGATTATCAATAGAAACACTAAAAAACAGATATATTAGAATTACAAGTCGATATTCACTTGGCTCGTTAATTCATGTTATGCAAGTGTTATGAGATAAGTTCAATGCCTGTTTATCCGGGCGTCACGAGAACTTTCTTCAGAAACGATCACGAGATGTAATGCCCTGTCGATAATTAATACGATCGAATTTAAAGATAATCTAGAGTAATTAAAACCGAGGATTCGCTCATTTATATTGATTGGAACAGATAACGTATCCGCCTCAATTTTTGTATCTAGGTCAGGAATGGAAGCAATTAAATTTTCGGACGTATTGACATATTGGGCAGATTAATTAAATTTTCGGGATCTGGTATCCGTACATAACACGATAACTAAAAGTAATATATAGCGAAAAAACGAGCCAGATAGAGTAAGTTAAAGATTGAATGAGACCAACAATGTTATAACTTTAAACCATCATCAATCAAACGAATTTGAAATTATTCCTGATCAATTTAGTTTACAATGATTTAATATAGACAAACGATAAGAATTTATATTGAAAATTATATATAATCGAATTATTTTAGTTTAAAATTTGTTTACGCAATCATTTTTCTATCAATATGTTGTACAGAAGAATCAATAAGTCGGTAAACAAACAACGAAATTTGATAAAATTTCAAATACAGATATCCAGATCATCAAGTTTTTCTGGTTGGCTATCGATAATACGCTCTGTAAAGCTGGTAAACATTAACCCATCTTACTTTATAAAATTGATTACGTTTATCTAGAGAAAGATACGCATTTATTTAAAAACAAAACGATAAAAAAAACCTAATCTATATAAATTTTATTGTTAATAAAAAGTCGCATCAGTGTGTGCGCTGATGTAAGTTTATTACACGGTTAAATTTTTCTGGTTTACAATATCTTATCAAATTTAGAAATGTTAAAATGGCCATGAAAATATAATAAGAATAAACAGATAATAAACGAATTATTTTTATCCACACGAAAATAATTTTTGTTATGAAGTCAGAAATAGGTCGAGCAGAGAGGCTACTTAGTGGAGCTTCAAAAGTGTTCTTCGGATGAAACGATTTTTCTTTTTTTTTTTAAATTTATTTATCTTACAGAATAATTTAAGTAAAATTTTTTGTTATTTTTAATAATTTCAAATTCGTTCAATTTATTTATTGAATTTTTTAAAGATTAATTAAATAATTTGATGGATCGCGTAAGGTTGTTGTTTTGCCAGGAAAAACCAGTAAAAGAACACGAGCATTATTGTTCGTAGATGCTTATCTACATCAACGCTATGAATATAGTAGATAAACAAGAGAATATATAAGGTGGCAGAATGAAAATCGACCCCACGACCTCATCCATCCTTCTGCTAGAGAGGTCAGGACGTGGAACGGGAACGCACCCTAACTGTACCCCAGACCAGTGTCCGGGACAAGTCGATTTTTATCGCTTTCCCGGTCAAGATGGCCGTCATTTGTTGAAGAAAACGCGATGCCCAACAATCTTGTCCTTGAAGGCCCCTTAAAGACCAGCTAGACTCGTTTCTTCTTGTCTCGGTAACACTTCCAAAGCAATTATGCCAGTGTTTATGAAAAGTTGGCCTTAAGATAAGTAGTAAAGGATAAGGCATACACAATGCATCACCATACCAACAGATAATTTCGATGCAAAAATGTGAATTTAATATCGACTTAAATAAAGTATATTTATCTATATAAATCCCAGTGTTTTCTGTAACATTATCCTTACAGGAAACAATTCTTCTTGTGTTACCACTTACGAATATATCAAAACGTTCTTTATATCTTATAAGCATTAATTTTCGTACGACAATTTCAGGAAATAAATCATATATTCTTTTGAATATATAGATACATTTGTATATTATATAAGAATTTATAAATAATTCATCGGCATTTTGTCTGATAGAATATGTAACCGAATGGCTAAAGGCTATTTATCCCACCCTGTATTTATATTATCTACGTTTACTAGTCGAAGGAAAAGAGAAAAAAAATACCTAAAGAAACGGGTTTGAAGTTATTCCTCATTTTCATTTAAGAAAACTCCCATACCAGATGACTATTGTTAGATTTGGGTTGAATCTAAATATAATCCTGCATGAAAATAATCATTTTTGTAGGGTTAGTTGCGTGGATTAAATCGTTAAGTAAACACACTCATTTCTAATGGTAAGAGCATGTGTTACACATTAAGAATCCAAGAATTTATATTGAAAAATAAAATTCCAGAATAAATTTTTGTTAAAAATTTCTAGAAATAATAATAATAATACGTGCGATTTTCTTCAGTATCCTTCGTATTTTAGCCTGTTTAATGTTAAAAATAAAACCCGTTTTGGAAAGATAATGATCCAACTTATGCTACATAAATTCCTATTATTAATTCAAAGATATATCGATATATAGATAAATATTTTTTTCTGGAAAATACAGACGTATAGAATTATTCATTCTAGTTTTTTAGGAATTCGTGTGTTAGTGATTAATTTATTTATTTGCATAATCTATTTTTCTTTCACGCATAAATGTTTCTAAATATATAAAACTAAAATTTACTATTTAATTAATATAAAAATTCACTAATTAAATATAAAATAATAGGCCTATATATTAATATAGTTTTCAATCAGAATAGCATTTTTTTTATTGTTTTGTAAATTTAATTGGAATAAAATCTCCATTAATTAATATAATATTGAACAAAATAGTATTAAATTTTTCTAAAAATAACTGTAATTAATTTTTAATATAATTATAACTGACGTCGCTTATTATTTATAACTTTCAACGTAGAGGTTTAATAAATTTACGTAAATTTTATTAAAATTCTATCATTTTTTAAATATTTAACAAAGAATTTTTGATGAAAAAATAGAATTGTAGCTATAATGTATGTATCTACAAGTATATTTTTCCTTGTAAAAAATGCAATATTATCGATGACTTTGAGTGAAAAACTTAAAATAAACTTATAATTTATTAATAATTAAAATTAAGGATAAATTGTAGCAATAATTAATTTTTTGGTACAAAATATTATTACAGAAATATCTGTATATTCTTAGTCCAGATGTAAATTAGAAGTGCAGGTGTATTTTACTAATAAAGAGTAATGGATAAATTATTGATGCGTTAGTTATAATGAGGAAAATGTGAAAATATTTTGCCTTAGGTACAATAATTCGTAGGCTATTTTATTAAATCTCGTTAACATATTTTTAAATTATCGATATTAAATATTAAAAAAAAGAGAGAAAAAAAAATTGCCAATTTTTTAAAAATTTAAAGCCGAAAATTGTGCACGACAGAGAAAATTCGGATAACAGACTTTGAAAATCGATAGAGAATCAATTCTTGTCGTCTCGTATTGATTTAATGGCAGAACAAAGCGATAAGAGTAATTATTTTGAATGGCGTGACTCTTTGAGTGAATAAAGATTAAAGCAGCATGGGGGTTAGCAGAAAGTTGTTTTCTCCCGGAAAAAAAAAATGGTAGGTGAACATTAAAACACTCTTAATCTTCGCTAGCCAGAAACGATACAAAACTGGTTTTATCTTGAACTGGAAAAGCAAAAGAAATATTCATTCAGGTGAAACCGGATAATGATTCAGTGTAAATATATTATTTAATAACAATTTTTATGGGCGAATTATCGTATTTCCGAAACGTATAACCATTGTTTTTTGTTGATAAAATGTAACAGTGAAGGGAGAAAAACTGCTCGTCTTCAATGGACATCGTTGATTTCTGAAAATAAAAATAAACAATTTTATTCACCAAGACTGATACAAACAGATTTAACATATAGATTTTTTTTTGTCTTGAAAGGGCCCCGTTTTAGAAACGAGAAGTGGTACGAAATGAGTAGTTTAAATCAATCTCGGGATGGGATTCATCAATCAATTGATGATAAAACGAAATCAATTCAGTGGAGTTAATGGCAAAATCTTGCGTGATACACTGCCACCATTTAATAGTGTAGCACTTGAATTCTTAATGATATACACGCAACGGAGGCGGTAGTGACAGGCCTGGACCAGACTTCCAGAATGAGGGCTTAACTTTGGTCATATTCCAAAGAAACCGGAGGTCAGAATTCGTGACTTTCTACTCCCACACGGTGTCGACAATTTTATTCAAAAACACTATTATTTTTCCATTACAGTTACTGACCCAAAAATATCGCTTATCTCTCGACTCTCCATTCTAGAATTAGCCTAATTAATTCCATCCTCCATTTTCGAGTATACGACATTTGACAATGAGTTCTATGCCATGACACGTGCCTATTATGATACTGCATCGATTCAACCACGCTTAACAAACACGAAACTTCCTGTTGCATATCTTTTGTTCTTATTTACTGTATTTTTACTATGAATAAATTCAAACAAGACGTTTAGATATAAAATTTTCTGTGCGCCAAACTAAAATACACTTCCAATCGGTAGAACAAAGCCAAGATAGGGTGAAGCGTAAAATAATTCTGTGATATACCTGAGAACGGAAGATGCTTTTAAGAAAAAAAGGGGGAAGATTTGAGAAATTGAAGATCTTAGTTGGCTCCATCTGGGCGTGTACTTCTTGTCGAACAGCTGGCTAGACGAGGATGTCTTACGAATTACTAGTTCTCTGCAGCTGTTGGAGTGGCACGCGGTTCTGTTACACGGTAGGTCACCTGTCCCCGATTCCCACGGTCGCTGCATGCAAACAGCTGGTAGGGCCCGACGCCCGCATCGTTGACAATGACTGGCGTGGGAGTTGAACGTTGGTTCGATTATATGTTGCTACATTCGTCTCTTTGTTGACTTAGCAACCAGTGTTCATGGAATAAGAGGTTTCGACAGCGCATTGAAATGCTTTATCGACTGACCCGATATTTTGTAACGTGGCTAACATTTTGCAACCCGGTGGCGAAAAGGTTGAAATGTAGGTCTGCATTATTGTAATGTAGCTTGCTGTTAAAAAAAGTATACATTATTTATTAAAAAAAACAGTAAAATACACGTATGAAACCTTCAGTTTGCTTATTTGTGTGTAAACAAGGAGGAAGCCAAATATTATTATATGATGAAACTCTATAAGTTTATTCGTGTTCAGAAATAATTAAGCCTCCGAAACAAATTTTTATAATAAAGGGAGTTGTCTAGTTTTGTGTGATCGAAGCTAATGGGTTTCAAAAATTGCATTAGATTGTTTATTAAATAAAATACAAATGCGGAAACTCTAGATCCATGTGAATGGAGCATGGAAGAGGTCAACCAACTGGTTGCATTTGTTGCTTCTTTTTCTCTTTGGTTCCTGTTGTACAAAACCGGTTGGCCAAACCGGAGGAACCGCTTTGGTCTCCACCCAAATTACAATTATCCTCGTCCTCTATAAGTCTTTTCTCTTTAAATAGCTGAAACTTCTGCATTGTGCATCAAAACTGTTAGATATTTGTGGACCAAAAGGAAAACTTTAATGTCCATATCTATAAGTAACAGTTTTCAAAGATAAATTAAGACTTTTCTGTACTGTATGATCTAATTTTGTTTAAATTAATATTGAAAATTTCCCTTTTAAATTTGATTTTCTTTGATTAAGAGTAATTATAAAGTTCGTTCTGTTACTCGTATTAACAATAATCCATTATTTTTAAAATAGTTTAGTTTTATAAGTGTATTTATATCAAATACAATATAACTTAAAAACAAGTTATTAATATTCAAATTCATAATTACGGCTTCGTCTTGAATGTTAACATTGTTGATCTTTTCCTCGAAAGTGATTAATGACGTTCTCATTAACGATTCCCATAAGAATGTTTCTGTTGAAATCGTTAAAGTAATGATCATTAAAGTAACGACAGAATGTCCTCACTTCAGAAATACTCAACAGAAGCTTTTAACCGGATGGAAGATACAAAAATCCATACTGCAATAAACAAAATTATAGAATTTATATAGGAACAAAACATATATTTGGATTTAATCCGGAATTTTTACATTATTAAGTTGGCTTATATGTCATTTATGGCAATCAGATCTGTTTACAATGTAAAGAAAGTCAGAGGTAATCCAGTACTATGGCTAACTAAACTTTTCGGGACGAAAATCGTGCCAGAACTTTATAGAATGAGGGTTCGCCGACCCATCTTCAGTCTTATTTTTGTCTTCTCCTTTCTTTCAAGCTGCAGAGTCAACGCCAAGGAAGATAAGAAACTGTAACCCTGCCAACCAGTCATAGAATAAATTTTATGTTTCTTCACACAAAGAACTTTCGTAGAGTTAATTGTATAATTGCTTTGTTATAAATTCCAAAACGCCCTTATACAAGAATATAATGAGCAAGTCCGGGTTTCATAAGATTAAACTATAAAACTAGATGTTAATTAGGGCTCAGAGTAAAATTATGAATATGAAATGATAAAATGAAATATTAATTGATGTTAAGACCTTTGGTATAAGATTATTTATTAAAATGTAGCGGAATTACGAATAGTTTCTCATAGAAATTTATATATATATATTTTTTAAAAAACGAAAGGACCAACCTGCCTTTTTATCTTTCTATTAATCTACCAAAAAAATTAGAAAAAACAACAACAGTAATTAAACAATTATCGAAGATATTATCTCTCTATTGGGTTTATCGCTAGAAAAACTAGAATAGTGACACCGAGACAAAGCATTCGTCATCGTCCACGTTCCTCGCTTGGTTTGTCAGGACAGGAAAAAAAAATATATCCTGCTGCTCTTCTCTGTTAAAATTATCTTATCGAAGGGGAAACAAATGCTGACAATGAAACAAAATGTGCAAGAATAGCATCGAATCAAAAAAAAAAAAAAATCTTGACTTGGATGAAGTGAAATTTCGATTAAGAATTAAGCAAACACTATTTCTATTATTATCATTAAAGATTTTCGACGTCTTTCCTAATTGAGGAAAGACGTCGAAAATCTTTAATGATAATAATAGAAATAGTGTTTGCTATGGAAAATTTCTACTGCAAAATTATTGCTCAAGTTACTCCCATCCAAAAATTTTCACAATTTTAGACATGAACGAAGAAAATGGATTGCTTTTAAGCAATATTAAACATGACTAGGAATTGGCAAACAGATGCAAATTAAAATTGTATTCAGGACAAAGAAAATTGTCATTTAATGATTTAGATATTAGTAATTATCTTTAGAGTTACTTAATAATAGGTATATTATTTAATAAGTTTCAACAATTTTGTCAATATATTTTGGATTGCGTGGAGAATTTCTTACAAAATGTCCGATACCATATTGCATCCTTTCAAAAGACAGAATATTATACATACATAAAACTTTGCTTTATTATATTATACACTGTAGCTCATTACCTGAATGATATTTAACAAGTTAATTCTAATAAAATATATTTGAGAATAATTCGCTTCATTAAAATAAACTGAAATCGCAGGCTTTATATTGTATATTTATCTACGGATAAACTGAATGAATAGTTAAACTTTATTCAATTAATCGAATAGTAAAATATAAATTTTGGAATATCTAATTTTCATTAAACTCTCATTTAATATCTTCAGATCAATTCCCCATATTAATTTCAAAATGGAGTAGACTATCTAAAATTGATAATGCATCCTGTTTTAATTAAAATTCCTGTTATAATCGAAAACAATTCTGTCAGCCATATTATATCTTATCACATACAGTTAAGAACGTAAAAATGCAATATCACAAATTAATTTACATGCATTTATTATCATTGTATCTATTTAAAATAAGCATTATTTTTTTTTGTTATGCAAGAAAAAGTATCAACATTTTCAAATTTTGGTAATTAATGCTTTAATTAGATATAATTCTCCTTACTATTTGGCAGTGATCGCTCGGATAATTTTACACACAGTGTAACTGGCCTTAAGACAATTATCTGAGGCAAAACAAACAAATCAATTGATGCGATGAGAAGCACTATAGGTTATCTCTTATTCTGTGTAGTGAAGACATTGACATCCTGTTTAGAGATTAGTAAATAGTCTTTTATTATTCAGGAAAAGAAAATTCATTACTTTTATAAGGGAAAACTAGAATTAATTTGAGATGGAGCACCTGAATTGATTCAACACTAAGCTATGACTAATTTAATGTTATGTGAGACTTTATTTTCAATTCTATTTAGGTCTTATTGTTTATCAAAATTAGTGTATTGTTTAGTATTGAATAATATATTTGATTTTATTGATCATTTATTTACATATATATATATATATAGATATACGCATGTAAATAAAGCCTTTGTTTTAAAACCTGTATATCTTTTAACAAAGCCTATACATCTTTATAGTTCAATAAGATAGAATGGTTACATACAAATTCACAAATAAAACATTTAAAATCCTTTATAACGAATAAATTTTTTCAATTAAATTTTACATTAGAGCACCTAGCTGTTTACAAATTGTTTGTACCAACGTTCTAAAAACCCAACTCGATAACGGCCTATAATCAATATTTCATAACGCTTCTTTGTTATTTATTTAAGATAATAATTTTAATTTTATCAATATTTATCATAAAATATCTATTTTAAGAAGGTTAAATAGATTATATTAGGACAAACATTCTAGAGACATATTATATTCTTCGTTTTAACGTCGCCTCTTTCACAGTTTTTCGAGTAAAATATGATGAAATTTATCAGTTATATTTTGAGAAATTAACTTAGTTTATTAGTTTGAATTTTTATAAATTAAATAAATGTCGCAGGCGACCGATATCGTTATCTTTAAAGTGCTGCAGACTAAAGGACAGAACTATTTTTGAGACTGTAGTGTAGTGCAGACAAAATAGTAGACATCATAACAGATTTTAAATATTTAAATAAGCAGAATTTTGTGAATCTTTAAATAAAGATGAAAAGATGTGCAAATAAAAATAAATAATTTAACAGAGCTGGATTTAGATTTGTTGTGGCCCTACTCTACACCACACGAGGCCCTTCACCAAATAACAATGGCATTATATTGTCCATTATTATTTGACGAAGGAGGAAGGGCCTATTATATAGAACAAGATCTAATTCTGTTTAATGTTTCTACCTGTTAGATTTAATTTTTCTGTTAATTATATAAATATTATAAAATGTTAATATTTTATTATTTTCTTAAAATAAAAACTTTACACGTTTCCAGACATGTTCTTTAAATAATATTGAATATATATTCGCTCATATTATACATCAGAGTGACTTTTTTGACGTTTTCTAAAATCAATGGCTTTACTTCTTAACTAAAACGTCTTTGTAAATTATCTGTGTGGAGCATTTATTAATATATTACAGGATAATCTTCATTCTAATTCATTAATCATTGTAATTACAGTAATTCGTATATAAAACCTCATTTTTCTCGTACAGATCATTTCTCAGATTGTCACCTTCCAAGCTGGTATGCCATTAAATTCAAAAAAAATTTAATTCATTCAATCTCTCACGGCATATGCCAACACAGTTTCTAAATTATTACTAAATTTATCGATTTTATTTATTTATCCACACATATATATACTGTACACACACACATATATATATATTATAAAACAAAAAGATAATTAATAGTATGATCCAGCTTTTAACATAATTCAGATGTGTACCTAAAGTAGTGTGAAGACAATATAAAGTATATTTAATTTTAAAAAGTAATCACCTTTTAATTAGTTTTAATTAATTTCCATATAATAATTCAAATTTTTAGTTCTACAAATTGAAAATATTCATTCTAACAGCAGACTCAAACAACTTAAACAGCGCCTACTTTATACATGTTATTTATGTGAATATCAATTATTTGTCTACTAGAATGAATATTTTTGCTTAGATTATCTGAATTATGTTATAAATTTTATAAGTAAACACAAGTCATTATCATTATATTACTTTAATTCTAACTTATGATGATAACATTTGTGCTAGTTTATGGAATCCAGGGGCCCTGTGCACTCAGGGGGCCCACGATGCATCAAAACAAAGAAAAGAAGAAGGCCCTAATAGGCCTACTGTAAAACACAATTCATATAATTTAAGTTAAAAATATTCATTCTAACAGACTCAAATAATTGATGTTAACATAAATAACATGCATAAAATAGGTGAATGTAAGTGGTTTGAGTGTATTAAAATAAATATTATTATATTACAGATTAAACTAATCTGTATATTACAGATTCTTTATGTTAGCACATAAGTTATCATCATTACTAGTGATGTAACGAATATTCGGTTACTACCCGGTATTCGGCCTATTCGGCCTAGTTTTCACTATTCGGCCGAATACCGAATACCTAAAAACAGGAGTAAGAAATAACAAAAACACAGTAAATTAATCATTTTGGTAACTTTTATTAATGCTGAAAATTAAACTATAATTATTAAAGTTAATAAGAAATAGCATCTAACTCTAGTATTAAATTATTTCGTAATTAAATAATATTATAGCCTTTATCTAGCCCGATATCTTAAGGCATTGATGGTGTGTAGGTTAGAATGTATCGGGCATTAATATTATTGTTTAGTTAATTATGTTATATTTGTATTCGCTTGTATTTTTATATTTTTTACGATATTTTAAAATGATTTACGAAACGTTTTATTGAAACTTATCGTATTTAATGAAAGAATTATTTATCTATTTCTAGAAGATGAGTAACTAATATATAATTTATTTTATATATAAAGCAAAGAATGAGCATTTTTCATTATATGCAAAAGATAACATTTGAAAACATGTTAATTTTAAAAATATTGACAAAAACAATAGCACTAAAATATCACAAAACTTCACAAATAGAAAACCCTTAATAATATATTTGAACTGTTCCACAACTGGGCAGAAACTAGACCATATGTCCCCACTAAAGTATATCCTTAGGGCACTATTCAGTCTACAAATACGTAGTAAAAACAAAATTTTAGCGTTAAAAAGATCGATTGCAAATAAAATAACTTATAAGTTATAACTTACATCTAAATACCAACAACTGCCGAATCATATCGGGCTATTTACGGCTATTACATAAATTATAAACCAATTCGGCACTAGAGGTAGACGTTAGGCTCCATCTCACATTAACTTTAATAATTATAATTTAATTAATTAATTTAAATAATTTAGACCTACTGGAAGAAAAAATCGTAGTGACAGCGGTCCAATAGAGAGCAGAGTGCGCGATCCTTGCCATAATGAGGTTTGCGCGCCAATTTTCGTACGTGCGTTAATCAAGCCGAATAGTTTGGCCGAATATTCGGCCATTCAGCCACACTCCTGGCCGAATATTCGGTATTCGGCCACGCTCCTAGCCGAATATTCGGTATTCGGCTGAGGCCAAATATACTATTCGTTACATCACTAATCATTACATTACTTAATAGTAACATGATGTTAATTTATGTGCTAGCTATGTGCTAAATTAACATCTTGTTAGTATTTAAGTAATGCAATGATGATAATTTATGTGCTAACTAAAAGAAAATACTTATTCTAAATTATAATTTATCAGGAGATCAATATTTATTAAGTTAAAAATAAGTTTCCCAAAATTATAATATATTATTTCAGCATTTATAGGACAAACATTATAAAAGGATTTTATCGCATTAACCTAAATAATAACTCACTTTTTATATTATTTTTCATTCATAATATATATAATAATATATTATATTTAAAAATTAAAAAATAAATAAAATAATGCACTACTTTCACAAAGAGCAATGTATGAAACTTTCTCATTAAAGAAAGACAACTCTAATTGTATGAATATATCCAAATGCTAATTAAAGTGTGTACATTTTAATCAGCATTCGAATATATTCATATAATATTTTAATTAAATTATTTCTAGTAAAAAAAAAAAAAAAATAGAATATTGAATGACAGCGAGACAAAAATTTCAAGTTTATGTTATGTAAATAATTTAAAAAGTTGTAATATTTGTTCTTTGAATTTGGGTTGAACTTGTTTAAGTTTTCTTGTTATTTATGCATTATGAATTAATTGTAATTTAATTAAAAAAAGCGAATACTTTTATTTATTCAGTAACATCTGTTATATAAATTTACAAATTAAGTTCATTTTTTAAAGTAACACGAAGAAAATTTTAATGGTAAATAATGGAAGCCTCTTCCCATAAGGTTTCCATATCTGATCTCGTCTTTCATGCATTTAATTCCGTTCTCGAGATTAAGGAAAAACAGACTGATTCATTTATTTACCAATATTACCAATTGTATCTAAATTACAATTGAATTAAACTTTATTATAACTTATATTGTTATTTTACAGATAAAATGCAGTCTTTTTTTTGTTTTAATAACATAGGGTGGTCCAGAAGCCAGTTAACTCTTATTCAACTACAGCCGAGTCCGCATAACTACTAAAACAAAGTTGAAAAAACACCACAAAACTACAATTAGGAAAACACAGTAGTGCTTTATACAGTACAGTACATTGTACTCCATTTACAATAATGCTGTAGATGATAAACTGAAAAATTCGTTTAGTGTTGTTTGTTTTGAGGACTTACTTAACTGTCTCGACTTTCTTTTCAACAATCATAAACGCATTGAAAACATCATCATCGCAATTTTCAATTGTTGGCAAGTAACGTCTAAGAATTCTTAATGCCTCTAGCGCATCGGTTTTGGTTGGTTTTGGGGTTAGCTCTTCTAGTGTTTCAATCTCTTCTTCTCCAGATTCGTTGTTCTCGTCCTGAATTTCTGCGACAATATCGACAACACTCGCTGAGTAACACACCTCCACGCAATCGTCCACTGTGCTGTAGTCGGTTTTATCAACACAGCCAGTTTCTCGTAGATCGTGGCAACGTCGCAGCAGTTCATCCAATTGAACGTTCTGTTCTTCACCGTTATCTTCATCTTTAACTGCCACTATGGAACGAAATCCTGCAAGTTTAAAGCAGTTTGTAATGGTTAAGCATGTTACGTTTTCCCACGCAACGTTCACGTAATGAATCGCATCTAACAGGGAAATGTCAGTCGATTTTCCGCTTTCTACCGCATGAATCAAATCCAAAATAAGCTTCTTCCGATAATGACGTTTGAACGAATGAATAATACCCTGATTCAGCGGTTGCACTACAGAAGTGGCATTCGGCGGTAGAGAAAACACACTAATCGCTTGTAGTCCTTCGACTTCTCCATGAGCAGGACAGTTGTCAACAACGAATGCTACGCTCCTTTTTTGCTTAACAAATTGGGAGTCGTATATGTGAAGAATTTCCTCCCAAATTTTGGAAGTCATCCAACTTTTCGAATTTGCCTTGTATATGACGGGAAAATTCTTCACTCCGTTGAAACATCGGGGCTGTCGATATTTTCCTATAACCAAGGGTTTCAACTTTTCAGAGCCATCAGAGTTTGCTCCGAGAAGGATCGTAACTCGCAGCTCTGATTTGCTTCCGTCGTGGCAACTATCGTTTTTAAACATAGCGGTTTTCTCCGGAAGCAATTTGTAGAAAAGTCCCGTTTCATCAAGATTGAAAACGTTTTCCGGTTTATACGATTTCACAATCTCTTGTAAAACTGTCTCTTTCCAAGTTTCAACTGAGGTCATACCGACAGATTCTTTTTCTCCGCACAGCTTTTTAAAAGTCACACCGTGGCGACCTTTAAATCTCTCTAACCATCCATCACCGGCACTAAAGTTGGTTTCTACTCCAAGTACCCAAGCGATTTCCATCGCTTTTTGTTTCAGTATCGGCCCCGAAATAGGAAGATTCGATGAACGAGTTTGCTTTAGCCAACGTACAAGAGCATCGTCGACATCTTTGTACAGCGACTTTCTCTGGCGTTTTCGAGACACCCGCGACGAAGACCCAAGAAAAAGTTTCTTAATTTCCTCTTTTTTCTTCAGGATTCCCCCTAATGTTGTTCTTGGAAGGTTTTTTTGTTTTGCAAATTCCGCTTGCGAAGTTTTATTACATTCATATTCACATACAAGTTCGTATTTTTCCTTCAGCGTAAGCGTAGTTAGCTTTCGGGTACTCATTTCCAACAGAAATGTCAAACACTTGCTGCAAATAACGAAAAGTGAGAAAATGCAAAATCGGATTCTGTTGTGACGTTAAGCTGTGTGGTGTGAACTCATTTTTCAGGAGGGGAGTCGACTTATCAGACGTCTATACGAGTGTTGAACGGAAAAAGTACGCCGATTTATCCGGTGGTGACGAGTTAAACGGTGTCGAGTAAACCAGAGTTTTTTTTTAACGTTAATGCCTATGTAAGTCGGCTGGGACCACAGGAAACTGACTGCTTAACCGACGGTGCCTATGACGACTTATACGGACTCGACTCAGGATACCGTTTAACTCGTCACCACTGGATAAATCGACATACTTTTTCTGTCCAACACTCGTCTCGACGTCTGATAAGTCGACTCCCCTCGTGAAAAAATGAGTTCACACCACATAGTTTTTACATGTGCGGGGTGAGCTCATATTTTTCAAGAGGGGGAGTCCACTTATTTATTAACTTTAATATTACATTTTAATTAAAAAAATTATATGAATTGAAAATAATATAAAAATACTTTGCTTATAATTATAATGTCAAATAAACATTTTAACATTCCCCACCCCCCTTGAATTTATTAAAAATTTATTATTCTTTCATAATACATAAAAATATTTTAAAAATTATACAATTGCTATTATAATACTGTTGGTAAATCGAATTTTTAACCACAACAGATTTAATCCTATATTCTTATTGGTGATATATTTTATTAACGCAATCATATAAGCATTAAGTCTTATGAAAGGATCATAAAACACGAGAATTATGAGAGTAGTTGAGTGTTTCTTCACCACAGTTTTGAAACGGATAAACGGAATTATAGGGACGTCAAAACCGAAATTTAAATCGCATTTTCATTTTTCAAGACTTTAAGAATTCCATCATATTTTAAATTTTTAAAATTTCGAGGAATATCCGGAATCGCATCCATCAAACTGTCCAATTTATTCTATAAATTGCACCTTTATGAATTATAAGTGCAAAAATTCTGAATTAATTATAATACAGAACCCAGAATTCTAGTATCGTTCCTGATAAGCAGACTGAGCCTAGACAACAGTCGTTTTATCAGCAACAGTTCAAAGACCCAAAGAATACCCTTCATATTTATCTATTAAATGGCACAGTTTCAGATAAAATTTATAATTGACAAAAGAAAAAAAAAAGTGCTTCACCGTTAAGAATAAAAAGATTTACGCTATTCGCATAGATAAGGATTTCGTGCAGCTCTTCAAAACAAGCGCTTGCAACGATTTAATAAATCAATTTTTCTCTACTTGCCATAATAAAATGCAGTGGTGAGCTGTGGAAGGTTGTAAAACTTTATTACCAAACAGAAGAATTTTGTTGCCCTTAAAAGCAGGAATTTCTTATTAAAATTCTAGTTTAAACTTGTCTCCGTTGCAACGCCTAGTTATGGGCTAGACAAAAAAAAAAAATAAATAAAATAAAACTCGTTTTGGATTCGTGTGAAGCGAATAGGGAGTCGCATCTAGAGAGTAACCTTGAAGAACCGCTAATGATGATTAAGTCGAGATTTAAAGTTCTCCAGGAAGACAGACAAGTAAATGACTGGCAAACGAAGCACCTGCTCAGCAACCAGCTGACTAGAAAAACAACATTCCAAGCAGTGGTCACATGACTAGATAGGAAGAAGCTATCAACTAGAGGCGATTCTATCTTCTCTCGTCTGCCATTGGATCTGTTCCATTTCCGGTGCCGCAGGGGAAAGGAAGAAAGAGAAAGGACTGAAGTCTGACTAATGAACATTTGCGGTGTTTCCTAGCAGCTGTCAATTTGGGGACTCGGATAGGACAAAACTAGGCAAATAAAGGGGCCCAACCCCCGTTTGTTTCTTTTGTGCCGCGAAACGATTGGTGTCACAAAAGAGCTACCGAGTGACAGCTGTGAATCATGACGATATTGCATCCAAGCGAACAACTGCACTCTTTCAATTGCAGATGGGTTAGTTCTACAACGACAACAACGATTTCACACGACTAGGAATATACGAATTCTTCCCCCCCTCTAAAAGTTCATCATCTATCAGTACTGTTAAATGTTGCTAGTAATCTTAGTCCTGAAAGTAATTGATGGATGAAGACTTCCTATGGACAGGAAGCCATGTCAATTATAATATATTGAACAATAGCTATAAAAGATATTATCGAATATGACACAATTGAATTAGTATATTAGCAAGTTCGTTTTATCTGCTACATTTCCGTAGGTAATTTATATTAATAATCTAATGCAGAAAATTATACTTAAAATCGACTTGTAATTAAGCAAAAATACGAGTTTTAATTAAGATCAGTCATGTAAATTTAAACTCAAATCGATATTGTTATTATTCATGTAATAATAAAGTTAAACATGATTTTTCGGTTATTTTTATCAGTTAAAATTGTAAATAGACTCACATAAGTAAATTTCAAGTTCAATTTCATTCAAGAGCAAGGTTACTACAAACTTCAACAATTCTATGAGTATATACATTTGTACACAGTTTACATATGAATAAACACTTGGTTATTTTATATCTTTATTTACATCTTTAATGTATTTTTAACGACATTTAAGGTTCGTGCTCTATATACATTTGAACTTTTAACGAAATAAATTCAGGTAGGCTTTGTGGGTGGACAAAGAATTTCCAGATCTCCTACTCCATCGTATAAAAACTAAATTATCTAAATTGGAAATTAACCATTAACATTATCTTCCTTTATACATGTATTCAGTAGATATATATTTATTATGTATACAGGGCGTTGAGATTTACGAAAATTCGGTGCCACCCATGATAAACAAGGCTATCTGAAGTGATGAATGTAATTTAAGTATTCTTAGTTATGGACGAAGGGAAAATCCATAATTTATTTAATGATAGGCTATTTACTTCATTGTCTCAAAATTTACTAAAATTTTCCTTATCAAAAATCACAGAGCAACAATTACTCAGAAAAGAGCATACATTGACAACTTATATAACTTTCTTTTTCCTTATATATATATATATATTATTCCTTTAACGATTGATATTTTAAAATAATAAAAATTTACAGCCCCAAAAATTTCATATCAGATTTCCCTGCGACTCTTGTTTTATAAGTCGTTGAGGCCGGTGTTGGTTCTCATAGACCTGTATGCTGCAACACATATCAACACCTGGCTTATGTCTAGATAATGTACTCGTTGAAGGATATAGTTCCGAGAAGGATTGCTGTCGCTACATACCTCATTTTTGTCTGACTAGTTTGTCCTGTTTAAGTTTAGCTATTAATACCGTGATTCTACGCTTCTTATGAAGCGTAGGAAGGACTGTTGAAACAATAGTTTCGCAATCTACTTGTAAATGTACTGTACTTTTTTTTCAACGCTATTTTTATCTTATATAGAAGAAGAAGAATTTAGGTTTTTAGCCACTACATTATTACTTTATTAATTCATTGCCGAAATTAATTTTTTACGTAGCAAAAATTATCGATTGCTATTGCTTTTGAACTATAGATTTAAGCTCAACAATTTACAGTGCCAAACCCTGTTTATGGTGCCATACCTTAATTAGAACCTCTATCATTTTCTTTTTATAGTAAAAAATTGGTTTTTCTTACATTTACGATGTTGCCAAATAAATACTTATTAGAAGTGTTTATGATATACTAAAGAATAAGATTAACACTAAAAAAATACTCATTCCTCAAACAATATTACGAAAAAAAACATATATAGTACAAAAGGTATGATTTTAATCAAAGGGTCTAATAATTTGGCAAGGAACTATATAACAAAGGTCAGTCATAAAAATAAATTTAGTTAGATTTGAGTCCATTTAATTTAGTCTCGGGTTAAGTCAGATACGGCCTCGTGCTTAGACATACAACAATATAAGACATGCTCTAGTGGACAGTTCAAGATGGTTTGTAGACTGTCCTTTCTTTCGCTAACAGAAGGAAACTATAAAATTTTCTCATCTCCGTAACTAATGATGAGGGCCTGCATCCGAAATTGGATTTCTGGTTTGTTTTTGGCTTCTGTCTCTACATTCAAACCAATCTGATTATATCCGTATGATGAAACTGTCGTATCTAGAAAGAAGCTTAATAAGCGTCATTTATGTTCAAGTTACTTCTTGTCATTATTGAGATTGTTCTAAGGCTTCTCTCTTCAATTCTTGCAGAGATTTTTGTATTCACGCATCACTTATTGATGGATATTATTAAATACAAAGTAATTCTCTTAATGTGATGAAAAATATCTTATTATTACGAAGTGGCTTTTTGAAAACAAGATTTGATGATAATATAATAAAAAACTCGAACAATTTATTTAACTCGAAGAATTTTGAATGTATGTATTGTCTAGAAAACATTACAATAAACAATTTTCGCCATAAAATTCAAATAAAACTTACGATTTTTTTAAAGTTTTTTCGAGCAGAAATATAATCGTATAATCTCAAGTTTATATTCAATTTTAACTAGTCGAATGCAATATAACCTGAAAGCTGTTTAACCGTACACAGTGGCGCATTATGGCTTCATGGGGCCCAGGCAAATTTGAATTAGGAACACCGCGTACAGTGTTGACTTCAGACATTTTTCTTCAGGGAAATTTTTGGGAAATATTTTCTTATAACAGATTGATTTGAGATCCCCAGATGATAGGGGCCGAAGACATTGCCCTTTTTGCCTAAAGGATAACGCGCTCCTGATCGTACAGTAATATAATTTAATTCGGATCAGAAGAGAAACCATACATATAGGTCCAATAGAATTATCGTAACTTTTGTAAGAGACACACAACTATGGGCAGTAGAAACAGTTTCCGGCAGAAAAATCGTGATAAGAATGATTTTTCCTATAAAATTAAATGAAATAAACATGTTATAACATTTAATTACTTCGTATGAAACGTAATTAAATATATAATTGCTCAAAAACACCATATAAAGTGAAACAAAACTCGCATTACTTATATGGATATATTTGTTCTTATCATGAAATACCCTTACATTATTCACCAAAATTAACTTACTGTGTTAGCTTTAAAATATCGTAAAGAATTCATAACTATAAATTTCGAGATTTTAAAACAATTAATTATTTAGACACGGTTGATTTTTGTTATTATTATTATTTTTTAAAAAATAATTATAAATGAAAATATACCACGTCAAAATTAATAAAATAATATCATTAAAAAAAACTGACGGAAGTAAAACGTTCTTCTTGAGAGAATTCTATTTATATACACACGAAAAAATTATAATAAAAGATCTTTTAAATCAAAGAACAATTCTTTTGGAAATTAATACGCGATAAGTTGGGACGTCCCCTAGCAGCCAAGCGAATTGAAGCAGAAAAGGAACATCGTTAGTGTGAATAGAAACCACAGAAGAGGAACCATAATTCTTTAACCAAGCTAGAAAAATATCGGTTCAAGTTTTTATGTTTGCTTATCAAAAAATAGTTAAGAGTTAAAGCTAAGAATTACCTGGTAACATGGAGGTAATTCTTAGCTTTACCCCTTAACTATTAATAATAGAATTACCTCTTTGTTACGAGATAATACCTTAATTCTTACTTGTTATTCTATATTTGAATTAATAATGTAACGCATACGTCACAATTTCATTGATGCAAAAACTGACGTAAATACGAATCGATACGTATGACTTACATCAAACGAAGTTAAATCTTATCTGACCTAAAAAAAACTAGTTAAATTTAACATTTTATAATGTTCTTACGACCACACATTATATAAATCATATATACAAAATAATCCTTCAAGAGATTATTTTATACATATTATAATTAGTACATCTGCTGGAGTTTAAAAACTTCATTTTTCTGAGAGGAGTGAAGCTTACAAGATGTTGGATAGCCTTATAATGATAATTAGATTCAAGGAACTCGAGCGAAATTTTTCAGTAGAGGAATTTCGAGCGCGCATGAAAAAAAAAAATAAATAAATAAATAAAATCGATAAGAATAAAATTTGTTCTACATAGAAAAATTCTTCTAAAACGTTTCCATATGACAGACCATTACAATAATTAAAGAAATACTTCGGAACTCAATAGGTAAACGGAGACGATATGCTGTCAATTAGCTGCACTTCCTAAAAAAATAATAAAAAAGGAGTGTTTACTCCCTCTTCGAGTAACCTTGGAGAGTGTGCCGTGTGCAAGGAGTTGAACGTACTGGTCGCGCCTGCGCACACTCGTCTATCATGGCAGGTGAAAGGAGAACATGTGCCCTTTCAGTATCCAAGGTGAGAAAAGGTGTCATATAACTAGTTGATTTATATCATAAGGAAAAAATGCGCTGCCTACAACTTTAGATATTAATACATTACTTGGGACACTTGATGTAAAGCAGAAAAAAAAGAATGCATACATGTATAGGAATTAAAAAAAAAAACGTAATTACGATAATTAAAATGACCGAATTTAAGAAGAATAAACGGCACATAAAACAGAATTTAATGTAACTAAGAGATAATACGAGCAAATTAGAAAACGTGGGCGTATGACGTCATTGATCATTGAAAGAGCGGTTGTTATGGCTACGGGCCTCTGACGTCAGACAGAAGCATTTATTCAGGATAAAGTCACCTTGCCAGTGGAAAACAACTTGGATATTTATTTTCCTAATTTATTCATCAATGAAGGAAAAAGATGATCAGATCGAAATAAGTTTGTATCGTTTGTTTTTTTTTGCCTTCTGAAGTCGAATGGATAATTAGATCCTGACGACACACAACGTTTTCTTGTCTGCTGGAGAGGTTAGGGCGTTCCATCTGCTATATTTGGCCCGGCGGCACACAAAGAACCTTTATCCTGAATGCCCTCCGATTTGTTGGTACTGTTTATCGGGCTCTTCCCGATAAGGCAGAAATCGCTTTAACCTCTTAGCAACAGTAGTTTGCTGTATATTTATGTATATATTCGGTTAGGAAGAGTAATACAACATACTCTTAAATGAGAATTCACGAATTTAATCTATAAGGTAGCCATAAAAATATCTATATATGAACAGAATCTATACAACCAATGCAAACACAGCGAAACACACCTACGCGTAACAATATACAAACACACAGATTCAAAGCAGAACACTGAATAACCAATAAAAAACAAACCGTATCAGTGAAGAGAGGTAAAAAAATTATATTCTAAGCAAATTATAAGGTCTCCCTTCTATCACTAAGTATACTCAACTTACACAAGAATTATCACCAAATTAAAATGTTAAATAAATAAAATTTATTGAAAATACGTTATTAATTTATTGACATTAATGATATTTAATTGAACGTTCAGCATTAGCAATAAAGAATTTTTTGATAACTTTAACACTGATAAAAAGTATTTTACCCGGATCCGAGATAAGCTCGTTAATTTAATCACCATAAAAATCTAAAATTTAATTCTAATTAATGTACGTAATTCTAGTAAATTAAATGAGAAACAAATGCTCTTCTAGGAATTCAATCTACATAAAAACCATTTAGGACAGGTTAGCAATTTATCAGAATATTCGAAATTAAGATTAATAATTCATCTTTTAAGGTGAGAATATATCTTAATTTCGAACAAATTATAAATTATCATCCTGTTTTATTTTTAAGTGGCATTAAAATTAACACGTTAAATATAAAACTTAATCCGACTATGAGGAAACGATTACAGAAGTTTTATTGTTTTAATTTAAGCATTTATTTTGTAACATTTAAGTAGATTTTGTATACGTTTAGTGGGGTTACTTATTTAGTTACTTAATCTAAAATGTGGTCTATTATTTACAAAAACATGACAACAGACCAAAACAATACAACCTAACAAACTCTGAGTATAAACATGAAAGACTTCTTTATACTAATCTTATCAATAAACCAACAAAAAGACTACTAAATCGTCTCATCTGACACATTAATTTACTCTAAAACGGGACTTTTATGCTGTAATTTATATATATATATATATATATATATAATACACTTATAAACATGCAATCATTTTAAGATATGGCAGCCCAAACTTAGTGTTAATTAAATAAATTTAATTATATAAATTTGAATTGTTAACACTATAAGAAAAGACAGAACAATGTCTATAAATCGTTTTTTAATGTAGAGTCTTTAATGGAATAACCATAAATTTTATAGAGTGATATAAATCTACAGTATCTAAACACTACGCTTACAAGATAAACATGTGATAGGCTGTATGTAAATGTTATAGTTCTACATATATACTGTATAAATATATCGCAATTATTTGTTTGAAAACTAAAAAAAATTGCAAAATATATATTTATATAAGACTCCTATATAGGCTAATTATACTTTAGGCATATTTTATTTTTGTACATTTTTAAAAACCCTTTTCTATGTTATAATTACTGGTTTATCCCTCATGGATTCATTAATTGATCGTAAATTTATTTTTATGATCTAGAAATAGTAGGTTAGACCTACCACTGTTTCAACTGTTTTAGGCTTCATTATACAGTACTTTTATTGTGTATTCTTAATTACTACAAAAAAAATCAATTTTAATATAAAATAAAGTAACTAAATGACAAAAAATAATGTATTTTTGAATCGCTTTTTTTCATTGATTTTTTTTACAAACTATATAAAAATTAATTCAATTTATCATATAACCTTGTCATTGTCGAATCTATCAAAAATGTTATCTACTCAATCACAGAAATAATATCATTACCATTTTTTCCATATCATATATTTTATTATCGATATTTTAAATCCATCATTTATTCATCTCATGTGACTTTGTTATTGTCACGCATTGCGAATTAAATATTCCTAAGCCATTTAATTTTAACAATGGGTCTTTTTTATGGAAGACAACACATACACAAGATCCATTACTGTAAGCAAACGTAGGAAATTCATAGATTATAAAGTACAATTAAAAAAAAAGCCCACTTATTTTGCTAATTACTTTATATAACATTTTAACAATTATTTATTTTTGTTTAATTTCTTAAAATACACACAAGATACTTTTAGAATGTCGAGTAATAAATTGATTTTAAAAAATTATAATAAATTATGTTTAGTCACATTTGATCCAGCTATTAAAGTTTATCGTTAAGTTCTATAAACATTCGTCATTCATCTCTTTAAATGCAATAAATAAAAGGCTTTTTATTCCATAACGATTATTCTTTTTGATACCCTTCGTGATATCATACCATTTCCTTTAACCAGATACGGTTACAGTAAACAAAGTTTTAATTATTAAATGATTGTGAAGCGAATAAAAACAATAATAATAATAATATTAAAAAAAAACTAAATAACTTCCCACAACTCAGGAGAAAAGTACATACAGTAAAACCTGTCCAAAACGGAACCTCAGTAAAACAGAAACCTGCCTAAACGGGAAAAATTTCTTAGAAATGGAACGATTTTCTGTGTTAAAAAAAAAAAAACCTGTTCAAAATGGAAATCTCCCAAATTGTCGGTACATTGAAACCTGTGTAAACCGCACGGGTCCGTTTTACACAGGTTTCAATCTTCTAGCCTATTTACGTAATTCGCATATTTAGAATTATACTTAACGAATATTTATGAACTTAAATTATCCACGAAATCTTTAATTATATTAAGATAACGATAAGAGTTATACTCCCCCCCCTACTTAAGAACGTAATAAAGACGAAATTAAAGAATTTGAACAAACGACGTATAGAATGAAGATAATTTAATCTTCTAAGCTTGCGTCACGATAAGAGAGACAAACAGAATCGTCCTCTAAATCACATTGGTTCGAGTTTTGCAATCAATATCAAATCCAGTACGGGGGAAGAGGAAAAAACATGGCCCAATGACGTCACGTGGCGCCATTCGTTAAGCACCGAGCATGCGTTGCTTGGAGCGGTGCCAGTAAGTGCTCGTTTGGAACGTATCCAAGGCTTGATGAAGCATTGTTGCTGCATATCTGATCCCGCATCTGGTAAACAAGTTTGTTTTCCGATGGCACAGCGCGGACAGAGTATTATAGTGATCGAACTCTGATGTGCGATGTGCATAATCGATAACTTATCGAAGTGAGAAAGATAAGCAACGTGAGACTGTCATCACTCGCTCGGCATATTGCCAGACGTTTCTAGAAAACAATATAGCCTAAACCAACTACTCTACAAGGCAAATAACAAAAGGGTATCTCTTAAGAATCAGGAATATCTTTTGTTATTTTTAATATAAACAATGGAATCTTGCTCTAACTTGTTTATATATTGTAATAAACTTATATAAGAAATGTTTAATTTAACATATCCAGTATAACCTCCGAATAACGCTATTTAGAGGTAAATATAATGCTTATCCTATTTGAAGGGTGTGGGGACTGAAAAAATGTTCGTTACGTAGAGGTGTCCACTATTAGGGAGTGTCCGTTAATGGAAGTTTTCTTGCTTTAAAACTTTAAATATAGAAAAATTGGAGTAACATACTGTACATATAATTTTCTGTATTTGCTTTCCTCTTTGTCACATCTTCCTCCACCTGCTTCTCCCTTCAAAAAAGGATAAACTTTAAAAAATAATACGATACCGAATACGTTTTCCGGTTTGGCATGTTTCCGTTTTATTCAGGTTCCGTTTTGGACAGGTTTTACTGCAATTATAAAAAATACAGTAAAATATTAAAAATAATTAATATATTCAAAATAACAAAAATCAGGGTTATATTACTATACTAATTATTATTTGTATACAGTACTTTCATCTGGTGTGTTGCTTTAATTAAACATAATACACGACACAAAAGCTATAGAAACGAAATTAGAATAACAGAGAGTGTGTGTATATATATATATATATATATTATAATAAAAATCGGGCTAATATACTGTCACGATGTAGATTATATGCTAATGATAACTAAAAATCGCGACAACTTCAATTTCCGGTTTTGGATCGCCCTGAAAAACAATAGATATAATTGCATAAAAATGTCGAACTTTTTAACTTTTCGATATAATAATCGTGTTTTTTTTTAGTCGTAAATCATTTTCCTATTAGTGTCACAGTCTCAATTATAGGGACGACCCCGGGAAAACAGCAAAATTTTGTTTGGGGCGTCAAATTATACATTATAGTCGCGATCATTCTATTGTTAATATAATCTATTCGTAGATTGGTTATAATTTAAAAATTGCTTTTTATATAAGGTAATTTAGAATTAATAACAATGTGTATTTTCCTTAACGGCTGAACTAATTCCAGAAAGAACACTGTCGTTAACAATTTATAATTACAATATTATATCGGAAAAAAATAGAGCTTAAAATAATTCTTCGACTAAATTTTCCGTAATTTAAAATAGAAAATGTAATTATTATTATTATTGTCGTAAAAATTGAATAAATTAATTTAAATTAAATTAATTTTGCACTTTAGCAGTAACCAGTTACGTGTTTATTGTGTAAATCAGACTATTGATTACACCTCGATAGCATCTCACTGCAACTCAGATAGCTTTGAATTGCAGTGAGAATGTAATTTTATAAAATAAAAAACCAAAAATAACATAGTTTCAAAACATATGCCTGTAATATATAACTTATATACAATATTAAATCCAAGTACAGAGTATAACAACACATAGAGAGTAACAGGGGGCTGAATATTATGAGAATGAATTATTTAAACACTAAATTCATACATTTAAATTTCTTTAGAACAATAAACTTTTAAAATTAATATACACATTCATTACAAAACATAAATTTGAAGTTTCCATTGATATAACTTAATAGAAATCATTTTTGTAATCAGAACAGCACAGGACTGAATAACACTGGATGACCTGAACTGAAGCTTATATTCTTTATTCTTCTTCTAGCTTCGGGTCATCCAATCTTATTCCTATATTCTTCTTGTTATGAATATACTCATTACTTCTGATCGTATTATATATATATATATATATATATATATTGAGGATTAACGAACATGTACAGTACACTATAATATATATATGTGTGATATTTCATTCCTCTTCAAGTTTGAGAAAAATGAATTAATTTTAGAAGGAATAATTAAAACATCTTTTTTTTAAATTATAACTTCAAAAATTTGAGAAATTCACTGTTAAAAAAAAAAAACCTTTATTTACATAATAACACGTTAAAACCGCACTAAAGTAGGCATCTTCCTGGAGTTAATATTAACACAAAAGAGGAAAAACAAATAAAAATAACTTAGTTGTTTTTCACTGAAGTGACAGTTTGTTATTCGAAACGTTATTAATTAAAAAACAAAATCGTTCATTAATATATATTATTATTATTTTTTTTGTGTATGAGTCCTACTCTTGATGAAAATATAAATGAAGTATGAGTGTGAGCTAATTTGTTTTCTTCATTTCTGAAAGTTAAACTGGATCAAAAATAACTTCTAATTAAAAAAAAATTATTATTAAAATTCAATAAGAGCAGATTTATAGGATATTCTTCATTAACTACCGCTGATAATTAAAAATTTAAATACATTTAAGTTTTTCATTTACAGCAAATAATTAATTTATAAAAAGAAAATATGTTTATCACTTTGAATACGTTTCAAGTTTATAGTAATTTAATTAAGTATTATTAATCAAATTAATATTTTCATTTTATGCTTTTTACATTTTGTAATTAACTTCTTATGCATTACTTAATAAAAAGTGAATTTATTGAATTACCACTTATATAACTAAAGAAGTTACAGCCAAACTTCGATTTAGTGTCACTGCGTGTTCGCCTTTGAAATATTGTATGGCGCTATATTGAGGTACTGTACCTCAAACGATAAGTATTAGAGATAATAACGAGGTCTTCACAATGTCGAAAGTCTGAAATTCACATAATTTTATGATAAGAATATCGGAAGAAATCCGTTCGCTCATTATTCATTCCAGAGGAGGATTAAGATGAGGATTTTTAATTTGTGCAAATAATATATAAAAGTTTTATTGCTTTAATAATCATTTCAAATAAAATACTTTAATATTTTTGATTTTGTTACAAACATTTTAAAGAAATAATGATGCTCCCACTAGTGATGAAAAAAAAAAATCTCATTCACTATGATCCACTCTACATTCATCAGAGCTTTACAAAAGCGCTATATCGAGGTTTGATTATATTTTCCACCTATGTATGCATAATAAAAGTACCGCAGAGATTTTGGGGAGAGTTTAAAGTATAACACCACAAACAAATTCTTAAATCTATTTGTAAAAAGATATCACATCATAATTACTTCAGAGCAGATTTATAACAAATATTTTTTAAAAAGAAGATCAATTGTAAGCAGTATATTAATATAATTCAAGCTTTTAAAAATTACTTATACTTTCTAAACATTTATCAAAAGCCATTGAAGTCGGGCTCTTTTGTAAGTTTTATTCTAAGCACTTCAGCTTAAGTCCCAGTTTCCTATTCACGATTATATGTAAAAAGATACACGTAAGGTTTTTAATAAGAGATTTCTGACTTATTTTTAATACGAAAAATACGTTTAGAAAGCAGATATGAATCTTTAATTTTATAAGTATATGTGAGTGACCTACCAGATAAAGGATATCCTTTCGGATATTTATTTTCATATATTTTTAACTTAACAAAATTGAGAACAAGGTTAAAATATATTAATAACAATACTACGGAAGAAAATATCGAATAAACAGAATAATCATTTATTTATTCAATATTTAGAATATTTTATAAATAAATTATTCTGTCCATTCTGGCAGATTTCAGTATGTTTCTAAGTAGCGGAATTGAAAATAAAAGATTGTTATCTGGAATTGCTAATTGAAAAAAAAGGAAAGAAAATAAAACTTAATTCTATACAAAAGTCATAATAGTTTTAACTACTTCGGATAAAATGCTCGACTTCTCCACCAATTTTCCCAATTAGAGAAGAACCAAACCCATAAGTCAGAAGACAGCGAGTTACTCGATCGCATTTATTGAGGCAGGATCTTTACTAATCCACTTTTATTACTTTTCCAGGATTTGTGACTCAGTTCGGGATTACCTAGAGACTTATTGTTAACTATCCTGATAAATTCTAAGCCACGGTCATTGGCTGGAGTAATGGGAAAATTTTCAGTTTTTCAAATGTGATATAACCGAAACACGATAGAGAAGACTTTAAAAACAATTAATTTATTCATTTTAATTTTAATGGATGATACTTCATACTGAAATATATGAAGTGATAATTAAAAAAACAAAATAAATAAAAATGGCGTGTAGATTAATCAACTTATACCTACCAGCAATATTTAATATAAGAACAAATGTTTTCGATCAGATTAGACTGATTTATCATGGGGGCAATCGCCTCTTCAGATTTTTATTGGTAATAGGAGCTTCGTTACTTCTTTAAAATGATACAACAAAAATTTTAAAATGTAGCCGTATTTTATCTTTTGAGCTTTAGTTTATTTTAAGTAATTATTAAAGTAATAACATTGTTAAAAAAAAAAAACACGAATTAAAACTCGTTTCCTCTAAAGATCTGCTCGTGGATCTTGGATCGTCATCAAGTTACAAAACCTTTAAATTAACAAATTACTCCTACATATTTGATATGACCCAGTTTTAAATTCATTAGTATTAATAAAAATAAATCATTTATCACCACGAAAATATCAAAGTGTAAAAAATAATTAATCATCTTAAAAGTGAATAATGATTTTTCAGCATTATTCACCATCCAATATTCCAATTATTCCCTCCAAAAAAGTGATTCAATGTGTAGAGAAAGTGGAATTGTTCCGGTTGAATCTATAAACGTTTTTATTTTTTATTTTTTTTAATGAGGCTACGTCGAAACATTATTTATATATCTCTCTGTAGTCCTATTAATATGATAACAATCGTGTAACTTATTTTTGTAAAGGTAAATACCCCAACTCGATTGTTCCAAACTCACACAGAAGATATCAAATAAGACTGACGCGCGATGATACCCAGAAATGAATTATAAGCATTTTGCATTATTTATTAAGTGACGTCAAAAGAAAAAAAAAAAAAAAAAAAAGGAAACTTTTCTGTACTAAATTTGAAGATATCCGTTTCTGTTATACTACTTTTCTTCTTCATTTAAATGCAAATCATTATAATGATTTGCATTTAAATTATAATCGAGAATATTATTGTAAATACTAAAAATTATATTAAAATTTTAATATTCCATGCAATGTTAATCATGTTTTCTTTTACAATTTCTTATTTATTTTTGATGTAAAAAAAAGTATAATTAAAAGTCACTTAAAATGCAATTTCTATATCTTCTTTTGTCGGAGACGATAAGGTTCTAACTTCAAAAATTTAAATCAAAACACGATTTATTTTCTTCATAACAGAATTATTTGGCTGCATTAAAATATTTTATGTATGGAATATCGTGTAATGTTTAAAATATACTCTCCTTTCCAAGTAGTAATAATAAAGCTATTTATAAGCCAGGCATGCTAATTTTTTAAGAAAAAATTTATTCTAGAAGCGCATACAAATGTACATCATAAATTCTACTTTTATCATTGTAAGTCGAAACGACTGAAAATAGAAATAGCGTGCTTTAAATATGAATACTCTCGATTTTCTATTGTTTATTACGGTAATCTTCAAGATGCTTCGAGAAAATCAGCTGAAAACTGTAGAAGTAACGGACATTTCCAGTTCTCAGCATCCTTTTCACTACGGATAAGACACGAGAAAAATCGGTGATTAGCCAATTGATTTTATGATAGTAACATGAACATATCTTGGCGACGAATCCCGAAAAGGCCGCATTGTCCGAGTGGACTCGACCCATTAACCTCCCACCTGGCCCTGACAAAGAAAAGGATGTACAGTTGGACGGCGGAAGGCGGAATCTCGCGCGACTGATGGACACTCTCTGTCGCTCCACTGATCAGCATCCTGTTTAGGCTACATAAAGGAACAGCCTGGTAATGTACAAACATAAACATTGCTGTAAAGCCCGGAAGTGTATATATTTTATTGTCGGAAAAGAATTGTGCGGCTTCATTGTCGAGTATGGTTAGCAGCGTTATCGGCTGGATGCTTCAATCTACTCGTTTTAATGAAATGCAAATAAGTTTCCGCTTTATGCGAAAAAAATCTTTTGTTTTTCCTTTCATTTTTGATTATTTTACGTTTAAAAAAAGAACTAAAAGTATAGATATTAACATAAACAAATTCTAATTTTCTTCGCTAAAACTGAGCTTCCTTAGAAAATTATTATTGATGGAAGAATTATTTCTGTAATTCTGAAGACGATATTAGAGTCGTATTGAATAAAAATGACGCTTCTGCATAATTTTTTTTATCAATTAAATTATTCCATGCAACAAAATTAGTCTCCTTGAAACTTTTTGTAAAAACGGGGAAAAGAAATCCTGGATGAAATCGAATCCGAATCCTCCTAATTGAAGTCTTATTCTCTGTTTAACAATTAGCATTACGACGAAGCGTGACAACGTGAACTCAATCATTAACGTGTTATTTACAAATTAGATCCCTGGCTAAATCGATAATACATATAGGTTAAATGCTTGTTTAATTTAATCATTAAATTAGAGAATTTGATAAGTCTTAGCATTTAATACACGGTAAGTACTTAGTAACACGTTACGTACTGTGCATTTTTCAATTTCCTGATAAATATTATAACAGATTTTGCTAGCATTAAGAATAATAATTACATAATCTATCATTTCACATAAAACCAGGAAAATAATAGAACAGCCTCATTTTATCCATTCGTTAAAAAAACCGCATTTTTTAAATTTAAATTAGCAATTATGTTGGTCTTATCGATCTAGAGAGACTTGTTAGCAATATTTTATATAATACTGTATAATGTATAATATTCTTGACAATAACAATTCATCTTTGTTCAACCAGAAAATGCTTCAGAACTTCATTAGCAGTAACACTACTAAAGCCAATTAAGGTCCAAATTAAAATATAATATAAATCATAAAAGTTTATTTAATAAAAATTAATATTTTGTTAGTTTTTTATGTCACATCCTAGAAACTATAAAGTTTGACTTTATACATTTATAAGATTCGCATGCACAAGAGAAAATTATTAATCACTAGAAACAATCCCTTTCCGCTAAAGGCCTACAAACCAACCAACCATTTTTTTTTTTTCCTTCTTAGGCCTTCAAACCATCATATTTAGTGGATTATTTATAATCCACTGACCAGATTATATTGCTACAGAGTTGCTGCCCAGTACAAAACTTCAATCCCTCGTGTGCCTCAATGGATATAGACACTGAGAGAGTGAGAGTATACGTCAAGAATAGTAAATAAACCCTTAGAAAAAATATATGGAAGGTTCAGTTCTTAAAGTGAACCAACTCCAAATTAAAATTTCTTTTATTACCTACTTTGTATATAAGTTATTTTTAATTTTTCTCCATTTTATATTTGGAAAGATGCATTAAGTACACATAGTATCCATTAGTGTATTTTGATTTCTTTTTAACTTAAAATAATAATTCCTAAATAACTTGATATATTTAATTATTGTTTTATTCATTTATCTATCTACAAAGGTAAGAGGTCTTCTGCATTCTTCTATAATTATGCTACCAATTAATAGTAAGCCATATATATATATATATATATATGAAAATATTTTCTAACAAAGATAATTTCAGAAAGAAGTAAAATAAAATCATTGAATTTCACGAGTGCTAGAAATTCAATACTAACAAAATGACTACGTAGCGCAGATTTAAGAATATCTTTGCTATGGGTCTTTTTTCCAGACGATAAATTGAACATGTTAACACTTCATTTAAAAAAAAAAATAATTATAATTTTAAATTTTCTCCGTTTTTCCGCTTTTTTACAACACCCACTTGTCCATATATGACAGTTTCCGGCTCATCTCGGATAATCCAAGGTCTCAAATCATTCATTTTCATGCTTTACTAGAGGACCAATCCCATCAGAGGACGGGGCCGAGTGTTTCCCTCTCACGATCAATATAAAATCAGTGGTCCGGACCGGATTCAATCCAGGATGCCTTATTGCAGTCAGAGCTTTGACTTTATATGCATTGAAAAAAATCTAATAATACCCGAGGATCCGACTGAAATTGATTAAAGCCCTTTTAAATCCATAGAGTCGGAGTCGAGTACCAAATGATAAAGTTAAAAAAGGTGCTGAGTCAAATTTTATTTCATCGATATTTCAAGGAGGAAGCCATTTTTGCTTCTTTGAGTTGTTGAGTTTTATTATAAGAAAACAAACAATTCTTAAGATAGTCAATGTTATCATTATAGTTAAACTCAATTATTCTTTCTTTCTTTTCTTATCCATAGCGACCCTCAATGACCTTATCCAAATGAATAGAAAATCAACCTGAGAATTTCTGTCAAGCGAATAAATCTTATCTCCATTAGGTAAATTTCAAAAAAAGAGAAAGAAATTTCAGACGAATACTGCTGTTTGCCCCCAAAATTCTCTGACCCGAATAACTTCTCTTGCTTGTCCAATGTTCACTCTTCTTTCTAAACAGTTTTTATTCTTTTCGTTTTCTAAATAGCGCGTTTTCGTTAATTCAAATTAAAATTATAACAAATCAATGGACTTTTTCTGTGCTAAGAAAATAACTATTGCTGCTATTGTGTTTTATATACGGTAAATAAGCAAATTTGAAATTGCAAATAATTTCGAAATTAAATCGATTTTTATACGAAGTGCAAATTATAATTGTAATTAATTAATTTGTAAATGAAAACATATTCACTCCCATCAAAACATGATTAATAAAAAAAAAACAATTTTTCTCATGTTTTTAAAGAATTTTTTTACTTTCATTCTAATTTTTTATTGAACATTCTTAGAATTTCTTCTTATTATTTTGGAAAGGAAAAAAAAAATAATAATAAAGGTAAAGGAAAACTGTTAAGATAAAGAATGCCTGCTTCCAGTAGACTACCTAATACCAGTAATTTAGTAAGCAGAAAGTGAAGATTTTTAGATAGAAAATAAAACAGTGATTTCTTTGAATAGCAAGAATTTCACAATTCAAGTGAAAGAGAGTTATCATTATACATTCTTTATTCTTTAATGGATCGTTGAAATCAAACGACAGAAACAGAAGCAGTTCATGTTTCTGTAAAGATAGTATTATAACATTTAAAGCTAATTAATGATAATTAACATAATTTAAAGGATGTATTAAGTTATATGTAAAGAAAAAAAATGAATTCATAACTATTTCCGTAAATACATAAAGAAAGATTGCTTCAAAAAAGATTTTAGTTCAAATGCTTCAAATATACCAAGATGAAATTAATTACAATCAAGCAGAAATTCAGATGACTATGCCATAAATATGAACAACTGCCACGAAGAATTCGGATTAGGATCGATCCGAGACTTTTAAGAGGTTCTTTCAGCATTCTTCTTTCAAGAAAATCAACATAATTTATGGTCATACAACCGCTATGTAAGCACGCTGGTGCCACGTCTTACAATCTTTTCTATCTATAAAAAAATTGGAAGATTCGGAGTCAAGTCAAGCCTCGATATAGCGCCACAATCGTAAAGCGTCAATGAATACTTGCGAATAAATTTAGATAAGTTTAAGGAATATTGCTGTTATAGAACTGTGTTTGCATTTAAAACATTATCGCCAAAAGACGTGATTTTCAAACCCTCAAACTCATTACTATACCTAATTGTCACTTGTTACTTCAATTTAGCATCATACTCGATTTAATGCCAGTATTTTCGTATATATATTCAAATATCCCATACTTTTGTGTAAATTTTTCAAAACTAAGTTCTCTTTCCAAAATGTTAACCAAATGGGCCCCAAAGTCCCAGCCCCAGTGCATTGCACCGACTACACCTAGCTAGCTCATCACTGGTTGGTAAGATAAATCTTTTTATTGAATAACGAATACGTGACGTATTCACAAAAGGCTTATTCTTTATATTTATCCTTATAACTTTTACTTAAAAAGGGAGGAAGTTATCGAAAAACTATTTTAACTATGTATTGCGTACCACTTATTTATTGATACAGTCAATACAAGATGTTCATAAACTGGTTTAAGGTTGCTTGACAATGCAGAGTTGTGGGTTCAGCACTCAATATTTACATTAATTCGCATTTTAGCGCTACTCCTTTATAAGAACTTACAACCAGAACCTGTTTACGTTTCATTATTTGAACGAATTTAACAGAAAGTTTTATTGTGAGGGGAGCAATTACGCGTATAAGATTAATAAAAACATTGAAACTTTATCTAATATTAATTAACGTTAAAATCAGTTTACGTTACTGTCACCTCTTAACCTTGTTCTCAATTTTTTGGCATTCACTTACACAAACGGACTCAGTTCATGTCCAAGAAGTGAATGACGTAAGAACATCTTCAATATTTGTCTTGAGTAATTTGAATAACTTCTTTAAACACGCTCACGACCCTAAACTCTCATTTGGCCTAGAACTAATTTTTTTATTATTTCGTTATAGCCCTAATTTAAAGCGAGAAAAGTACTCCAGCTCATTTATTAAACGTAAAAATTAAATATAAAAACGAGCAGGGATTACTACATTTGAAATATATTGAGAGACCTTTTTATAAAATTTACAAAAATTCAGTGATTATAACGTTTATTAAAATACATTCGATTTAAAGACCTTTTGGTAATAGTGGACCCCCGTTCTCCAATTAGTGCCTTAAGTCGACCTCCTCCTGTATATATAATTTTATTGTGTAGAGAATATTTGTTAAAATAGATTTCAAGTGGAAAAAGAATTGGAATAAATGGAAGAGAATTATATTGTAGCGTACTTCGAAAAGTAAAAGTTATAATAAATAATTTCTAAATTTTTAGTAAACATTCGTGATTTACCTCAACTTATAATTAAAAGGTTAAACCCAACGCTTATAATATCAACTTGTATATTTAAAATGGTATAAACTAGTATATTAACGAGGGACAAATCAAGAAAATGTTAAAAATTTTAGTGCTATAATTAAGAACGGATATAAAAATTATCGAAATTAGTTTTATTTCTGTTCTTAATTAAGCTGTATCCATATTTTCCTTTAATAAATCTTTCAGGTTTAATTAATTTAATTACAATGAAAATGTTTAACGAGATCATCAAATAAGCAATTTCGATAAATTAACTCAAAACTTTAAATTACTTTAAAAACTGTTTAAATTTTCAAATAATTCAATAATATGGTAGCGCTAGATCGAAGTCTGATGATATATATACAATTTTCATTTGTATGTATATCATCAAACTTCGATATAGCGCTACCATTTGTTCGCCTCCATTTCAGAGACGAAAAATGCTGGCACTAAATCGGGTGTGTCGCTGAACTGGAGAACATCAAACATTAAGATGGTCTATACACAAATTTAAGCTTGGTAATCACATGTTTTATTGATTAACCGTATTCAGCAATTTAAACTTCTTGAAGGATTTTCTAATATCTAAGAGGAAGATTCGTCCACTTGTATTCACGGAGGTGGCTCTACTTAGAAGTGGGTTATACCGAGTTGTTTGACTGTATATAGTCTACGCAATATAATGTATAAAATAATATTTAGCAAATCGTAATTTTTATTGAATTTAATAAGTATTATTTCTATCAATTCCGGAAATAAACGTGCATGATACTAGAACAAAGAAATGATAATGTGTTTGCATCGATTAAACAATAAAAAAACATCATGACATATTAAAAAATTATATAACAATTCGATTCATATTGTTATCTTACCGATAAATATATATTCAGGACCTTCGTAAGCTACTATTATTAATAATTTGGACATGTTTCTATATATAAAAATATTTACATATGAAAAAAATTATTATTATTATTGGTGTCATAAATAGAACAAAAGTAATTTCCGAGTTAAAAAAAACCCATATAATAACGTTGTTAAGAATAAAATAAATAGTTTATATTAATTTTACCCGAAATAAACTTTGATTTTTGTATTCAAACTCTAGATACAATAAATAAAAGACCAATGGCTAAGTGGATAGAACCACTGAACAGTGGTGTTGGTCGCGGATTCGGTCCTCACCAAAGACTAGCCACGCGGAGTTTTCCGGGATTTATTCACGTTTGTAACACCTAAATAGAGGCCAGTTTCCCATAGAAAGTCCTCATATAGTCCACGTTTTCACACAATGTTTTCCAATATAAATCTAACGGAGAAAAAGATTAACTATGAATAATTATTATAAACAATATAAATGCTTATATATTTACAATTATAAGTGTCGATAAGTACTCAAGAAATTAGAAAAACAGCTTTAATAAACATAAAATTCAAACATGCTACCAAAATCTGAATGGTCATTAAAGTGAGATATGAAATGTATTTTGTAATATTTGATTTGTGATACAATAATTGAAAGTATGTAAAATTTAAGCAAACTTGTAATAAATTTTTGTTAAAATATTAGCAATACTTAACTTTCACAATATAATATGAAGAAAAATAACTGTTTTAAAGGAATAAGTTTATTGCATACAAACGTCCTCCAATTTTCAAAACATAAAAAAAAAGTTAATAATAAATACAATTTATTTTGAAATGTTCTTTGACAGAATTAGAAGCCGATACTAAATTCTAAATATTTTATATTTATAATATAAAATAATTTATTATAAAGACCTAATTGACATAAAAATACAGACACAAGAATGATTTAAAGCCTCATTATTCAAAGAAAGAAAAATAAAAAGACTAAAGAGGCGAGTCTTTGGTCTTTTTTCCTCCCTTCTTTTGTATGTAAACATATATCCATGCCTAAAGCATAATTTATAAATCTAGCATTTGGCAATACAATAGAAACTGTATGTATTTTTTAAACCGTAAAAAAAGCATCATTTTTCGTTTTGAAATTGCTTTCTGGGCCACTGATATTTATGAGTTACTGTGTGTAAAACCTTTTAGATGACCTCTGTAAATCTATAATTAAAATTTCATAAATAGATTCTTCGTAAGCGTTTATAATAAATATCAAAATACATTTTCTACGTCTATCCTACGAATTAACTAAGAAAACTTGATTTTTGATGTAAAAAATGTCAGTACAACTAGTGGCGTGTTATAGCTTCGCGGGGCCCAGGAAAATTTAAATTAGGGTGGCCCGTGTACTGTTGACTTCAGACGTTTTTCTTCGAGGGAAATATTTTCGTATAAAAGATTGTCTTGGTCCCCTGTTGGTGGGGCTTCAGGCAAATGTCAGTTTTTCACCCATAGGATAACGCGCCACTGGGTACAACATCGTGGTAATTACGAAAAAATTCTTGTTTCTGTATAAATTTCGTGCTACAGGAATGAAATGTGGAAGAAATTTGCGTTAAAATTCTATATATTCTTTCCGTAATAACACGTCATTGTAACCGTTGTTCGTACAAAATTATACAACAACAACAACAACAACGTGACTTATCGTGACGACGTCCGAAGATTCTTTTATCCACAATTCTGATTTAATTTAAGCTTATAGAATTTTCTCATTCATAAAAAAAAAAGAAAAGATTATCGAATTTTTCTAGACTTTATTACTTCAGCCGAGAAATCAGATATAATTTCTGGACAACAGCAAAACTTTTTAGTGGAAGATGGATTAGATAAATGACTATCGACAGAACAAAGATGATTTTTCGAAATGATCCGGTTGGTAAACAAGAAACGTGTCGGGAATATATAAAGCTGAGAAGATTTTTCTTCCTTCCGTGACCTATTATTTTTTTAATCGACATTAAAATCCGATCGTTCTAGTTTACTTATCATGTCAATAGATTGTATCTGCTATGTTTGCAGTTCGACGGGAAGTGCTGCCCGATATAATCCTTCCTCTCTTTTAATAAAAACATAAATAAATTTTATAAATACTAATTTTATAGGAAAAGAGAATGAGAAAAGTCATTAGTATTTTCTCCTTTCGTTATACAATTTTAACTTTTTTTCCCCTTAAGACAAAATGCTTGTAAAAGTCGCATTATTATGATGATTTTAAGCTTAAAAACCCTATAATAGGATAAATTCTTCGATGTTTTCATTAATTTAAACATTGAAATGTCTCTTCCTCTCTCTAAAAAGCAGAGACATTAGATTAGAGGGCTTTTAAATCCTGAGAAAAAGGTTCTTTGCTAGAGCACACTGCATTTAAATGCATTAGTTAGTTTTAAACATGGTGATATATCCAGAAAGATATTGATTGTATTTCATAAAAGATTTACAAGTAAATTCGCAGATTAAAATCTTTTCAAATTTACAATAAATCTTGTAGTAAAAAAATGCAACTTTGACGCTGAAATGGCAGGTAAAAACTGTAATTTTAAAGTTTATATACCTGTCTGCTTTTATGTACAGTACATGACTAGGCCTATAAATAAAGTCGAATAAGCTTAGTCTTCATTTCGTTAAGCATACAAAATTAAATTAATAAAATATTTTATTATATAACCTTTTTTTTAAAACCAAATTACTAGAAATATGTAAATAATAATAGATCAATTTCGTATGAAGTAACAGACAAAACAGTGTTGACAGTCGCTTAAAAGGTCTAACAACTACTCAATAAAAATTATAAACGAATCTAAAAATCTATTAAATTTAGACAATTTAAAATACTTTAGAATTAAATTCATTATCAATGTTTTCATAAATTTTAAATTCAACATCTTATCTGATTAAGTAATTAGCGTCATATTCAGATATTAAATGAGATTTTATATTTTCGATTATTCGGGTAATAATAGAAGATTAAACCTCGGCCAATGAATAGAATAAATCATCTAAAATATTCTATCCTAACTCCAGAGTTAGTAGTAAACAATAGGGAAACTAAACAACAATAGACTATAATTTATCGACCAAGAGAGGCAAACAATGGAGCCACGAATTATCCCCGAATGTTCTCAGCGCACGCTGAAAACCAACACAAAACCAACAAACTCATTCGAACTTTTGGTCCAAGTCGGGATTCTCAGTGTTGTAGACAATGATAAATTGAAATAAACATTTCGATCTTGTCCTTGGCTGTTGCAGATGCTATCGTGTGACGTCAATAATAGGGTATTTATCATCAATCGGAGGGCTGACAATACAACAATAATATTGAATCAAACCCATTTCACTTAAAACAATAATTTATTGTTCGATTTGCTCTCGACTGCCATTAAACCCAACAATAATCATTCATTACTAGTAGCCTGTTATATAAATAGAAGTTAGATATATATTAAATATCGATAAGGAAAAGGCTGAAGCGTGACCCTCAGGGTGGAGGTTTCAGAGGGTGATTAAAATAATTCAAAATGATTAGCGTATCTCCACCCTGGATGGGTATTTTGGATAAGAAACCCCCCTTCCGCTTCGTCTATGTATTGCCTCCCATGTTATTGTCCTTCCATCAGTATTGCCCAAGTTCTCGCCTTTATGTAATCATTTATTCTAGCTGGTTTGACTTGTCTTCCGGGTATTAGCTATCTGAAAATCTCTCGGAGAGATTGGGTGTAACTTCGTGTAACATCTGTCAGTAGCCTGCTGCAGCAGCTGGTAATCAAAGGGTTATCCATGCGAGCTTTTCGTATAGTCTATATTTTATACGTGGTCCTCCAACCAGAACGGAAAGAATAACATTAAATAAAACCTATTAAAAAAAGAACTGGACATTGAATAAATCTGAATAAAAATTACAGTCGATATTCATAGCTGTAAACATGGAAAAAAACCCTTTATTTTGTCGGATGTGCAAAAAGTAGCCTACTTTAGAGAACGTGGAAATCTAAATCTGTCCTTTGAGAGGGGGAAAATTCGATCAATGTTTCGTTGAAAGAAGAAAAGAAAAAAAAAATCGGTGAAATTATTTAGGATTTATTATTCAATAAACTTTACGAAATTTAAATTACTTCAATCTGTAGAGTATTTTCATGTTTATCAAATTTATGGAATACGAAACACAGTATATATTTTATATTGAATATTGTATGCCTTTTGTTTGAAAAATAAATAATCTTATCAAGTAGAAAATTTTCAATTTAAGCGCAGATACGAGAATGTTTATACATTTTCAATTTTATCAAAAAAATATTCTTGGAAAACGAAATGCGAAATGCTCTTTGTTCGTAATATTCTATTATTTCGTTACCCAAAACACTGCTTCGATATTAAACAGGCACTCAGTTTGATGAAAAAAAAACCGATTATGTCGTTTTAAAAACTAAAAAAAAAATATTTCAATTATAAATAATATGTAAATAAAATATTATTAAATTGCATAAACTGTAACAGTAATTCCCCATTTTCATCACAAATCGTACTGAACGTAGCACCAGCGAATCGATCATTCTGTCTTCAATACAGATATTTCTACATAATAAAATGGAGACGATGCCAAAAAAATACACGAAAAAATCGTATCTTTCATAAATATTATCTCCCTTTGACAATTTCAATTTTCATTACTACATATTTAATTCCTCTCCAGTGGTGCGTTATAGCGTCACAGGGCCTTCTAGGGAGGTTCATGTACTGTATACAGTGTTAACTTCGAGGGAATTTTTGGGGATATTTTCTTATAAAAGATTGTTTTGGGGCCTCCTGTCGGTGGGGGCCCGAGGCAATTGCCCATAGGATAACGCTCCACCGTTCCTCTCTGTTATATAAGATTTTGGATATTGAATTCTGTACTTTGACACTAATAAACTTAGACACATTTATCTAAATTTTTTGCAGATTTTACACTTTTATTGTCTAAACTACTATAATCTATTGATAACTGGTAGACATTTGAAGTTCTTATCTAATAATAAAAAAAACAATAATATTTTCTAATAATAACGTCTACGAAAATCAATTAATTTAACTAATTATATTACACTTAAAAACTTCAAAATATTTTTTAAAAAACTATAGGATAATTTAGCTTGAAACTAAAGTAAACAGATGATTATTATTGCATCCCGATATTCAGAAAGTTCGAAAGTTTTCCATTAGAGTAAAAGGGACTAGATGCTGGAGTTTTTCTTATCTAGAAACAAACAGCAGACATTTACTCAGCTGTCTTTCAGAAAAGGTTTTCCATTCAAATATCTCGGTAGGAAAGTGCATCGATAAAGTAGATTTTAGTTTACTTTGATGATTGCCATTGGGTGGATCGAGCATCTTCCATCGATTCAAATCTTTGTTTTCCGTCATCAATTCTGTGTACTTAAGAAAATTTCTTTAAAATAACGTATTGCCTATTTGAAAATGATGCAAATTTCATCAATTTCATACAAAAATTGTAATTATTATTATTATTTTTTAATATAGACCATAAGAGATATTCAGGATAATATGCATGGAAATTTGTAGCTTTCAGCTTACGATTTGTCACGAAATTGAGGAATAATCGCCCTCCGAATGCAATGTATTGATACTGTATTCCATTTGGTAAAAAAAAGGAAATGCATCATTCGCTTGGTAATCCTGTCACGCGGCAGCGAGTGTTCCTCCCAAAGATCAGTCACCGTAGTGGGTCACCAGCCACTCGTGGTCGTCATGTTTCATGCTACCTTCAAGGTCAATGTCGGTTCGGAAGAGAAGCCATGGCTACAGAAGAGTCGCTTGATAGCGGAGCCGATTCTCGATTGCACCGATTTTTGAACCAGAAGCTAACGACACAAGATACATTACTGTGTGACGTTTCAGGAATTGAATTACACTTTTTGGTTTTTATCAGTTTCTTATTCTTGAAATGAATCTCAGCTATTTTACAATAAATTTCATTTCGTGTACTGTATTTTTATATCGTCCACATTGTTATTTATGTTGGCCATATCGCTGCTAACATCTTGAAATTTAGGGTCTCGTTTTTATTGCATCTTCCATCTTTTAAGTGCCTGCTCCCTGTTTTACCCTCAAGTGCAATTCTGTTAAGCTCTTTGAAGATTCTTCTGACATGCTCCAATCAACTAGCCTACATTATCTAGCAGTCTCACAAGCACTAGAAGTATCGGGTATTTTTATAACTGTGTGTATGTGTTGTCTGTTTGTTCTCCTTTATAAATTTCAAGCATCATTTTTGTACTTGATTTTAAAGCAGAATACTGTATTAGAAATAATTACATTAAAGTTAATTATAAAATATATTATATTATAATAATCATCATAACGTTTTTAAAAGACAATATACAATAACCTACATCCAATACATAAACAAACACGTTGCGAATACCTTATCGATTGTTGAAAATTCAATTTGAATATTAAAAAAATATTCTCTTAAAAATTATTATTATTTAGAATAAAGTATCCATCACAAAATAGTGCATGATTGCCATAATTAATTTGTATAAAATTACTTAAGTCTCCTGTAATAAAACGCTTAATGTATAATCTTATGTTGACATTTTTATATAATTTTAAAAAAATTTATTTAGAAAATTAATCTTAAAATAATCCAATATACTTGTTCCATTTACTGTAACACCAGCAACATTTTATAATTATAACGTAAAAAAATAGAATTAGTTTCCTTATTGCTGTATTTCCTCCATCTGTTTTAACTTAATTAAAAGGTATTATTTAATAAGATAATTAATACTAAATTTCAACGTTAGAAAAAAAAGTAAATTGAAAAAATTTTAGTTTCGATGACTCATTAGCGCATTTTCAAGAATTATCCTAAAATAATAAAGTGAAACCATGATAAGTGTGTAAAATTTTGCTAAGAAAACTTTCCATCACTCAAGCCACAGTATTTATAAAGCAAGACTTCAAGTAATTTATCAATAAAAACTAAAATACATAATAAAAAATTCAATATGGCCACAACGTTCGACAGAAAGATCCTTAATGTCCACAAAAAAGAAGAAAAAAACGTAATCTATTAAGTTTTCATTCTATAATTCGTCATTTTTTAGGCAGTGCTTTCAGATCACTCCACATGGCTTGAGGGTGTCTTTCCCACAATTAAAAAAGGAGGATATTAAACTCATTGTCTAAACTAGATCTGAATATGAGGAAAAAACTATCATAATATAAGCATATTTATTACTTAGTAATGGCGCCAACTACGGGTCAAATCCGATTACGTTATCTTCAACTGTCTCGATTCTGACTCCACCAAACTATTGTAGATTAAATAGAAACCTCCCCTCTTACAATTTGCTAACTCATCTTTAAAAATCGAATATATGCTTTGTTAATTGTTTTCGTTGCTTCATTACAAGGGTCCTTCACCGGTTGAACGAGGTTGCCTTGTCAATGCATTCGGGCTCCAATCCATTCAAAATTATGTTGTAAGTCTTCTGATGCAAACAACTGTACTTTCACTCGGGTCACGGCTGGGATGGAGTAACAACTTCGTTTCTACGTGTAACATTGCACGAATCATCGATATTACTCTAGAATAAATTAAATATTCGATAATATTTTTGAAAAAACTGCACGCTCAAAGGCGTGATTTTGATCGTAGGAAGAATTGAAACACTCAAAGTATCATGAACTTCGATCTTGTAAAAAGGATTACGGAAGTAATTTAGTTTCATAAGTCTTCAAATTAAATGTATTTTTCTTATCGAAAATTAAGTCCGGCGTTATTTAGTTCACGGAAATACGTTTTAAATTTCTTCTTCCGTATTTTTATGACGACACTCGAGAGATGCCAGAAAATCAAATTTGAAGGCACACGAACAGATTGATGACTAGATAAAACGTTGGCATATGTCACAAGAATGTAATCTTAACGAAAAAAAAAAAAAACGGGGAAGAAAACTTATTAAAATATTCCAGTGTAATATGAACAATAAAATGCAACCGTTAACCTTTCCTTTCAGAAACGAGTTACAGTAAAAGATTGATCTGTCAGGGAAAATCTTAATGAGGGCAATTTCGGTTGAACACCTTAAGAAAAACTATTTGCACTTTTTAAAAAATTTATTCGCGGCTATTTAATTCTATTTTAACCTGTCCTTATTTAACAGGCAATATAGAGATGGCGATTTCTTGTCTTGTCCCTATGGTTCCAGTCGACACCTAACGTTCCTAACTGGGCTACGAGGGAAGAATGGTTAATGAAATCTCTTGTTAGAGACAATGTATCACACGTATCGTTAGCTTATTAATAATAAATTCGGTATGGTCTTGTATTCGGGAGACACGTGAAAGCCAGACGCATTGAATTTATCATCCATTCATAAACATAAAGAGGTTATCTTTGGTTGGGCAGCCATTTTCATATTCCCTGCTGAGAGCGGGAGCGAACCATTCGTCCTGTGGGAGTCGTCGCTCCTAACGACTACATAAACATTTGTCTACAACATCTGCCTTCGTTACGTGCTACATTCACCGGTCGCCTGGCAACCAGACTTAGCTGTCTAGAAACAACGTCGATGCCTCCGAAGGGGATGCGTGGGATTCGCTTCCACCCGGAGAAGGTTAGATAACAAACATTTCTATTTTTGAGGTTACTGAAATCCCCCTTTTCACATTTCCCTTCCGTCCATCATGTTTTTTCCCCCCCTCTTGAAAAGATGGTTCGTTGGATAGATCCTTTTCCGGTGTTTCCATTCTCTCCCGAAACACAGATAACTGTAAAAAAAGACTGATAATGTATTAGATAAATAATGAGGACAAATGATAGTATGCTTAGCAGTTGATAGAAAAGTTCTTTTTTTCTTTAATTTAAAAAAAAGCAAGAAAAAAAAACTATATTGAAGACGTGATCTGGATTAGATGTGACGTGTCATTCATAGCAATTTCTAGTCGATTTATGTGAACTGCCACTCAATAAACCTTTGAATTATCGTAAATATGGATTTAAAAAAAGATTAAAGATTTTTTTAATTGAATTTGTTTGATTTCTATTTTATTTTCTTAAGAATACTCACTTCCCCCCTTCCACCGTCTTATTTTTCAACAAAAAAAAATTTAAAAAATAAGCAAAATACAATTTACTTATCATAAGAAAATTGTGTGAGAGCTGCAGAGATCAGCCTTTCAGCGAAATGAATATAATTCCCATTGCAAATCAATCGGGCGCATCGATAGCGGGGCGCAACGGCCCTATTGTATAACCAATAGGCGCGTGTCACGTACAGATGTCCTAGCGGTGCACGTGTGTCCCCCTTATCTCGCTCCCGTTGCCATGGTGACATAGGTAGGAGAGTGATGGCGACTTTTGTGTCCGTCAATAGGATTTGGAGGTTATTGTGTGGGTTGAATACGTTTCTAGCGGAAACTGTGTAGGAGGCCCTTTGTTTTGTTCGATATTCTCACATTTGCTTCTCTTCCGGGGATTTGAATTTAATATTAACTAGAATCCATCAAGTTGTTACGGTTCTCAAGACCGTTTAGCTATTCCTGTGTCGTGCTATCTTTATAAATTCACCCGTTTGGTAATTATCATGAAATTATACCGTACCTTCTGCTCCGTTCGGATTTGGATAAGTGTTAACAAAGTGTTTCTGTCACGAAAAATGAGCGCCAGTAATTCCCTCCCCCAGTATAACGTACTGTACAGTACGTCTCGAAATTATAATATTCGAAAAATAAAATCCCCGATAAAACGGGGTGTTAAAAATATTTACATTATTTTTATTTTAACCGATACTTTTATAAATTCTAATCCAGTCTTTCCTGTTATTTAAATAAATTCCGAATAAAAATTCGGAGAAGCAACATTTCTTAATTGAAAAGTTCCTGATCTTATTAATAAATGAACTGCTAGTTACACTGGATATTTAATTTTATCGCCATAATGTAAACCTTTCTACCAAATGAAATCCCGTATGAAAAGCGTTACGCAACTAGTTGTTTACAGGAATATAAATTATACAGCAAATTCTAAAATTTTTACGAAACAGAAGGATTACGCAAAATTACGCTGTCAAAAGAGATTAAAAAGTTTTATTTTTTAATAAGTAAAATAAGGTAACACATTTTCTTAGGGTAGTATTCATAACAATATAAACCCAAACTTGGAGGAAATTCGAGTGCAGAAATATAAACACGAGTGAATTCGATGACTCAGTGTCCAGTATTCATTCTTTTAATTAATCATGCCAAAGTTTATTCAATTAATGTTCACTTCATAAATATTTACTCCTTCATCCATTATTTAGGCGGTAGAAGTATTTATTCATACGTCTACTCTATAAAAAAGTAAATATTTCATTTCAAAATGGCGTCGTAATGGAAGATGACATTATTTTTTTGTGTGTATATTTCGACCTCTTTTGTTCGCCAAGAAGCAACTTCCTTCAAGGTCAGACGGACCATACTAATATTCTGGAAGGGGAAAGGAAAGTAGAAGGAAAATTCGCGCAAGATAATTGGATAATTGCTCGCATGTAACGAATAATTACTTAATTTAAGCGCCACACTCGCCCCCGTTGCTGCTGAGTTAACTGAACAGCTAGAAAGGATGTTTATTTACCAAGACGAGACACTGCTGACCCATTTGTTATTTTTCCGGTTGGAGAGGATTCTGGGTATATTTTACTATTACGACTGCTTAAAACTATACGGGGGCAACATAGAAAAGAGGGGGTTGGAAAGAACATATCGTTTATAGCTTACGTGAGAGTAGGGCATATATCGATAGGTTTGACGTTGCGAGCAGTAGGACACGAATTCTAGTTATGTAAACACCAGGCCATTGTATAGCAACAGTTACCATTTTTTTTTTTTTTAGTAGTGAGCATGGTCTCGGGAAATATTACGTGCCATTAACGAACCCAATCGTAAAAATACGTTATACAATTAATACACTCGAAGAATTACATTGTTAATAATTTCCTGAAATACGTATTGAAATCATTTTTCGAGCCAATTTCGAAAACAATATGAAAAACCAATAGTTACTTTCAATGTACGCTTCATAGCATCGACAAATAAATCTACTTACAGAAAATATTTTATACATGGCCTACTATTCGGAAATAACGTTAACAAATGGCTTATTTCGAAACATTCGTTGTATCACGAATAAGTATAAGTACACAACATTGCACGGTGCAACAAATGTAGCGTCGAAAACGGGATTTACTCTAAGCGCGTTCGCAGTATTCTAGGCACTTCTGATACTTGTATTTTTGTATAACGAGAAGATATTTTATTAAGAAGACATATATATATATATACGGCGTTAAGTATTTCAAATTAGGAAGTTTCGAATGTTCCCAGTCCATTATAAACGGATAATAAATAAGACAAGGCGTAACAATTCGTAGAGGAGAAGTACATCGGCGGTCGAGTGAAACAAAGCCACTGACCTCCTCCAGGTTTCCGGACAAACCATCGCCTAGCAACAGGCAGCATCCAATCAACAGCTGGGTTGGTTGCAGTGGAGGACAAGCCACAGCCCGCATCCAGTCTGGGGCGCTGCAGGGATTCTAACGTAGAGGCCAACTGATAAATGTCGGAACGTTCCATTCTTCTGAGGGAGAGGCGTTCGGGATTCGACTCCTCCCCGTAACTCCTATTCCTTCCTACTTAAAACAAAATTTAGTATCGGTCCTACTTTCTACCCTCTTTAAATATATAATTAATTAACGAAAAGGTGTATGGTGACATCATTAACACATCCAGATGACATCCCGAACTAGTCGTTCATCTTGATAGTAAACTAGGTTATATTTCCTCATTCGATTCTATTCCAAACGACTTGTTTACTTCAAAAATTATATCGTTCTAAAGGTGAAACCCGAATTCTAACAACACAGCAAGGGTCGAGATACATTACCTCTACTGCCATCTGTCGAGCATTACTCAAAGTAATTATGAAAAACATTGATAAAGATAATTAATAAAAATTATCAAGAAATTTATTACCTAAAAATAATAATAATAATAGCTGTTTATGTCATTAGCTTTATCATTTATAATTTAATTTATCAAGTGGTTATTTTGATCGATTATATTACATTAAAACTAGAGAAAAACTTTTAATAAAACTCATGAAATAAATCAGAAATATTCAAATTATTAATATAATAAATCAATTTTGACAGTTTAAAACGGTAAAAATATTACACATATGTGTTGTAAAAAATTAGTAAAAATACTGTTTAATATTCATAAATTTGTAACAGAAAATTGTTATAAAGTGATAATATTCACATTATATTAACTTTTTGATACAAATTTTAATTAGAACAGTTAATTTTTTATCTAAAATTCGCTTATCAGCTTTTTTTTCTGCAGGAAAAGTCTATCTATTTTATCGTCTAATACACGCGAATTTTGAAAACTTGACTATAATAATTTTACTCAAAATATATATCTTCGTATAGTTAAATGTAAAAATAAGAAATTTTGATCAATGAGAACTATTTTGGTCTTTTCCTTTTTTCTTCTTGTCCAACTTCGTCTCGGTCGAATAAGTTTTAACAGGAAAAGTGAGAAGGTAAAACTTCTCGTTTTCATTCACCAGAAGAGCAAAAAGGAAGTTCATAAATGATGAAAGATGAGATACTTGGAGGGGGGGAAAAACAGAAAAAATTAATTAATTATTCAAGAAATTCATCCAAGAAAGAAAGCTGGATGATAATTAAATTTTTACAAATGAATTTTATATTTCAATAAATGACTTCCTCAAATTATTGATATATATAAGTAATTTGAGGAACTGTTTCTCTTATTATTTATATATATAATAGGAGAAACAGTTTAACTATAATTATATACTTCAGATTATTTTAAGTCAATTTTCAATTATTCCAAAATCAGCTAGCTAATTTCCTTCAATGTGTATACAGTATATTTTACCCCAATACACTTTTTACTGATTCATATTATAAATAAAAATTACGAAAAATTAATTTGTATGTACTTCTGATGTAAATTCCAATTACAGTATTTCTCTACAACGAACAATGGTCAGAATACATAATTTTCAAATCATATAAACCAAAATAGAAGTGGAAACAAATCATTTATACTGTAGCGTACTGTACAGTACACACTCATTAATTATTCGGCTAATTTATATGGGTACTGTTTTTAAAAAATATATGCAGAAATCTCGAAAATAAATTAGACTACACTTCATTTTTTAACGAATAAACTGAATTTTAATCATTACAACCGAATCAAAATAGATCTATTCATAGTAATAACACAATGCAATATTCGAATACAAATCTGGGATAAAAGTATTTCTAGTTTACTTCTTATATATATTATAAGCATAAATTTTACAAAAAAAAATAATAGGAAATGTTTTTAATACACAATTTACTTTAACAGTGAATTTACACGTATGACAACATTTTTAAAATTATAAAATTTAAAACAAAATTATTGAATATGGAAGATTAAGAAAAGCCTATTTATACCATTATTTAAACATTATTTTAACAGAAAACATATTAAATGATGGTCTAACGCCCACCGTAATTTGCAAGCAAATACACCGAAAAACAAAGAAAAAAAACCATGTAAAAGGCGGACGGCTAAATTAATTTTATGAATTTATTCATTAGAAATGTATTTTGATTCATCTTGTATATTTCCTGCGTAGGCGAATAATTTATAAATAAATTAATATATATCGGATTTCTTATAAAATTGTTACCGATATTTCAACAAATTTATAACTAGCAGAATTCACGTAAATTTTGAATATTTCTTTACGATCCTCAAGATATATCTAATCGATTTTTTACTTTAAAATTTCATATTTAAGGCTAAAAAAAATTTAATTAATTAAGCTTCAATATATTTTAAATTTAAATTCATTTATAATTTACAGAACAATTTTATTACACGTAGCCTACGTTAAGATGTAGGGTGTTGCCAAAAGTCGCCATACGTAGGAAAGATGTACTGTACCTTTTATTTACGTGTTGGCCATTTCTTTTAACAGTAGCATTCTCGAAGGGTATCCGAAAAACAAAATATTTTAATATGTACGGCGACTTTTGGTATACCCTGTATAATAATAAACAATAAAATCGACGATGACACTTTGATTTTTGTCAATTTACTTCACGATTTTCGAAGAAATAACACTTATTTACGAAGAGATTTTTGTAAAGAAGGAAATAAGACTAATTTTTGTTCACTCTGAATGAAAATAAGTCTATAGTGCATATATTTTGAAGCATAAAACTCTAGAAAATTTTCCACAAATTAATATTTATTAATGCTGATCCAACACAATGAACAATTTTCCAAAAACTGTTCACCTAACCGTATTTTTTAGAGAGTAAATTAAATAAAAACAACTGCTGAATTTGTGATAACAACTGTTTCTACAATATGTAACAGGCTGCTATTTCACAATGTTATCTCACGTACCCTTTGTACGTACAGTACAATACCAGCAACAGAACGATTAAAATAACGACAAACACACGATAAATAATTTTTGAATATCGTCCGAAAACTACAATTAAAATCGATTCATTAAACAACTATTTTTAAATAATGAATTAGAAACGCTTAATCGAATGTTTTATTGATCGTCAGCGTTTATTATTATTTCCCAAAAGGCGCTGAATCATCGACAAAATGCGACTGTAATAAATGCAGATGTAATGGAGTCGAATTGGACCCCTCTTGGTTTGGAGACAGGCCTCAGTAGGCGTGGATCCGAATACCATTAAGGAAAAAAAAAGAAACATTAAGGGAGAAACCAATAAGTCTGACTACGTAAAGTTAACAAATAAAAACATTATTCAAGTAAATCGAAGTATCGAATTCAAGAGTCGAAACAATGGAAGAAATTAATTTAAAAACCGTTAAATTTAAAGGAATCATTCCGCCTTGTTTAATTAAAAAAACTGTATTAAAATGCGGTGCAGAGTGGAGAAGTACAGGAAGCTTTTTCCTTAATTAAAATATAAAATTGTGACAAGAAATCTACGCGAATAAAAATTCTCTCCCGTCATTTTATCCGGACAACCTTTGGCGATTAATAAATTCTTCAGTTGTCACCTCTAATATCATTCAGAACTTCCCAGTTTTACCTGGTTATAAATCACTTGGTGTGACAAGGAAGTTCAACCTACTGGTTAAAATGGGTGAAGATTAAATGACTAATTTTGGGAGGAAAAACAAAAACAAATTCTGCTATAGAAAATTCCAAACAGCTTATGGTAGGTTGTCTACAATCCATTAAAGTTACGATTTTTTTCTGATAAAAATGCATATTATGACAGGTTATATCACCGGGTAAATGACCGAATATATCTGGATTCAAACTTTGTCGCATATTTCTCTCTCTCTCTCTTTTTTTTACAATTATTAATATTATATAAATAAATTTGGATCACGTACTCGCGAACTAATCAGAATTTATCAATTAGAATTTTTAAAAATTTGTCAAGAAAAGTTAGAGCAATCGAGCATCTCCAACTACACCTTAATGGATCCTCCAGACCTTTTTCGGCCCCTCCAAGTTTCGGGATTGTCCTTTATGCTCTTATATAAAAAGTATCGATCATTATTTTCTTTTGCACAAGAAATCCTTTTAAATATATACAAATGTATACATTTCACGCAATAAACACACGAATTCGTAAATGCATCGAGTGAGTTAAACGATACATGAAATGTACGGATGCATTGTACAAAATATATTTATAAAAATTACTCATACATCTCGTATATCCTAATAGCTTCTTCATTATGAATTATGTTATAAAGCGGAAATACACACTTATAAAAACATATACAAAGAACTATGGAAGGACAATGACGTTTTTATCCCTCTTGGAAACAGGAAATTCACCTAGAAGGTCAAGAATGTTATTCTCAAATGAATGACAACTGCAACTCCACCTAAACAGGCCTCTTTGCCTCTATTCCGGATGCTACTTTAGGACGGATTGACGCAATTTACATTAGATTCAATCCGAATTTATATTACAACCCTTCGCTTATTTTTAAATTATTAATTTCCTTTTCTTTTTATCAATAAAATTACCTTTCTTTCGTATTGTTTTCCATTTGCGCTTCGCACGATTCTACAGTTTTAATCGCGCAATGCCATCTTGTGAGGATAAAAATTATTCGCATCTCTGATAAATTTTATTTATTTACAATTACCGACAGACATCTATCTAATTATTATTTTACCAATTTATAGAAATTATAAATTAGTAAATTACGTACAGTTGTATAATATTTTACATATAAAAACATGAATTTGTAAGCAGATTAAAATAAACTTAGATGAGGAAGAATGAAATGGGTTTGACTTCATAGCAATATGCTATAAAAAGACTTGAAAGCTACTATATATTTATGTAATACACCTTTAAAATGAGATCAAATCCACTTTTCATCTAAGAATATTTTAATTTATTGCTATTAAATTCAAAATATCATTACTAAAATTACTTAAAAAAAGAACAAAATATTAATTACAGATTTTATGAGTTAGATGATATTGCAGACTATTTTATATAGGAAAATTTATTATTATTTGAAGATAAAAATGGATTTATGCATAATTTACAACGGTGCTTTCATCCAAAATATACCGTATACTTGTAAATTGAATTTTGTGAAGAAGCACCATCCAGTTGTTTCTTGTGAGGAAAAACTGGGTTATGTCAATTGTTGAAATTAAGATCCAATTTATTCAAAGATCAGGTTATAAATTTTCTTTTAAGAGGATAACTTTTTTGTGTAGGAGATAATGACCAAATTTAAGAGGAGATAATTACAGTTATTTTCTCTTCATTACTTTTATAAATTATTTCAGTACAACTGAAAAAAGACGTGAAACTGTCTTAGTGGTAATATTGCTATGCAAAGTTTATATTGAAATACTTTTTAAAGAGAAATGATAAGATTTTCAGAATGAAAATGTACACAATCTGATGAAATCTGCTTTATACAATTAAAATGATCTTTGTAAATACTTTGGGTATAAGTGTACTAACTTTCATTGATAGTTTTCACAATAAAAACACAGAAGGTGGTTCCAATTATTTTATTTATACACTACATTGAATCAAATATTACACTATAAATAATTCACTAAAAACAAATTTGAATATATTTTATTTAATTTCATTTGATTTAAAATGTATCCCTTATGTCCATCACACTGTTCTATAAATGAAATAATAGTAAATGTCATATTTAATTATTGAATATAAATTTCTTAAGAGAGAATTTCATTGTTCGAATGTTAAACTATTCATAATTAAAAAGAGAAATTATAATATTGAGATATTAAGTTTGAGAGAGGGCTGACAGTAGAAGAGTGCTTAAAAAAAGGTGCCATTTTGTCTTTCAAAAGTAAAAAACCTGTATTGAGATGTACTTCATTGACCTTGAGTTTATATCATCACAAAAGTTATTACTGGAAGAGAAATATTTCATTCCTTTTGTATTCAATTTTAAATAACATGTTTATATATTTTCTTATTTTTTATTGAAAAATTGTTGTTTATACAATATTTTAAGTGAATTTATATACAGACCTGTTCTTAAATTCATAACTGATAAAAATCTGATATTTTTTTAAAATTAAGATTATAATTTATATCAAATTAATAAACCAATAAATATTTTTCTCAAAGAATATAAAACTTAATTTATTTCATATAAAAATTTTCAATTTATTTATTTGACTCCATTAAATTAATAACAGGAATAGGAATTAAACATTAACGTGTCATTTACAATTTAAAAACCATACTGAGTCATTAAAATTGGACTGCGTGCTTTTGTTTAAACTTAATTTCGACAAATTGTTTCAAACCCCGTTTCATATTTTATATTAAAGTTTCTTTTTTCATAGATTCTTCTATTAATCTTAAACAACATAAATAGAAAGCAATAAAACAACTGAGAAGTTTCATTTATAGTTATCTGTCTTCTTATTTCCATTATCCTAAAATTTTGAAGTGTTTTCGTTAAACCTCAATAACCAAGTTAATGATGCCTATTTTACTAGCTAATTTCCATAATCACGTTGGTGTATTTGTTGGAATTGCATCCAAAACAAAAAATAAAAATTGTAAATAAGTTTTAACAAGTAAATAAATAAATATGTACCATTAAAATAACATTTGTGAAAGTAATATTAAAAATTTATGTAAAACTTTACTATGATGTTGCTAATATTTATAAAAAGACAGCATATATGGTTTACAAATCTCGAAAATTTAGTATTGTAAACTATTAGATTGTTAATAGAATTTTTCTATTAGGTTCAACTCATCAGGTCAAGATTAACTGAATTTTATTGAACTGTATAACAACTTTTGTCATTATTAAATGTAGAATAATTTATATTTAGTAATGACAAGTAACTAATTATATATCTTTTGTTTAAGTTCATGTTAGTTGGATTAGACATACTACAGTTAAATAAATAAATCAATATATAACTTTTCCATAAAAATTGTTTAGTTTCAATATGATAGATTATTTGTATATTTTATTTTCAATTGATTTTAATATCAATGATACATTTTTTATTTATTATATCACAACAATTATTGAAGCATTTATAATAAAAAATGTTGGCCACATGGTTTAGATTATAAAGGATTTGCATACTACTTTAGGGAATCTTTGGTTGTGGATATGTGACCTAGATATACTAGGTCCCATTTCTCACTACTCTGTAGAGGTTCTGACTAAATCCAATAAAAAGAAGAAAATATCTTTGTCTTCTAGACATACAGTAAACATTTCATGCACTGTATATAAAGTTTATTCTACAAAGATTCATATATAATCTTTCAAACATAAACATCCAAAATTTACGCAAGTTCTCTCTATACTTATCAAATATATTTATTACAAACTTTCATTCTAGATATATATTTCAAAATTTTAAAAATAGTTTATTATATTTAAAATTTAAAAAACAAGAATTTATGTTTCATAATGCATATATCATTGACAGAAATATGATGAAATATCCATTAATAAGCATCACTCCAAGAATAACCTTACAGGCTTTCCCTTGGATACTATTTCTTGCTTTAAGCACCACAACATGGAAAAATAATAAATTTTCCTGAAACAAAGGACGGAATATGGATAATATCTTTTCTGATGTGAGATCATCTCATCATTATGGTGACAATAATAGGAAATGCAACACCTAAAACTGGAACAGTAAAAATTAGTTTAATTTTATTGTCAATCTCTGTTCGTGGCACTTTCTAAAAAGAAAAAGAAAAAATCCATTTCTAATGCAAAAAATTAAAGACAAGTTTCCAAGAGTAAGCTTCAGCTTATGGTTATCGTCAGTATTTTTACAGTGAAGGGAAATAAAAATAATTTAAAAATCAGTATAGTAAGACCTCGCTTAACGCTGCCTCGATTAATGCCGATTCCATATAATGCAGTCTGCTCGAAGCCTAAAAAAAGCTCCAAATTTACACTGATTCATTATAATATTTTTGTCTACTAGTACATATTTTCTATTATCAGGACTTATTAGACTGGTTTTAAGGATTCTGCAACACAGTTTCACAGATCAGAAATTTATTTTATTTGATATACAGTAGAGCATTGATTATCCAACTTAATTGGGGACTGGGTTGGTCGAATAACCGAAAAGTATGAAAAATTACATTATTAGTGTAGTGTATTAGGCCTGGTTTAAATACTAGCCTCCCTTTCATGATCGAGCCAGTGCTGCCAGCTAAAACATGCAAAAATTTAACAAAAATAATATTAAAGTAGCCAAGACATAACCAAATATTGTAGTGCCACGTCACTAGCGGACATTTGAATTTGCCAACTAGAAGGCAGTCGGTTAACCGATAAGTCAGTTAATCGAGGGTCGGATAATCGATGCTCTACTGTACCTGTACTAGTAGACAAAAAATATTATTATAATAAATTAAGGACATTGAGGCATATTAATTTAAATTACACTGATTCAAATTGTTGTGGCATTTCATTGATTCGTATATAATACTATTATTTACGAACACGAACCAATCAGCAAAAGATGACAATTCGTTGTAGCACTGTACTTTCCTTAAATCTATGTTTGTTTCGTGCAATTTTGGAAAAATATAACATCATGGATGCCACAGGAAATATTGACTTTGCTTGGCAAGAATTAACTGATAAATGCGTGAACGAAGTGTGGAAAAAGTTATGGCTGAAGGTATCCAAGAATTCTCGACGAGAAGAGCCTATTGCTATAGCATTAGATTGACCAAATTGTCAACCTAATTGATACAGCAGTACTAGGAGATGTAGACGAGCAGGATATTAAGGAGTTACTGCAGGTTTCTAGTGAGAGTTTCAGATTTTGAAAGGAGTGCAAAAACAAAACAAGGTGTTTTGGATGTATCTTCTGCTACTGAAATTTGCTTAAGGAAAAAAAAAGCGACAAATGAAACTACACGACTTTATTGCAAAAAACAGAAATTTCAGAAAAGCCAGGACCTTCATCACAAAAAATGAACTTTACATTTCTATATGCATATGTTTATGTGTTAATATTTAACATTATATTAATTTGTGTATTTAATAATTACACAAATTAATATAAAAATAATTTAAAATTAAGGAAAATCTGTTTATTTTTTGGTCATGTTCCCCTTTCCCTATTTACTCTATGATAAAATGTTGTTTAACATTTTATCATCTAGGAACGCATCTCCTGCGTTAAGCAGGGTGTTACTGTATTTTAAGCCACTTTTTATGTTCTTTCAAATTGCTACAAATATCTGTAAATAACTATCCGTTAGTAATGATTTAATTCACAAAATGTATTTATTTTCAAATCAATAAATTTTGTTATTTTAATAAATTTATTAATTTTAAAAATGAATGTTAATACCTTGTTAATGATGTTATGTAAGAAATAATTAATTATTATTGATATTGTTAAGTTATATAACATTATCCTTATGTTATATAACTTAACAATATCAGTAAGAGACATTTCTTTTTGAATACAGTATTAAGTAGACATCAAAATCCTTTCATTATTATCAAACTATTACCGTCATAATTGTCAGATCTCTATAATTCAATTATTTCAAATTTCTTCATTTTATAAATTTATTTTGCATTTATTTATTTAAATTTATCTACTTTCAAAATAAACTTAATTAAACTAAAAATAAATTTGATTACAACAGTTGTTTGTTACTGTGTATATACTGTCTACTTGGAGATGTTTATTAATAGGATTTATGCTGGTGTAGTCTATTCTGATCAGCAAAAAGAGATCTTTATTTTTACTTATTACTAAATGAGATCCAAGTAGACAGTATATACTCATTTAAAACAGTAAGGACATAGAGGTAAAAAGAATTAAGTTGTTTATCATCTTATTTTAATATTTAAATTCTATATATGCATCCAATATTACTATTAATTTCTATATAAAAATCGATATTGTTTCCAATTTTCTTTAATATAATTTGAAAGTAGTTTCATAATGTAATAATAAACTAAATATAATTATCCATGTTATTATAAAATCTTATTAATTTGTAACATACAGTATTTTGTCATATAAGACATACCCCATTTCAGCATAGAATTTTTAGGAAAAAAATGTTTAGTGTATTTAATTTAAGCCACTCTGTGATTTTGGCATATAACCTCAAATTTTTTTTACTCTATTCTGGTTAAAAAAGTAAAATTAGAATGCCACACTTTTATTTATCAGGGAAGAAGAAAGGTTTAGAAGAAGTCATTTACAATTAAAATTTTCCATTGAAATATTCTACAAGAATACATGATAAAGCAGCTCAGCTACAGCATATAATAATACTGTAACAACACTAATATGATGAATAAAAATGTTATTGTTTAATTAAAAAGTTTGGCTGGGTAGAAGTCACCTCTAGCCTAATGAAGGCTATTTGGGAAATTCATTATTGAGTTACCGTATTTTACGGACTATAAGACGCTACGGACTATAAGACGCACCTGAATTTTGAAAGCAATTTTTCGAAAAAAAAAGTGCGTCTTATAGTCCGTAAAATACGGTATATACTGTTTAGAAATAGAAATTAACTACTAAATTAATTAAATGAATATTTAGCTGGTTAACATTTATTTTCATCATAATAAATTTTAAATTTCTTTGAAACTTTATTCATTATGAATATTTTATGTATCTATAGTAACCTGTATAAAATTCTTTAGCATTTGTACACTAAACTAATAACCAATTTTTTAAATCTTGTAGGTTTAAATAATTATTAACAGATCCAATCAAGATTCATGAAAAACTTATGCATATACTAATAAATTCTTCAGCAATAATATGCAAATTTTTGGCAATTAATTCTCAGAAGACTTATTAATTTCAGAATATTCACGAATGTCAACGTTGAACCTAGTATGCCAGATATTTCTAGCCAAAGGAGGTTCTGGGAGTAAATCTTAAGGGTAGTAATTTTTAATTCATATATAATGTACTTTATTACATGAAAGATTTATTGCTTAAATAGTTACTTAAACTACATAAATATAAAAATATTTTCCAATCTTGTTACAACGATAATGTTTATATTTTAAAGAAATAACAAAGGTTCTGTTAGCAACAACTTTTAGAAAGACCTTGTCCCTTCTTTAGATCCTTTTCTACTTCTAGTAAGATGTAGCAATCCACATTTATTAGTATTTCAATATGATTCTGTATTCGCAAGCTTTGGACAGCAGATTTTACTTTGTATTAATAGATGATAAACTGTATTTATATAACATTTAAGTACAGCTGTTTTTCAGTTGATATTTTATATTAATTAACCAGTTAATACAAATAAAATGAGCTAAAAATTGCATAAAATACAGGATTAGTAATTACAATGCAGATAATCCAAGTTAATGTGTATTACATGCAATGCCATCTATGATCATTCAGGGGATGAATCTGGTAGTTATGGGAATTGAAATGACCTTTCATAACCACCTGAATTAAAACAGGTATAGGAAAATTGGTAGTGAACCTGTATTCTCTAGCAAAATTATCTTTCATAAATTCTACAAAAACTTAATTCAAATTTCATTCATCAGGAAAAGAATGTATGTATTTAATATGAAAGGCATATCTTCTATGCACAGCTTAAATTAAACTGGAATATAGAAGATGCCAAGAAAATGATAAATTTTCCTGAACAGTTTCACCTATATTATTACCATTTTGATAGCAAAAAGAAAACACAATGTAATAAAATTATGAACTTGTTTAGACTATGTAGTGTGTGAGCAGTGCTTAAAATAGCTTTTATAAAAAAGCTAGCTTCATTTGCATCTGTAGAATGTCTACAATTCAAATGACAGCAACACTTCCCATGGTGACTAAACTAAATTAATTAATTCTTTCTGCAAAGTTGCCTTTCACATTAATTGTAGAAAAGGCATAATGCAAATTTCTCAGTAATGTTTTCATTAGATACAATTCCAGATAATACTGAATAAGTTTAACAATAATTACTTAATATGAGTACTTTGAGAGGAAATAAAATGAATTATAAATTTATTAAATGTTCACTATTACAATGCATTAAAAATTAGATTGTGATTTTTTGTAGCAATTTTGTAGTTAATGTTACCTATGGTTCCAAGATGGTGGCTCGTCTCCGATCCCTGCAATCAGAAGACAGGGAACAGTAGGACGCATGTTCTAACCTACCTACCTATTCTAATAATTTTGTTGGTAATAATTATGGTTATTTATTAGATTAGGTTAGGTTAGAACGTGCATCTCCACTGTTCCCTGTCTTCTGATTGCTGGGATTGGAGACGAGCCGCCATCTTGAAACCATAGGTAACATTAACCAATTTTGCTATTATAGGTCTACATTTTATGAAAGTTTCTTAATTAATATCTATGCTAATTATAACTAAAGTAGTTTGTTTTGAAAATTAAACTATATACATTATCTTAAGAAATGCATTAAAATGAAGATCTTAAGCTATTAAAGGTTTTGTTGTAACAAAAAATTAACTCTTTTTAAATAATTGAGCTATTTACACTTCACTGATTCATTTTGAAGATGTAAAAACCTGCCGAACGTTTTCATATTTTTTGGTTTTACTTTTTTTTTATGTAAATGATTTAATTAAATTTTACTTTCAGATTATAAACTTTAATTTTAATAAAATGAACAAAAACTTGTCTAATGGAAATCAGTTAATGATATAAACAATTAAACTAAACAAGTAAGATCTTGTTTTAAGCAGGATTGATATATGCTGGTTTATTTTCTCACAGATGGCAAATGATTAGGTTAACCCACTTTTAGTGCCAGTGAATCCAAATCAATTTAGTATAACGATATTTTTTTTCTGTATATCCAAAAAATATCAATGTTATTCATTACAGTAAAAACATAAGTAAAATGTTTCACACATATTTAAATGTTTTTTTGGTAAGAACAAATTTGCAATTTCATTTTATATGGTAACTGCTGACACAACCTGTGTAAAGCAATGTTATATTCTAAATGAATAAAAAAAAAAAAAACAAAAATGAGCGAGAGGAAGTTTTGATTTAATATTATACCAGATTTATTTTGACATCCTATTCCAATATCTTATCAAAGATTATCTAAATTAGTTTTTCTCTTTTCTTAATTTGACTAAAATTTTATCATTCATATTTAATTTCCTGAGATTAATATTTAAAACATTTCAGTATAATAACTTTCTACTAGTACAAGAAATATTTCAAAATTCTTATGAAATAATGTGGTTTTATACAATTCTGATAAGTTTTTAGTAGTACATGTAATAATTTTTCGATATTGCATTACAAAATACAGTTAATAAACTTGTTACTGTAATATTATATATTTTATTGCCAAATATTTTAATGAAAAATATTAAACTTGATTTATAAATTAGATATCTAAATTATATTATATTTTTTTCCTAAAATGTTCTTCCAATTATTCTATAACAAGCACCCATTTATATTCTCCTTTTAATTATCCATTTGTTATGTATTTAAAAAAAATGTATTCATAATTTCAATACAACACAGTTCAATTCAGTATGGTCTTATGCAATATGATATAGACAAAAAGTTGAGAACTAATGCTAAAAAATTTGTTAATGGCCAGATGGCATACACGTGTATCATGCAGATCCAAAATGGATCGTCAGGAGTGACATAACTCAATCCTCACTATCCCCGCTGAGCTCCCACTCCAACTCGGAGTGTAGTCTCCTAGGACAAGCTCATGACAAGTAGGGCAGGCTGGAGTTTTAATTGTAGATTAATGAAGATTTTTAACATTTATTTTTAAATATACTGTACATTAATTACATGTACAATTTTTGAAGGAATTGCAGCCCACAGCCTTCTTGTGTACAATGATGTACTTTTGGCAACTTCCCTCCTGTTTAATTTTGTGTACAACAGTTCATGAATCACTTAGCATCGAAGAGACGACCCTGCAAATATATTCTGATGGTAAGTAAGCTGATAAGAACAAATTCGTATGCGAAAAAGTCCACGTAGACAATGCCTTGACCCTTTCCCTCCTCTGGTATGCAATGTATTTTTCACCCTCCTCCCCTTTAAACTGTACATTTCCCCACAAATTCAAGTTGTACAGCGTCTCTTTGTATAATTTCTTATGCACGTATAACTTATATTTGATTTTTAACAAGAGAATGAATTGTATAGACACGTGTATCTACAATACAATACACGTGTATATAAAATAATCTAACACCACACTTAACATTTCACATAAAAGCCGGAATATTTCTCAAGTTTCCTTTTAATTAAAACTTCGTCAACTGCACCATGTTACGTGTTCCTCTATTTCATCTATGACATAGACAATTAAATACACTTACTTGAACAATACAAGTAGAATTTATTTAACTATCCTTAAAGTATTATACAAAAAACGTGCTCGTCTTTTTCGCTTCTCCCGCCAATGATATTTTTAGTGTTGCCACTTCTTGCATGATAAAATATGAAAATTCTCAGATTTCGTGGAAATTTACAAAAACAAAACCAAAAATAAAATTACATTTTGAATTTTTTAAAATTTAAATAAAAATAAAATTATTATAATCTCTTTTTTAAAAAAAACTTAAATACTTTGCATTTATTTTTTAATAGACATCTAAATAGTCGGATATTAACATAGTAGAGTTTTTTTTTATATATATGTATACTCTTTCCGTCCTGTGAGCACTAAGAGGACCCATTATGGGTTCGGCCAAGCCCACAATGGGGTGACCGGGTGGTGAGGGACGGGACCCGACATATCCGAACGGACCACGCCCGAAAAATTCCTGGGGATTCCTTGATTCGTCCAGATTCGATCTCGGGTCCCCCAGAGCGGTAGGCTGCCACCTTGACCGCTCGGCCATCCGGCCGTCCGTTGTAGAGTATATTGATTTTAACATTGATCTGGAACCTTATATGCTCATATGGATAAAATCACCGAACACTGGTAGTTGGTGGTGAATTCCCTTCTCTCCAACAAGCTTTCCACGTGGAGTTTTTTGGTTTTTCTTCGCGTTAGTAACACCTAAATAGGAGTCAATTTTTCTAAAAAAAAGACCTCCCGGGAGCATCCCACTCGGCTGATTGCCGTATATAAATAAAATCAAACTAAATCAGGGACCTTATAATTTGTTATGGATACGTATAGTTCGAATTGGGACATCGTTCACCTTCTTTGCTATATGTATCCGGGCCGCTTGTAAAGTGAGAAAGTTGAGCGTAATCAATTACAGTGTGCTATGTGCAGCGTGAGGAACACCTATATTCTCGTTTACTGAATCTAGTTTTTCTTAATTCGCTCTTATTTCATTTTATTAATAAGTTGAAAAATCTACATGTCATAACACGTCCCCGATAACGGCCGGAGGGCCGAGCGGTCAAAGGTGTCAGCCTGTCGCACCTGAGGAAACCGGAAACGGATCTGGTTGGTTCGAAAAAACCCAGGAATTTTTGGGAGATGGTCCGTCCTGGATATATCGGCCACCTACCTGCTTCATAAGGGCTTGCCGATCTCGTGATAGGCATGATTTTTTACTCTTTTTGTTTCGTGGGCTCTAACAGGACCTCTTAGTGCCCACAAGCGAAAAGAGTAAAAAAGAAGAATTTTTAATTGGAGTAGAAAAGGGAATTTTAGCTACTATGGAGCAGAAAGAGTGAAAATAAAAACAAAAGGAGGTAAATCAAAATTGCAAAAGGTTATCACTTATCAATGTTGATGACCTTTTTTGTAACAATTGTATGCAAAACGAAAGATGCTATGTATAATCGTTTTTATCAGTACAGAAAACAACTCCTTTACAGAAAAAGGAACGTGACATGAACATTAAAATGCAACACGATCTTAGGTTTGATATTAAAGGTTTTCATAGAATAGAAAAAAAAATGATTGTAACCGATGCAAGTTATTTCTGAACTGTGAATTGTGAATGCGTCAAGGAATTCTACACTCTATGAGGCGCAAAAGAGAATTCCATTTGGGAAGTTTGTCTTCAAATGGTCGAGTTAGGGTCTATATAAGGAAGCAAAAACTCTAGCTGATAACCCGATGAAAGGCCCATTGACCCTATTCCGGGTCAATGGGCCTTTCATCGGGTTAATAAATTTACTTTATGTCTTTTCAATTCCTTTATTTAAAAATTCAACACTTCGTCTTGTACTATACAGCACATCGAGAAGATATCTTTGATTTCGTGACGTATACGAATTAAAAAGTCTGAATCGTTCGACAATAATTTGGTCACCTAACTCTATTATTGTGTTTGATCAATCTCGAATTAATTTATCAGCGATAAAACGCAAAACTAGTTACAATAAGAGTCCCAAATTACCAACAGTAAAAGAATATTTTCATATATCCAAGTCAGGTTAACTATGAAAAGTTGTAAAATCCAATTTTGAATCGAAAATCCCGCCTCATAGCGTGACAAGCCACCTCTTTATCTAGTCGAAAGTGTCAAATTAAAAATTCTTCAGAATAGCGACTCCATAGTAATAGAAACATCGACGGTCGGATGGCCACAAGAGCTCTTACGACAGAAGAATAACAGACAATCGAGTGGAAGGTCAAAAGATTGTCACAATACCCTATTTTTGAATTAAATCGGATAAAAATTAAGCAAAATAGGAACGAAATTGCTTTATAAAGACCAAATACGGCCTTGGTTGTATACATTATTTGACGGCCGAATGTGGAGCGATTAAGGTGGTGGTCGACCGATCTGGAAGACTCGGGAATGGATCCAGAAGGGTCGAAAAACCCCAGAAATTTTTTGAAAATTGGTCCGTTTGTTTTAAATATAGAATCATAATATGCAATAAAAAATGGGGGTTCCCATTTAAGAAAATGAAGTTTACCTCGTTTTTCACCGATTGTAACGGCATCTAGGATGATACCGATAACCCATTTTGTGACCCCTTGGAGGGTTTAAAACACTGAGTTTTGGGTGGACTGACCTTAGCATTTGAAAACGAATAACTTCATGGTTTTTATTATTAGTCTACGTTAAACGTTAATAATAAAAACTACTTTTTCCCCGTTTATTTAACTGCCGTAAAAAAGTTGGGAAAACTTTTGTGAAAAAAATTCGATAAAAATTGAAAAATTTAAAATATTTTATTTTAATTCTTGTCAAGAGATGGGGCTAGGCGTTACATCACCTAACCGAATTTTACGTCTCTAAGAAATACCAGAAAATAAACATATAAAATAATGATAAACACACGAACTTATGTACACGATGGTAGTCCCTTGGGAGTTCACGATCAAACGTATTTATAAGTTATTGGACCAAGAAGTACTTTAATGAACCACCCTGCGCATTTTCTTTTTTTACTCTTTCCGCCCTGTGGGCACTAAGAAAGCCATTTACAAGCCTACCGTGTGGATTCGGCCAGCCCACAATTGGAGAGTCAAGTAGTAAGGAATGGCGCCCTACATATTCAGGACCACTCTATTAAATATTGTAGGGTTTTTCAACTGCCCGGATTTGTTCGCGTGTTTACAGATTGGTAAGATGACAGTTAACAGAGATACCGCGGTACACTAGGGTGCCATAATGACACCTTAAGAGTGCCGCAAAACAATGATGATCAGTAAGTAACATAACATTTTTATGTGTATTATTATAAGTTATTGTATATCCACATGAAATTCAAATTATAAATTATTTAATACCTTTGTAATCTTTGCAATACACGTAAAAAGCATCATGGTGCTGCTCATCACTGTGCTTAGCGGCCCTTGAGGTGTCATTGTGGCACCCTAGTTTCCCTCAACGTACTGCACCTGTTGAAAATCATTGGGTTAAAGTGCCATCCTACCAGTCTGCGGATCCACGAACAAATCTGAGCAGTTGAGAAACCCCAGAACTGTAAACAAGGTTCTTCCTGGATTTATCCCAAATTTTTCAATCAATCTATTATGGTGGGTCTAATTCTGGCAGTGTAAAATAAAAACGGAGTGATGTCTCGCAGAAAATTTTTTGTCCCTCGCCATCTCATCTACATTAGCCGTTCCCATTTTGGATTAGTTCCACCCTAAATGGGCGTAATTGTGTTCAGCCTTCGTGTTAACCAATTAATTATATATCATTATGTTACATAAAAACAAATATATTTATATTTAAGTTGTTTTACAAATACTTTTTATATGGGTATTATTAAAATTTCATAAATTTAAATATTTATTTCTCCTCTCTCTAATACATACGAGAAAAGAGAAACGTTCAAAAGTTCTTTCCTAAATTACTAAAGAAAACTAAATTGTAATTGTACTAAATTATCATTAACATAATTATAATTAATTACATTAAAGGTAGTCATTTTTATTCATTTCAATTGTTATACAAATTTAAATTTAACACTTAAAGGGAAAGAAAAGTTTAGGAGGAGCTCTAACTCTAAACAAGTCGGAGAATCTGAATACAAATTATTTAAAATTTATATCTCTCTTTATTTCGAGTCAATAATTAATTGATATTTCTTCTTCAGTTAAGTTCAATAATAATATAAATTCAATCAGGTAGTAGTATACACAAAAGAAATTCCAAACGACAATGAGATCTACTTAGGTGGCAGCCTGAGGGCTGTTAGGAAGACTGGGCTTGATTCTTATTTTGGAAGGATTCCTCTGTTTTGTACCTGCCAAATGGTTTCCTGACAGAAAATTATATGAGTCTAGAAAGGGAGTGCAAATGGATCTATTGCAAGAAAATATAGTGTATTTACCAGATATAACGTAAAAACAATCGAATTGTTATTTTGTCATCATTTGTTTTAAATTGCTGATTTAACCCTTATAGAATAAATATTTGACATTATATAAATATCTTTCAACCGTGTGTATATATAGAAAAATATGAAAAATTGTCTGATAAATTATTATTCATTTTCCATTTATATCAACAGAGTGGAAGAAAAAGAAGTAAATCTCGTGGACAATTTTTAATTCGTGTAATTAAATAAACATAATTACAGCGTAAAAAATGTAACAAAATTAAAAAGTAAAGATAAAAATATTAAAATATAAGCTTATTCGTTTTTAAAAAATGATTAGCAATAAAAAGATTTCAGTGAGCAATCACCCTTTTGGCTGCCTCTCCGATCCCCTACCCCATTATCAATCTGAAAACTTGAATAAATGATTTTCTTTTATTACCATAAAACAAAATATTCATTGAGCAAATACAGTGTTTAATTTAAAAAATATATATATTTAAAATGCTACAATTGATAGTAATATCAATTAAAATAGAAAAACTACCTTATACCTGTAAAAATACAGTATATTGATATAAAAATTTGATGATTCCATTAGACTGGGAGTTTAAATTTTCTTAGAATTGGTAAACTGCATCTATTGTTTTCAAGATAAAAAAAAAGTCCTATCATAGAGGGTCATTAGCTCATTTGTAATAAGGCTCGGGTTCTCAAAAGCATTTGCTAAAAATTAGTCTTCCCTATATATTACGGAAGAATTTTTTTTTATTTTTTAATTAATAAAATTTGACAAAACAATATATATTTTTAAAACGTAAACCCTGAGGGCCAGTAGACCATAAATGTTGTTAACATTATATTCACGACGGACAGATGGCGACACAATACAAGCAATCGAACGTTTATACATTACAGTAAAACCTGTATGTACAGTACCGGACTGTGTTAAATCCTTATGTATTTGAGAGACGGATATTTGATTGGTTAATTCTAATTGGTTACATGTGGCATTTTCGATTCTTATTTGTTTATATGTATACTACCAAATTGCCCGGCATTGTAAGATCAAATATTAAAATTTAAATCTGATTAAAAGTTCGATTACTTTACTTCAAATCAACAGAATAATTTCGGTAAGTTCTGAAGATTCTAATTCTTTGAGGTGTGATTGATGGATTGCAATGCTTACTTACACGACAATAATGCTTTAAATTTAAATTGTCACAAAGTGTCAAAGGAGTGAAATCGTGGGGCATTCACCATAACCTATATTTTCCGCAGGATCATATAGAGTAACTCTAAAAAATTTGTTACTATGCCAAATTTCGTTTTTAAATCGTTAACTCACCCCGAGATATTAAACGAAATACAAACACACGCATGCACTCACACAAAGTTTCGGGTACATGTATGCGAGTCGTACATACACTCACGCACGCGGTCGCATACACGTACCCGAAACTTTATAACTTAAAAATCTCGACGTTTTTGACTCTAAATCCAAAAAAAGTCAAAAAATAAATTTGATACGATTACAATACTTTCTCGTGTTACGTTATAACATCCGGAAAAGTAAAACAAGACAAGCAAGATTATAACTAATAGGAAACTGTACAATGAATTTTTTTTAGAGGATTGATTGCAAACTTAATGTTGCCAACTAGAATTTCCACTATTTAGTGACTGCTGTTGGCAAGTTATTCACTTGCCAACAGCAGTCACTAAATAGTGGAAACTCTAGCTCAGAATTTTCTATAAGTTTTTATTTGTATCTGTATCAAATGGAACTGGCAAGACTATTATTTCTTTCCATTATCTTGATTTTATCCCTCGTTACAGGTAAATTGTACTTAATAAGTTCTATATTAATTAAGTTTTAATATATTAAACAAACGAAACGAACGATAATTATTAGATTATCATATACACTTTTAGTGCGTTATCTATTATTATAATCGATGCTGTTGTTTATGTATTAAATACTATTCAATATTCTAGGTTAAATCATAAATGTTACGCTATTTTTTATTCTTTATTTCACAAAAAAACTTGCTAAATGTTTAAAATATTAATTAAAACATATGTATAAAATTGCACGCTTATTAAACATAATGATAAATGACTCGTAAAATTAAACCAGTTGCTGGGAGGAATGGCACATTGCATATTACATTGATGCGTGTGTTAAGAGTGAAACTAAGATGAGAATCAACCTCCATTTTATCTATTATTTGGGTACTCTTCCTGCAATTGTACCAGTCATTATGAGTGAAATTAATTTGGTTAACTGACTATTTTTATTACTTTTCTATAAGTCTTCAATACCCCAAAAAATAAATGCATGTTGTATTGTCCATCCATTCTATAGGCCCTATACCAAGTGTCAATTAAGAAATTAAAACTTTACAATTTTTGTATGTATTCAGTATGTTAGATAAATAGCTGTAGTTATATAGGATAGGATATGTGGGAACGCCGGGAGGTAGGACGGAGTCGTACCTCCTTTTTTTCGGCGAACAGGTCGGCAAGACCCACCCCACTGTCGCGGATGGCTAAAATTTAATGATATCCCGACTTGTCGGAATTGGGTAATTATTTGTCAGGTCGAGTGGAGGAAGCGTGTGGGTTCGTCGATAAGTTTAAGGCGATATTCGAATAAACGGAACCATGGTGAAAACAAACAACGATTTATTTAGACAGACAAACAAAATACAGAGAATCGCTCTACTCTAGCGCGTCCGGTTCCTAACCGCGGGGGAGAGAGAGAGTTTACAAATTTCGGGGTCATACCTCTTCCTAGGATGTATCGGCTGTAATCGTGGGAGTAATCGTATGGATAAGCAGGAGGATCGGTCGTTCTTCGGTCGTTCTTCGGTCGTTGAGGTTGGCAGGAGGATCGGTTGTGCGGATCGTCGTCGGCGGGCTTCGGAGTTCTCGGGTTTCGGCCCTCGATTTTCTATTCGGATCAGACGGGACGTGCGTCTTATTCGGACCTTCAGCGACCCCGTTATCAGCCTTTTCCCTCCTTTTATGCTACAGGTCACGTTATCTTCGATCACCAATTGCGATAGAAGGTAAATCGCTGATGATTCGATCTCCGTGACTAAGAGTTTGGATCCGGAGAGAAAGGAAGTGCTTTCCGGCGGCGGAAGGCTGAACATCCTTTTAATTTCGACCTTTTCTAGAATTTCCCACGAGGGGGTTTGAACAAAAAAAAAAAAAAAAAGATTTTGGGCCGGGTTAAACCCGGTCCTCACAGATATGTACTGTACAGTGCTTCTCAACCGGTGTGCCGTGGCACATTACTGTACCACGAAGCCATTCCAGACGTCCCGCGAGATAAATTGAAAATTAAAACAGCAAATATTAAAATTTGAAATAAAATAAAAAGAAAAAACTTCTATGTATTATGAACTGTATTTCAGAAGTTTGTACAAATCAAGAATCACAGAGAAGTATGCAGTGCTTTATTAGTCGTGGAGCTCTATAAATCAACTTTTGCACAAGGATCAGATTCTCTTAGTGGATTACTAAATGTGCAAACATGCTTAAATTTACAAAATAAATGTTGTCAGTCAGTGGCGTGCCGTGACATTTGATGATATGGAAGCTGGTTTTTATAAGAAGCCGACTTCCAGGGGCAATCAGTTAATTGAGCGTCACTGATGGTTACGTGCGTGATGGCAGAGAAGAGAAAGACGACAAGTATCTAACAAAAACTATTTATTCTAACATAAAATAAACATACACTATGTACAAAATAGTTTGCTTTAGGACAATCAGCCGTTCGGACGTCCTGGGCGTCGATGTGGTTCTTCGATGGTCGATCGAAGGTGGCCCCGGGACAGTGGCGTTGACAAGTCTGTAAGGCACGGGGAGACTTCGTCCGTTGGCGTCGGAGACCCGGTCTAAGTCCGAAGTGGCACGGGTTGGCACAATAGACGAGAAACTGCTTTTTTTGCGCGTTGACACACGGCATTTTGGTTATTCGGAACGTTAACCGAGTGCCAGGTGTCCTCGATTGTCGGAGATTATATCAATCTCCGTTCTTTCTTTCGTCCATTTTGATTGATCGTTCTCCCTCGATTACGCTTCCCGAGTGGCTGGTCCCTCGTTACTAAGCGTAACGCGACTCCTACCTGGAGCGCCAGTAAGGTCAAAATCGAAGATGAATTCGATCTTCCACCGATCATAGGACAACTTCCTTCCGCGATTTATAATTTCTGCGTCGCAGTTTGATATAAACAATGGGTTTCTGACTACAATTTATGTATTTTAGTTCTAAAATACAAATAATACATACATAATACAAATTGATAAGATACAAACAATGATAGAAAAGCTTTTTTTTTAATTTTTTATAAACTAACTCTATTAGGCGATTTTTTTCCGTCGTTAATTACTTTATCATAAAAGTCGCTGGTCGTCGACTCCATCAACGTATCAAAAAGCTGTTTTTCTATGGAAAGCAACGCTAGCGATGACAAATTTTCCTCCGACCAATGTATAAATTTGCTTCCTGGCCAATGTATGAATTTGCTTCGTGGTCGAAAAACTGCGCTCAACAGACCCACTGGTAGATGATACCGTAAAAATTAATGATATTAAATCATATGATTCTTTTAGAACGTCTTTGTTCGGATCGTCATTAATTATAATACTTTTTATGTCTAAGAGTTACTTGTCAATATAGTCCAGACACGAATATAAATATTGAGATTCGCTACGTAATTTAGATAAATCAAAAAATTTCTCATAAAATTTACTTAATTTAAAGAATTAAAACACGCTTGTAAAAATTGTTTTTCATAATATTTAAAATTAACATCTAAAAGTGATGAAAATTCTAAAGATTTTGTCTGAAAATCCGTCAATATAATTATAATTAAATATAACTTTGCAAAGAAACATACATAAAAATAACATTGAATATTCTTTACTTTTTAAATCTTAAAACAATTCACTTAGATAGCTCCCTACCAGTGGCTAAGGCATAGAATCGTTGGAAGCGTTATGGTGTGGAGCATCCACCGGCTAAACCGCCAAAGGTTGGTGCTGTGTAAAACGCGTGCGCCAATGCCTGTAAATTGGCTGCTTTACAGTTTACACCATTTAAATATTTTCGTCTGGAAGCTGTCCCGTATTCGACAATACAGCGCTTCCATTGGGAATATGCGTACACGAATTTAGATTCGAATATACAATAGCCATCTTATCGTTGTTTTTCACATATATTTTATTATTATTATAACCTCATTATGTATTTTATTACAGATTTCATATATGAAATCTGTAATTAAATACATAATGCGGTTATAATAAAATATTAATTTTAAGTAATTCAAAGTACGTTCAAATATAAAAATAATCGCGCAATGTGTATTTATATTTTAGAAAATACAAGGGAAGCGGCGCTTCCACAGCTTCCAATGACGGCACGCCACTGTTGTTAGTTAAATAACATCAGATTGCACCATTGGAAGTTATTACACAAGCTTAACAGAAAGTAAAAGCGGACATATAGGCCTACTGTACTTTTACTTTCCGACTGTTATACATGGCTATCTGTCAAAGAAGACCTCTCAAGATTTTTACATGTTTGCAGTCAGGGATCTGGAAACGTCGAGAAATAAAAATAAAAATAAAAAATTGGGGCTTTTTTATATGTATGAATGTGTGTGTTTTGGAAGTACGATTTTGTTCATCCACTTTGACTGAAAACCATTCCACCCAGTGCCGTAACTAGGGCGGTGCCAGCGGTGCCTGGGCACAGGGCGCAGATCCTGGGGGCGTAGAAATGACCTGGACCAAGTTTTATATCGTAGTTTTGGGGCGTAGTTACAGAAGCTCGCACCGGGCGCATAAAAGACTAGTTACGACGCTGATTCCACTACAACACCGGCCAGTTGTAATTAACCTATTAGCATAATTAATAAAGTGTGATCTTCTCCTGATTATAAAAGTGTGCCACGAGTCCAAAAGATTGAGAATCGATAAGCTAGTGAAGTCTTTCCCTTTTCATTGCCACATAATAAAGGATGACAACGGAAGAAATTGAAATAATGCAATAAATGATAACGAAAAAGAAATAACACACAAATAAAATATTTGAAACGTTTAAAATTAATGTAATATAACACAGATTTACTTATGAGTTAGGTACGACTGACCTCAATTTTACCACTTCTCGCACTGAGAGGATACTTTGTTGTTGTTCTCGAAATTTATTGAGTAAGTTACAATAACTATATCGGTTTAAGTAATTCATAATTAAGGTCATTCGAAAGATAATTTCACTTGCGGTCAATGTATAAAGTGTGCCGCAATCATTTAATTTATATTTAAAAGTTGTAGGTTTTGAATATAATAATCACTCTATGAATTCTGATAAAATCATTTCTTTAATTAGAAGATTACTTATTATTACACATTATATTCACTACAAAAACTTAACCAATAAAATAATTCCAGCAACCAGTTGCATAACTTTTCCGGCTGTTAGGACATTTTATTTAATAAATGACTTTCATATTATTATATTATTATTATTATTGTAAATAGGCAAAAGACTTAATTTTGAGGGTAGAGACGAATTTTAGAAAACATTAAGTACCAATATTGAGTAAAATTTTTAAAGTCCGACCCCACTCCAGATATGTCACACCACACCTCCTTTTATCTCTCCACCTGCTGGAACTTTAACCACGAAAATTTAATAGAATCAATGCCCTTAGGGTATGTACACAAGTTACCATATCAAGTGTCTTTTCTTAATTTAATCTTTACCTCATCTTCAATATTAAATGAAATAGGCGTCAACACACACACATATAAGCACTGAATTTTTCCTCATGTTTTCTTTTTTTTTTTTTTTTTTTTTTACTTTTATGGGTTCAAGAGGTCTGGAGGGTCAAATTAGACACCACTTCATACTTTACCGTGTTATTTAATATATACAAAACACACAAGAAAGTAACAATAAGTGTTCGAGAAGTGTTTCAATTAATCGACATGCAATATTGTATAAAACTCATTTAATTTATATTAACAACATATAACATTAAATAACATACTAACACAGTCTGGTTTACACAACTTTACATAATTATAATATAATAATTTTTAATCTGTTCTGAAATATTCAACCGGTTGATCGAGAGCTAAAATTGGCACTCGAATCATTCTTGCATTATAGCCTACTTATCATGCAAAACATGAAATGCTTACTGGAAAGTTGCCTTAATAATAGTACATCAAAGTAATACACGCAATAGCTTACACATACTAAACTAGCGTAAATGGGAATTTTCATTTTTACACTAAAATCAAGAAAATATATGTAATTTATAGTTGTCAAACTGTATTTTTAAGATAATTATTTTATCGTATTGTTACGAAGTGTTTTATTAATTAAAATAAAATTTTTACAAGATTAAGGATGTAGTTACTTATTCCAAGGTAAGTTAATTGAATTATATGGCATAAACGTTTATCAATCGATTTAAGGGCATCTTTCAGATCTGGGCCATAAGCAGTTGTAATTGTCTAATTTACTTTGGCCTAATTACAATGACATTTTTTTTTTTTTTGAAAAACTTCGATCACATCTGAAATAAATTTATAACAAATCTGGAGAAGAAAAATCTCCAGATTTGAAAAAAAATCGTTTACAAAGCTGGCGATAAATAGCCAGTCATTGCTTACACGTTGCCCATCCATCGCTACGCGGTGCCCCAAGTTGGCACCCTACAAAAGCGACAATCCTAAGTCACGTGGCCAATCATGGCGAATCACTTACGAAGAGGATGCTCTATCTTAAAACTTGGATAACCCACTCCTTCCTCTAATTTCATTTTTTTTACGATAAGAGTATATTGCTGTACACTCTTATTGCAATCACTAACATCTACATAACTCAGTGGAGCATTAGAGCTTCATGAGGCCCGGAAAATTTGAATTAGGGGGACTAGGGAAATTTTTAGCTGAAATATTTTCTTACAATAGATTGATTTGGGGCCTCAGGAAATTGTTTTTTTTTGCCCTGACAGAAGAATAACTTCGTTAACATACTGTTCTCTCAATTAATTGCATTTCCTTCGGAATTAACACAAGGTTGCTGTTGAGAACAAATCACAGGAAATCTCTTCTTGATGGAAAAAATAGGTTTATTTTCATTACGCATTTCGGGCTTAATGCCCCTCTTCAGTTCTATTTTATTAAATATATCGGAAAAAATTATGTAAGAAATTACAGAATGTATTGAATTATACTTAAATATAATTTAATACATTAAATTAAATGGAAAATAAACCTACCTTTTCTATCAAAAAAGAGTGTTCTTGTGTGATTTGTTCTCAACAGCAACCTTGTGCTAATTCCGAAGGAAATACAATCTAATAACTTATAAACTTTTAGACAATAAAATATCTCGTGTCATAATTTGAATTAATTTTGTTTACAATTTACTCCTACGAAGTTTGTTCACTTGTCCGGTCGAATGATACCATAATTATTCAAATCTCATAACTTCTAGTCGGTCTGAGAATCGGCTACTATCTATTTTTCATACCCCTACACCATTTCCCCCTTTCAAAAATATATTTATATATGGATTAAGGCTTTTATGTCCAACAGATGGCGCTAACTTCCGACGACCTAAGTTTGCTTTTCTGTGAAAATGGACTGAAGCAGATCATTTTCTACCTATCTATATAAATAAAATATAACGTTCGTTTGTTCCTACCGATTCCTTTGAAATTTTGACACAACGTTGCATTCGAATACGCACGTGTTTTTATATAATATACATGTCGAAATTCCCCCCAGTGGGGGGAGATGGACGGGATTAAGGCTTACCGTGAAGAACTCGGCTTCTATTATACTATTTTACGTGCGGTTTTTTGCGTTTTTAATTGCTTTTTAATAGGTTACGTCAACAGAATATACACTAAAAAGGGATTTTTCGATATTCCCCAGCGGGAAAAGTGACGGGATTAAGGCTTACTGTGAAGAACTCGGCTTTTATTATACTATTTTAGACGCGTTTTTGATTGCGTTTTAATAGGGTACGTCAAGAGAATGTACACTAAGAAGGGATTTTTTGAAATTCCCCCCACGGGGGAAGTGTTATACATTTATAAATACATACATTTTGAGCCACAACAACGCGTGGCCGGGTCAGCTAGTAACTTATAAACTTTTAGACAATAAAATATTCTTGTAATAATTTGAATTAATTTTGTTTACAATTTATTACGATGTTTGTTCACTTGTCCGGTCGAATGATAAATAATTATTCAAATCTCATAACTTTTATCGGACGTGAAATCATTGCAGTGTCGATCTTCGAGTTTCCTTATAATAGATAACATTAAACTAATTTTTCTAGCTTTAATAATAATTTCTGATATCGTTTTCGGCCCACTTTATGGGCCATCCTCAGGTTACAGTTGTTCGACTCTAATACAAAATCGAACACGTTCAAAATTAAACTAAATTAGAACATACATTTTAAATTTAAACAAATAGAACAAGTATAACACCAAATAATAAATAAGAAAATCCAAATAAAACACAAATGTAAATGAAAATAAAATACGGTGACTGGCCGTAAACATTAAGGAAAAATTCTTTATCCTTTAACGCATATATCTATTGAGCCTCTGTATAAGCATTATTATGTGTGTTACTTTTTACCATGTACTTCCATGATGACGGTAACCCCGTCGCATCTTTATAATTTAAACATCTGCCAGACAAACCCGCTCTGTAAATTTCGCATTTCTCCGTTATGGATGACAACGTTGGCGAGTGTACTTTTGCAAGAATTTTGGCATCCTCCCATTGCACAACAGAACCATCGGCTTGCGCAATCCTGGATAACGCTGTTGAACACTTGTTTTTTGCGACATCATACTGGTGCTCTTTAATCCTCACTCTAAGATTTCTATTGGTGACCCCTACGTAGTCCTTATCAATTCCCAATTGCTCATTTTTGTATGGAATCGCATAAACTCCTGCCTGCTCTCTATCGCCAATTCTTTCTTTGTCATTTCTAATCAACCTATATACTGTGGGGGCCCTTTTACATAATATACTGGCGTTTTTGTGTCTCGATATTTGCTTCATAATAGGGAAGAGACATTTATTATAGGTAAACTTTGTGAAGTTACCCCCAGCTTCAGGTTTCTTCTTAGAGTTGCTCTTAGGCTTTACGTATGCTGTTATTAAACGCTCTATAGACCTTGTTTCAAACCCTAACTCCTTTGCCACCATTTTTATTCTACCCAGCTCATCCATCGTGTCCATTATATTCGAGCAATACAAAAATGCTCTTCTGATTAGGGCCCTAAATGCGGATAATTTATAAACGGTTGGGTCATTAGAATTTGCCGGAATATACATCGGATCATGTGTGGGTTTGATGTACACCTTCGTGTACAAAGTTCCATTCCTAAACTCAATGCCAACATCCAAGAAGTGTAGTTGCTTGCTACTAATTTGCTCAAGGTTAAGTTTTAAGCCATGCTGGTTAGAGTTCATTTGGTCTAAGAATCGTTGAATCATTGCATCATTATTCCAAATAATTAGAACGTCGTCTACATATCTTTTGTACATGATTATGTATTCATTATAGTTGAAAATCGTCATGCGTTCCATTCTTCTTACCACCAACTCACAGAGCAGGCCAGACATCGGGCTGCCCATAGGGACCCCTCTTAACTGCTTGTAAACTTTACCTTGGAAACTGAAAAATGACTGAAAGCATATCAGATCGACCATTGTCTCTAAATCTTTTTTGTGTTCGTATGCTTTTGGGTGCAACTCACATAACAGGTTCATTAACTCTTCAAAACATGAGGTAAGATTTATTGATGGAAACATACTCTCGAAATCCATAACAGTCCCAATTTCTTTGTCCATTAACGATATATCATGCAGGTTTTTAACTAAACTAAAAGCGTCTTTTGTGACGAATTGGTAGTCTTCAATTAATGGTGTTAAATGCCTATGCATACGTTTCTCCAGAATGTAGGTTGGTCCTTTACATTTCTCTACTACCGGTCTGACCTCTTTACCGCTTTTATGTATCTTTGCGAACCCAAACAACCTAGGTACGCCTGGGCAGGTGATGTGGGCCCCTTTTAGGAAAGGAACAACGATGTAGAGGCGACGTTCTAATTATTTGGAATAATGATGCAATGATTCAACGATTCTTAGACCAAATGAACTCTAACCAGCATGGCTTAAAACTTAACCTTGAGCAAATTAGTAGCAAGCAACTACACTTCTTGGATGTTGGCATTGAGTTTAGGAATGGAACTTTGTACACGAAGGTGTACATCAAACCCACACATGATCCGATGTATATTCCGGCAAATTCTAATGACCCAACCGTTTATAAATTATCCGCATTTAGGGCCCTAATCAGAAGAGCATTTTTGTATTGCTCGAATATAATGGACACGATGGATGAGCTGGGTAGAATAAAAATGGTGGCAAAGGAGTTAGGGTTTGAAACAAGGTCTATAGAGCGTTTAATAACAGCATACGTAAAGCCTAAGAGCAACTCTAAGAAGAAACCTGAAGCTGGGGGTAACTTCACAAAGTTTACCTATAATAAATGTCTCTTCCCTATTATGAAGCAAATATCGAGACACAAAAACGCCAGTATATTATGTAAAAGGGCCCCCACAGTATATAGGTTGATTAGAAATGACAAAGAAAGAATTGGCGATAGAGAGCAGGCAGGAGTTTATGCGATTCCATACAAAAATGAGCAATTGGGAATTGATAAGGACTACGTAGGGGTCACCAATAGAAATCTTAGAGTGAGGATTAAAGAGCACCAGTATGATGTCGCAAAAAACAAGTGTTCAACAGCGTTATCCAGGATTGCGCAAGCCGATGGTTCTGTTGTGCAATGGGAGGATGCCAAAATTCTTGCAAAAGTACACTCGCCAACGTTGTCATCCATAACGGAGAAATGCGAAATTTACAGAGCGGGTTTGTCTGGCAGATGTTTAAATTATAAAGATGCGACGGGGTTACCGTCATCATGGAAGTACATGGTAAAAAGTAACACACATAATAATGCTTATACAGAGGCTCAATAGATATATGCGTTAAAGGATAAAGAATTTTTCCTTAATGTTTACGGCCAGTCACCGTATTTTATTTTCATTTACATTTGTGTTTTATTTGGATTTTCTTATTTATTATTTGGTGTTATACTTGTTCTATTTGTTTAAATTTAAAATGTATGTTCTAATTTAGTTTAATTTTGAACGTGTTCGATTTTGTATTAGAGTCGAACAACTGAACCTGAGTATGCCGAGAAATGCCTAATAACTTATAAACTTTTAGACAATAAAATATTCTTGTAATAATTTGAATTAATTTTGTTTACAATTTATTACGATGTTTGTTCACTTGTCCGGTCGAATGATAAATAATTATTCAAATCTCATAACTTTTATCGGACGTGAAATCATTGCAGTGTCGATTTTCGAGTTTCCTTATAATAGATAAATTAAACTAATTTTTCTAGCTTTAATAATAATTTTGAATTAAACAAATATTCTTTCATTTTATTATATCTTAATAAATATATTATTTCATATTTTAGCTTACTCTAGCAATCGAATATTTACTTATTTAAATTATATCTTCGTTAGGTAAAAATTTCTCTTTTGTCTCTCTAGTTTTCTCGTTGAACTGCAAACTGGGAGAATGTTTATGCTCGTTTAGCCAATGTATTATTTCCGAAACAAATCCAATAAATGTAAGTCAAAATATACTTTTTTATAATTATAATTATAACTATTAATATTTAAGAACCTAGAAAAATGCTTGAGATAGTTTCTAATTTATATTCTCGATACTCAAATTCTTAGACATCAATAATTTAATACAGATACAATGTAATCCCTCAGTTTAAAATCTCGAAAGGATCTTTGAAAATTTAAGGTTTGATTTCGATTCTTTCACCTTTAAAATCCAACAGATAAAACTCGCAGCTAACAAAGAGTCTTCTAAAATGAATGCTACCATTTTAAATTATTATAATTATGTTAATTATTATCTGTGAAGTGTGCGAAGTATACCTATCGATAGAGTAACTGGACAGTTTGCTAGTCCCTGTCTCATCTATTTAGTCGAGGTTATAACATAAATAAATAAATATATTTTTCTCATTGGCAATGCAATAAAAATTCTATTTAGGCATTCATTAATCATAGAAAATATATTTAAAATTTAATCGAAGGTTTTATTTTCTGTTTATTATTAATCGAAAACATGATTATATAAAGAATAAAAGACGATCGTAATATAACACGTCTTATATTCATTTTCTTTCCTTAAGGAAAACATTCTTATTTTTAATCGTAGGTACAGGTACATTTTTACTTCTTATATTTTAATTCACAGAGAAAAAGTTTAATATTTAATTCGTAATTTTTATAATTTTTACTCTATATTATTGAGATTCTTATCTAGAATTATAGCTAAATATTTATCGGATTGGATTTACTGACATGAAATTCTACAGCACTAATTTGTACATTAAGGGCGTTTTTGACCTGGTGGCACAGCATGATTTGATTAATTGAATTGTTTATGCAAAACACAAACTGCCTGTGGGCACAGAATGATTTGATTAACTGAATTGTTTATGCAAAACACAAACTGCCTGTGGGCACAGAATGATTTGATTAACTGAATTGTTTATGCAAAACACAAACTGCCTGTGGGCACAGCATGATTTAATTAATTGAATTGTTTATGCAAAACACAAACTGCCTGTGGGCACAGCATGATTTGATTAACTGAATTGTTTATGCAAAACACAAACTGCCTGTGGGCACAGAATGATTTGATTAACTGAATTGTTTATGCAAAACACAAACTGCCTGTGGGCACAGCATGATTTGATTAATTGAATTGTTTATGCAAAACACAAACTGCCTGTGGGCACAGCATGATTTGATTAATTGAATTGTTTATGCAAAACACAAACTGCCTGTGGGCACAGCATGATTTGATTAACTGAATTGTTTATGCAAAACACAAACTGCCTGTGGGCACAGAATGATTTGATTAATTGAATTGTTTATGCAAAACACAAACTGCCTGTGGGCACAGCATGATTTGATTAACTGAATTGTTTATGCAAAACACAAACTGCCTGTGGGCACAGAATGATTTGATTAACTGAATTGTTTATGCAAAACACAAACTGCCTGTGGGCACAGCATGATTTGATTAACTGAATTGTTTATGCAAAACACAAACTGCCTGTGGGCACAGCATGATTTGATTAACTGAATTGTTTATGCAAAACAAAAACTGCCCGGAATGATAAAATTAAGAATTAAATCATTATTTTCTAGCTTTTTTACTGTGAAAATTGGGAATTTTTCTAATCTTTTCCTTTTAACTGTGAAAGACTTGCCAATTTTCTAAATTCTAATTTAAGTAAAAGAATAGAATAACTTTGGTAAGAAGGCAATTTATGTTTATAATAGTATGTTGGCAATTACAGATAAACAATTGTACAATTGTGAGTTCTATTACACAATTGTTCTGAAATGTTAAAGTTATGTTAACGAGTGCTTATGGGAATAATGATTCAAAAAATTTTATATAAGGAATATCTATCATGGAGACAAAAATTGATCCAAGGATCAAAAACTGCAATTCAATATTTTATTTACAGAATTTCTATAAAATTTACAAATTAAAGTAAGTCAAACAACTACAGTAAAACCTATTCAAAGCGGAATTTTAATGAAACGGAAACCTGCCTAAACGGAAATAATTCTTAGGAACTCAGAGATTTTCTGCGTTAAAAGAAACCTGTTTAAAACGGACACCTGCCAAACCGGAAAAAATATTCGGTACCGTACGAGTCCGGTTTACACAGGTTTCACTGCAACATTACGGTATTTGATATGTTATAATTACATGTTCTAATTAAATTTCGCTTGTTTTCTATTATAATTAGTAAATGAAGATCCAAATAGAATAGAACGAATAAACGATTATGTAGATTTAGATCAGTTCCAGAAAATTATTTTTGGACCGATTCGAATAATTCTAACAAAGTAAAAACTTCACAATTCACATAATTCGCTACAGATTAACACATGAAAAATCCAGCAGTGTATATAATGATTATATATTTTTATATTATTAATTATAAAATCGCAAAAACTTGTTTTCGGGGTAGGGATAAGTTCTTAAAAAATTATAAATTCCAATAACAAGTAAACTTTTTATTAAATCTGGCTTCACTCGAGACATGACACTTGACCCCTTCTATCTTTTACCGTCTTTGACCTTTAACCACCAAACTTTAAAAGCATCAATGTCCGATACGTAGAAATAATCGTATCAACTTTTTTGATCTTTCCAATTTGTTTCTTTGTAAACGGCAACGCGAAACGTAGGCGATATGCCGAGAGGATGCCTTCTAAGAGGACTTTCTGTGGAAAATTGGCCCTATTTAGGTGTTATAAAGGCGAAGGAAACCCGGAAAACTCTACGTGGCCAGCTCGTTGGCGACGTGCGAACTCACGACCAACGGCCAGTGGTTTTATCCATTTTTGGCCATTGGTGGGCTCTTGGTGTCTTCAGTCTTGATGTATGATCTAAATTGTGTCGCATTGCCGATGCGCACACAATTTTGTAAGAAATTTTTTCAGTTTTGGGCTCGTAGAGTGCAAAAAGGGACGGGTTAAATTTTCATCAATAACCGTACTTTATAACAGACAGAAAAGTAATACAGTAATACGTGCGCTAAATACACGAATCTTACATGTATTCGGAGGGCTGCTGCTTCAATTGTCAAGGACAGTTATAACTATTCGGGATTCATTATCTTGAATAGTTATGGCTGTTTGTGGCATTCTCGAATGCAATTTTTCTTTTACTATGATGATTATTATTTAAAGGGAATTCGAAGAAAAATAAATTATAGGCTACATTTCAATTTTATTCGTGTTTACAGTTTTCTTATCTGTAAAAGAATAATTTAATAGTCGATTATTTTTAATTTATATTGTAGATAATTATAGATAAGCAACAATTTGAGTAATGCGTAACTTTCTCAGCAAAAAAATTAAAATTGTGTGTGGCGCCAACTGTTATGATTTTTTACTTTAAAAACTTTTTATATTATTAATTATTATAAAATGGCAAAAGCCTTAATTTTTAAAGCAAAGATGAGTTTAAAATATATATATAAATGCTAATACGAGTAAAATCGTCATTAAGTTCGACCTTACTCGAGATATGACACGTGGCCTTTTCTATCTCCCCACCCCGTTGAGATTTAATCATCCAAATTTAATAGCATCAGTCTCTCTAATATGCAAACTTTCCTGCAAAATTTCAGAAATTTTCGACAAAATTTACAGGAGTTATTAAGCTTTAAAGAGAGTGAACAAAACTATGTTCTCCCTTCACACACAGAAACATCCATATACAGAAAAAACTCCCAACTTTTCTTTACATTTCTGGACGTTTCCAGATTCCCCTAGTCCAAAAATGTAAAAATATTCGGGGGGGGGAGAGTTATTTTTTTGACCGATCGTCATACTCTTTTTTTTTGTTATACCATGAGATCGTAAAGTCTATTCGCAGTAGGCGGGAAAACGTAACGGAGCTACCGGAAACGAAGTAATGAAGTCACAAGCTAATGAGCACGGTTTACTACGGAGCGACTTTACGATCGCACGGTGTATAACAGCGGGGAAAGTAATAAACTGCGCTCTTTTCTCTTAAGGAATGATAGGAATGGTGGTTAAACTGTAATAGTACAGTACATCAATGACTTAGCAGCCATAGGAGGCCGTTTCCGAAAATCATGCATTATAACTTACAAACTATTCATGTTGGAGTAAATTTGATTACATATTCCGAAAGTTTATGTCTTAAAACCTATTTCGCACTATGTCCAGATTTAACTCTTATAGTTTAGAAGAAGCAAGCTGCTTTATAACGAGTATAAACAATAATAAAATACATGAAATATTGTAACAAAATACAAAGTCATTTAATTACATTTAAGTACATTTAATTAGCTTTCGCATAATATAACTTTTAAAATGTACTTTATTTTACATATGATATAGGTAGCATTGTGTTAATATTGAAACCTACGACATTATTGAGCGGTAAAGTTGGAGTTATGTATTATGGCTGAAGAATGTCACACACTTCCAATAACGTAAATTTGCCTAATGACCCTCGAACATACACGTTATTCACGTGAAAACTAAAAATTGCGTCACGGGGAATCGATGAATCGTCAGGGATATTTTTGCTACGAATAGTCTATATTCGGAATAAGACGGGTGGATCCAGACTATCCTAGAGGGGAGAGTGAAGTTCCCAGACAAGGTCAAGGGCACCTTCTGAAAAAGATAATGGAAAAAACACTAGAAAATTTTTAAAAAAATATTTTCCTGATTAAAATTTATTTATTTTTTTATATTGTGTCGTGTCTTTCATTTCTATACTACTCGTGAATTAGCGGCCATATAAAATGAGAATTTTATTGAATTTACATTAAAAATTTTTAAAACATTTCAACTCTGCTGTCTCAAGATTAAATTTTAAATTCCGAATGAGCCATTGCTAAAGGACGATACTATCTTAAAACAAACAAAAAACTGAATTAAGTTCAAAGACTTATTGAAGAGGCTATAATGTGTCTATCCCCCAGCAATTTGCAAAAAAAATGTATTATATACTTCTCATACATTTACACAAAGAATAATTTTCTAGCCGATCATATTAAAAACAATCATTTTAAGGTTGGTCTGTACGTCTACATTTTTTTTTTATAAGTCTGCATTGCATAATCTGAGGCGGCTATGAGAAAACATTGCGTGCAAGCAAATATATTTTAAACCTAAATTTATTGAAGCGTAATTTTCTCAAAATAAATTGAAATCCATAAATCATTGCTTACGTTTGCCAAAATTATTGTATATCTCTGCCATTCTTCCAGAGAATGGCAAACTAATTTAACAAGATATAAAGAAGAATTATTTATTACTATTATCAGATTTGTTTATCAACCTGCATGAAATACGAAGCTCTGAATTCTACACGTATTAAAATAAACTTGAAATGTATTTAAATATTTTTCGATTAAATGTGTTTGTTATTGATGTTCATGGCAGTTTTAAAACTTACTTTTAAATCTTGGCTACATGCCACGATCAATTCAAAGTTAAATTTGTAAAATTCATCGCCTGCGGCCTAAGCGCAAGAACGACTAAAAGAGGAAAAAAATCTAAGTAGCTCAATTAACCTACTACCAAGGTTGAATTTGAATTTATTAACATTAATTAATAACATATGTGTTTTCAACTGTAATTATTTATAACTATAATTTTGCTATTAAGTAATCGCTTAGCAAGAATACAAATATCAATAATACTTAAGTTAAAGTTTGATATTTTTAGGAATTCTTAAAAACCTTTTCCCCCCGTGATGTAGCCCAAAGTTAGCTAATACCAAAGACTTGCATCTTTATAAAGGAAAAAATATTTATAAGATGCAATGCTCAACAATCTTCGTGGGATTAAGAAATGAATAAAATCATAAAACACTGGATATGCACTTGTACTGTACTTGAAATTGAATCTCCATCTATGGTTGTTTCTTTATAAATACGTACAAATATTATAGCACTGAAGAGGGGTTGAGAGTTAACGTCGATTCGAAATGCATATGTAGAATAAAGAGTTGAATAAATTGTACGCTTTAATCTTGGATATTGTATTTGCTGAACGAAATACTATACCTATAAATATAGGATTATTTAGTTAAAATACCTAACATATATGTGTTACTGTAAAAGACCGATATCTGGCAAATGTCGAGATTCTCCGGTGAATGTCAGCATTCACACAGTTGTTTCGTGTATGTACGAAATATTTGCTAAATATCATTATTTCTCACTTACACTGGCAAATGTCGACATTCAGCATGCACTGATGGTGAATGTCGAATAAAAATATTTTTCTTACGTTAAGTCAAAAATGCAACTTTTTAATATATGATATATGTCAAAATAGGAGAAAGCTTAAGTAACTGCACATGTAAATGAACTATTGAATCTAAACCTAAAACAAACAGTACATTCTTAATCAGAAAAGAAAAATAATACCGATAATAAACGTACACATAAATTACGTGATTAACGTCATACAATCTTATACTGTCTTGTGCAATTCAAAGTGTCATACACTTTGAATTGCGCAAGACTCCCTTGCTTTTACAACTGCATTTAGTCGTGGAACACTTTGCAATTACAGCGTGTATAGCCTTTCCTTCCACTTCTCGAATTAGTTGCAGATGCTTCTCTCAGGGAGAAATCTTACCTAACCTAACCTAACATTGCATGCACCAACAAACCTTGCATAAGACTGACTAACAGCAGTGTTCGAAAGTATAACAAATAGATGCGGCTTTTCGTTTCGACCTCCACCAAAGCTTATCTATGCTTGTCGACATATACCGGCGATTGTTCGAATGTATAATAATATACACTTTCACTTACGTATTTTGTATGTGTCGACATTCACCGGAGAATATCGACATTCTCTAATTTCGGTCTTTCATATATATAATTTTTGGTTAGCGATTTGGTTGAGAACAAGATCGTCATGTATACCAGAAATTCTACACATAAGTACGGTTTAAATGTCTGACGAATATTTTAAAATATTATGTAACTGAAGAATAATTTTCTATAATAAGCCTATTAATAATCTAGTCATCTACGTTTACTGTTTGGACTGATGAAGAACTATGAGTCCGAAATGCATTTTCGATAGTAATACTTTTGAACTTGATTTTCTGACTTTGTTTTATCACTTAACCTACAAGGAGTGATAAGTCTGTGCAATTACCAAATTTGGGCTACACCAGGAAGCATTAATCCAGACAAAAACTGAGAATATTGACCTGTTTTTGCAAATAGATTCAATCGGGTAAAATTGCCCCTTTATGGAAGAAAATCATTTCTTGGTGAGAATATGAAGACGAAGGAATATCCTTATTCGAATTTTGAAGAATATTTCGAATGATTTCCATATCGGAATGGCGGTTTATTTTTTGTTCGAATAAACCCATCACTAATTGAAATCGGAAAGTACGTATGTCCATCAGTGTCCGAGTGGATAAAACCACTGAACACGAGTGGGTTCCCGCTTGGCCAACGTGCTGGCCACGTGGAATTTCCACGGCTTTCATCTCGTTACTAACACCTAAATATGGCTAATTTTCTATAAAAGACCTTCCGGGCGGCATTCCTGTCCAGCAGATCGCCCGTGTGTCGCGTTGCTGTAAACAAATAAAACCTAAAACCAAATCAAATAATACATTAATTAATTCAAAAGTTAAATAAATACAATAATTGGACTTTTTATTGTAGCAGAATATTTTTAATTCGTTGAAGTAGAAAAAGTAACAGATTAATTCATCGTTATACTTTAAAATTCAATTATTGAATTCACTAAATGAAATTTTATAATAGAATAGTTATGCATTTTGTTTCCTTGTCAATTTTTATAAATTGTAGCAAAAGATAGTCTAGATCTCTAGAACATATAGTTTTTAATATTCGTAATACAATTTAACAATAATATTATAAAATTAAAATAAATAAAATGGCAGAATTTCCAATTTCAGTTCAAATTTAAAGTTCAGGAATGCCCTCTCTTACACTGGTGCACAGTAGGTTGTATAAACAGAAGCTTCTTTACTAAATTTATCTTCGTAATTATTAAAACTGCGTAACAATACACATTTCTGGATAGAAGCAAGTTTCCTTGGAATTAATAAGTGTCTGCTGGAACGAGAATTCGAAACATCGGTTCTACGAGTTTTTTTGATGTTTTGCAGTAAACGTTTCTTTTGTTTTTAAATATTAAAAGCGGTTTGTCCTCGATAACTTCCTCGTTAGTTCTTTTCAGACGTGAAATTATAGGTTGATGTTGTAATATGTGTTTATTCTTTTATTAATGTTCACATAAATAAATACCTACTCAACCAAATCAGGGGTTTAGAAAGCAACGAAACGTATCCTCGTTTGAAATCAGCCAGATGACTTATTTTCGCCCATCTCCTTTAGCCTATTATTAGGATCTCTCACGAAGTTGGAATCCTGTGATTTGAATAAATTAGATTTTCCTAAATGTTTTTACTCTTTTTTTTTTGCATGATATTGTTCTTCATTTCTCATCCACGTTAACAGATCTCCCGTGGACCAGATTTGTCGACACCGATTCAAAATGGAGACTAACTATATAGCCCTTAAGGGACATTGATGATGATAAGAAATTAATGTAATATTCCAATTTTACTTCCCCGGCTGTTTTATATAACAGGGAAAGTATAGCAATCGGTCAAAAAATGATCCTCCAAGACTGAGGACACCTTAAAACCTCTAGAAATGAAAAAGTTTGGGGTTTCTTCTGTATGTATGTCGGTCGTGTCTAGCACGATTTTGTTACCAACTCCAGATATGAAAAACGACCCCCTTATCTACCCACCCACAGGTTCTAGAATTTCCAAAATTTAGTAACATCAATCCCTTTAATACACAAACCCCCCTGCAAAATTTATTTAGAAATTTTCGACAAAACGTACAAGAGTTATTAAAAACCCTTCGTACCCGCAATCGAACTCAGTTCGATCGGTTTACATAGCGTTACACAGAAAACGGTGTTTTAGACCCTCGGAGAAAAAAATCGGCGAAAAAAAAATGTTTTTTTTGGACTTTCGGATGTTTTTTCAGTCCCCAAATTTTTTGAAAAATTTTTTCCCGCGCGAAAAAATTTTATTGCGATTTTAATTAACCCTTAATGATGCGCGATTAATGCTTAATTGTTTTTTTATGGGATTTTTTTTATAGAACTTTATTTATCCTTCTAAACTTCTAGCGCACCGATTTTACTTCGGTAAAGTTATTTAAAGCTATTTTCTGATGTAAAAAACAACATCCAATAGTTTTTTAATTTTTTTAATTAATAGATTTTTTTATAATTACGTTTAATTAAGTCGAGGGGGTCGGGAATTTCAATTAAAATCGTAATTTTAAAAAAAAGTTTTGAAATATCCCGCCATCTAGTATTCACCCTACTTTTTACCCTTCTCCTCCCGAGAGTTTCATGAGAATGTCCCGCGAAACACGACACCAGCTGTTCTCAAGGTCATCCAGCTGTGTAAACAATGACTCATCAGTGTCAAGTTTCGCGCTAAGGCGAGAAAAAGGAAATTGTACTTTGAAGTGTTTTCTTCAAAATTAACACATTTCTTTCGTTTTTAATATTTTTAATGTAATTAAACGTAATTAATTAAAAAAATTTAAAAAAAAACGCAGCGGAAGGGGTTAATTAAATTAAACTACAAGTTAATAACAACCAGCTTACTGCATATCGAGGTGGGTATGCAAACGTACACTGGTGAGGACGTACGGCCGGATGGTGAGGTAAGTTACTCGACATATCCGGGTGAGATCGACCAAGAAAGATATTTGTGGAATTGCTGGTCCTGATCCCATCCCGGATACCCAGAACGATGGGGCGAAGCTTTAATCGCCTCAGTCATCCTACATCCTTTATTTGTTTGCTGTTGTAAACCTCACTCAACAATTTCACTGAATACGTGTATGGTTATGCCATTTTTCTAAATTTAACGAAAATTATTTTTATTTTAATGAATAATTTAATTAATTCTTTATTAAAGTTAAAACTAATTTTAGTTTTTTTGGCCGGGGGGAGACATTTTTTAATCGATCGCCATACTTTTCCTCTATTATACAAAAAGGAGCAAGGAAAGTAAAATTAGGTATGTAATGACATAAAATTGGCAATATATAAAAAATGATAATGTTTATTCCAAGGATATACTAATGAAGTTAATCGATTTGGCCTGTGAATTCATGTGTAACAATTCCAATATACTATGTTCAAAGCTAAATAAATATTATTCAGATGTTTTTAAAAATTAATTCTTAACTTTGTTAGGAATCCTCCCCACGAGGGGGAAACATTTTATTTTTTTAATAGATATTGGTTTAATTGAAAACAAAGCGCTGTTGAACAGTTCAAAACCTTCTGTTTTTTGTCCGGTACTTTCATTAATTTTGAATTCTTACATCAGCATTATTATATAAATTAGTCTAAAATTCCCCCCCGGCATGTTATCAACTTTATCTGATTGTTGAAATAATATTTGAAGTTCATCTAAACTACTTTTTTATCCGTTGTTATACCACAATTTATATTTCTAGTGGAGTCCCAACTAGATCTATAAAACTAGAAATAGAAATTTTAGTAAAGCATTTCCGGGAAAGACCTTCATCTTTTATTTTACGTAAACGACCTTCAGTAATGGGCAGGATTTCCCGGAATCGCTGATCAAAAATTAAAACGCCATTAATTAATATTTATTTGCATATTATACAACGGATCGAAACAAGGACACAAAGTTTACATAACTCAGTTTTAATTTATTAAAAAGTGTACGTGTTTCTTTTATATACCGAAAAAAATTGTAATGGATTCTTAATGTAATAGATAATTAACATTTTCATTACGTTTTAATTATCCTTTGAAAAACTTGTTTTAATAAAATTTCTAGGTCTTATAGATAAGATTCAATTAGAGATTGCAATCCAGCAGTGTTTTCAATCCAGCTGGATTTTTGCTGGACCAACATCATTCCAGCTGGATCCAGCGCGGATGTATTTTTAGTGCAATAAAGTGTTATCTATCTATCTATACAGCAATTTATGGTATTTTTTAAAGAAATAGAACATTTTTTAAAAAAATACTTAAGAAACTTTCATTATTTAGACTGGTCACTATAAATCAGTAAAACTTCTTACACATTTAGGTAGTAAACTTAACTTTGGTTCGGTTTAACACTTGAGATAAAGATAATTACTTTAAATGTTTAGTTAGATTATAATTATAATGTAATCTTTACGTTAAATAATAGCAAAGGTAATACTACTAATTAATTTATACTAATATATTATAATAATGTAAGGACGGATAATCAGTGGCAAAGTGGCTATCAGTCTTACCAGTTTTCTTATATAGGCTCTACATATCAGTCTGTAGTTATTTATAAGTAATTTAATTATTAGTGTTAGTAAAGTAGTGAGTAAGTAACTAGTTATTATTATCAGAATCATGAATCACATACGTTCATATCATTATGTATCTAAGATACTGATACTCATTAATTTAATTAACTATTTAACTAATTAGGTAGTCTCAGTTTCTCACTAATTTTCACAATAAAATTGCCTATCGTAGCCCATTAACCACTTATAGAATAAAGGTTTTTTTTTTTTGTGGTTTTAGGCCCTTTACCGCTCTTAGAGCACAAAAAGGCCAAAAGAATAAAGGTTATAAACTCATACTTAATAGAATTAGAGTAGAAGTTATAAAATATTAGTCTTGTCTTGAATAAAGTATTTTAAAAGATTAAATAAAATTAAATCAATCACTTCTGTTATTTTTTTCACTTTTCTGGAAGTAGGATCTCAAGAAACAAATGGTATTAATGGTGTTTTCTCCCAACCTACTTCTTAATGAATTGCATATATTCGCTGCGGAGAAGGCCCTTTCTGCCTCTACGCTAGTTGGTTCCAGAATCATCAAATAATCATAGATCGTTCCGTCACGTGATTAATTGACGTAACATCCGACCGTATATTAGAATTATGCACTAGGAGAGGAGTTAATTATTTTATTTAGCGAGAGCGGAAAGTCAACTGGCAATTAGATCAGCAGAGGTAAAAGGGCGGGCGGTGCGGTATAGAGAGAGGGTGTAGCACCCACACTGAACGACATCACTTTCGCAGCCGCCGAGCGATAGCGCACGTAACAAAGCGGCAACCCCGACAACGTAGACTTTTGCGCCATTATTTAGGAAGTTAATTGAGTATTCGCGGATCCGCAGCGCTGGATCCAGCACCTGATGGTGGATCCAGCAGGCCGAAGAATGCGCTGGATTGCTGGATGAGGGATCCAGCAATTGCAATTCCTAGACTCAATACAGATTGGTAGTTTTCGTTTTAAATTAAATAGTTTTTGTAATTTTTGCGGAAAAGAAATAACTGGATTTAGACTAGTCAAAAATGTTTCTACAGTAAATTGTGTAATAGAATACAATACTAGAATAAAATCTATATTAAATTAATATTTATAAAAAATAATAATAATTAATTCTGTCTGCAAATTTTTGAAATATATAATAATAATTGATTTTATTTAGCAAAAACAATTGGTAATCGATTGTTGTCAAAGAAGCAAAAATGATTCGGAAAATATTTTGGTGAGTTATAAATTTTATTTTATTTATGTAATATGTGAATATATGTATACAGAGTGGGCGAAAAGTAGTAGGACAATGTTTGAAGCTCTGTAATATTAAAAGAGTTAGTTTTATTCGAAAACAAGGTTTTCGTTTACGTGAATTAGATGTCAAGTAATCAGTTTTTTCAACAATTATCCCTTTTGTGGTGACCAATCTGTGCAACACAGATTGGTCAACACAAGCGATTCAGCGCTTCTAACATTGTCCTACTACTTCTGACACACTGTACACACACACAAACATATACATAATTATACAGTATATGTATGTATGCAACTTTTTAATATATACGTAATTATTAATGACTGATCTTAATTCAAAAACAAGAAAGCATTCATATCTATATCTTTTTAAAATTTTAGAGTCACAACTACTGTTCGAACGGCTATTCATTTTTTGTAAGTATGGAATAAATATTAATTTTATTATTAAGAAAGCTTTCTTATTAATTCATGTTTTATTCTATTTTACTTTTTTTGTTGTTGTGTAAAACATATGCTTTGAACCATTTATACATCGTATACACTTATTTAATTTATTATTCTTTTAAAATATAAAATTCTAAAATATTCTTTAGAAATTTTTTAAAAATGGAAAGAACATGTGAATAAACGATAAACAATATTATTGAAAGATGTATAATGTATATAGTATGATTTAAATAATGCATGTATGATGTGTAAATATTCTTAATATCTAATATTATAATGCTTCATCACCAATTTACAGTGGATAGCATTCTAAATCGCCGGTGAAGCATCTGTATTTTCAATGTATTATATTCATTTCTGAAAAATTTGGTTCACAAGATTTTTGCAGGGAAGAATTAAAAATAAATAATGATAATAATACTAATTATTTACCAAAATAACAATGCGAATATAAGCTATTTATTTCACTTATTCGCTTAATTTGTAATATATTATGGCAAAATCTTTAAAATAGCTACCATTTTTATTCTAAACAAATACAATTTTCTCAAAGATATTTTGTTTATAAATCCTTGATACATTTTAAGTAAATGTAAAAATAAATGTCATAATATTATTAATTTAACGTAATTTACAATTTTAACTTTTATGAAATAAAATTTAAATAAACTAATTTTTCAGAATTTACAAAATTGTACGAGAAAACTTCGTAGCGATTGCAGAAGAAATATTATGGTCTACATGTCACGGGTAAATCTACAAAATACGTTAATAAATTTTCTTTATTTGTTAAAATTTTAATCAAAAAAGAAATAGTTCGTTTATCACATATAATAGCTTTATAATATCTATTATAAACGTAACTGTAGAATTTAATTTGTATATAGCACTGAAGAATATCTCTCATGTCTTCATTATATATAATTACAATTATTCATGTAATACGTGATTACAATTTCGCAACATAGACACGCTCCTGTACAAACGTACAATTTAAAATACTTTTAGTGTCATTTACCTTGACACATGCAGTAATACAGTCGGGGTTGGGAGTATACAGGTACCGTAGGCTATGCTGCCACAGATTTGCCTGCAAATGTTGGAACTTTCGTTTTAGATTAATTACACTCGTACACGGTCTAAAGTAACTTACGACGTAACCTGGCATTCCATCTGGTCCCATAAATGCACGATGGGTGACGAATGTGAAGATTGGGCAGGCCAAGGTGTGACTTAATAGACATTCCTGGGAAACATGCGTAACTAAACCTTATTTTGCTTGAAAAATGGCTGTTTGTAGTCCTAGGTCGTAGGTAATGAGGGGATGCAAAATTTCCTGAACACACTGAACCACTGTGCTGTCTCTTGCAACATTACTAAATGTGTCCAACTCTCGTATAAGACGGTCACCCAGACCAGTAATCCAATAATGGAGGCGATATGCCCAAGGCTGTCGAGCGCTTGTATGGGACTCGGGATAGATCGAGACCCTTTTTCTTATTTTTTTAACAAAAGAAATACCACAGAATTTATCTTTATTAATAAAATGAACTCTTCAATATGTTATATTTTTTCAGTAAAAATAACATTAATTTATTGGGATAGTAACTACTATGGGTCCTGAAGTTTTTTCCAGGTACGAGAAATAGCCCCAGCTTTTCACCTCTCGATAGCTTCTACTGTCATTTACAGTAAAGACAGGATTGAAGCACAACTAGTGATGCTTAACACTGATACGATGGTCATCCTTGTCAGTTCAGAATGATCCAGATGATGAACAATTCGGAGAAACGGCTATTCTACTTCCTTTAGCTCAATGATGCAGCCTTTCTCAAACTCCATCAGCTGTGTATACTATATTTCAGTGATTCTCAAAGTGGGGTCGCGACCCCCAAGGGGGTCGTGAAAAATATTTGGGGGGTCGCTGAAAAATTGATGCCAGATCAATTTTTTCAAATATTTTATAAATTTACTATGGATTCATGTTTAGAAATAATAGAAATAAAAAATATATAAAATAATTTTTACTTTAAAAAAATTGCACATATAAATAATAAAAATAATATAAATATTTAAATACGAGCCTAACCCCCTCCTTCCGGGATGTTTTTTGACACATACTTATTCTTCGGGGGTCCTTTGAAATTTTTAAGTGCAGAAGGGGGGTCGCGGTCTAAAAAGTTTGAGAAACACTGCTATATTTGACTGCATCGTACAGGTATTCTTAGCGTTTGAAGACTCCAAACAGATACACTGAAAAATCTGACACAGCGAGCCTCTGCCAGCCTTTTTATGGAATACTAAAGTAGCAATTTTTAAAGCACTCTGGTGGCATTGCCTGGCATACAATCGGAGCACACCTGAAATCATTTACAAATCTGTTTGAGACATACAGTAGCTGTAAGCTGTTTTTCAGTAATAGGACAATTCTGAGTGAGTGACTGTTGTATATGAGTAACGTACTTTATACGAATGAGTATATATGAGTAAACGTACTTTATAGTGAAATAAAAAACAGTTATTTAAGAAACTTTATAACAAATAATGTGAGTTATTATGAAATAACTAATTCTGAAATCGCTTTCTTAATTTATTGAGTTTCCTATGAGAAGTGCCCATGCAAACGCCTACCTTATGAAATAACAACACCTTTATTTCATAAACCGTCATTCAATAGTCATAGAATGTTTCCATATTTACCACCTTCCTCAGTACAGAATTTTACATTATCCCTATTAATTTTGACAAGACATATTTACAAAAAATAAATCATTAAACCTTTCTCATATGAATAATACACCTTATTCACACGTATATCCAATTTTAGAATTGAATTTCAGTAGAAATATTTTTCCCAACAAATATATTATTTAAAGTAGTATACTGTATAAATAAATCAGTGGCGCGTTATCCTATGGGAAAAATGGGCAATTGCCTGGGGGTCTCAAACCAAGCTTTTAAAAGAAAGTATCCCCACAAAAAATTTCCTCGAAGAAAAATATCTGATGTCAACACTACATGGGGCTCCCTAATTCGAATTCGTCTGGGCCCCACAAAGCGATAATACGCCAAATAAATAATAAAAAATATATATTATATTATTTAAAATATATATTATAAAGTATAAATATATTCTTTTCATTATTTTCTGCAGGCTTTATTTGATATAGTTAACTTTTTTGGTGAAGTCGAATCCGTGTTAAAAGTAAGTAAAATTGTTAAATTATAATAAGCATGGGCGTAAACTCTAAGGGGTTGCCCAGGATAATAGAAAAATTTAATCGTAAATTGTAATAATGTGAAATGTTCCTTGTACAAAATTTATATTTGCATTTAATTAAGCTTAAAATATTTTTTATTATGTTAATTTATATATTTTAAATGAAATAATACTACTGTACAGGTATCGAGTGTAACCTGTAATCTACTAATTGCCTTTTCTTGTGTCGCCATCTGTTATTAAGTTGTAAAACTTTTGAAACAGTTTCTGAAATAGTTTTAATTTCCAAAAAATATTTGGTTTCATTCTAATAAGTTCTAAAACGGATAGTTTGCTCTTTCTGTAAGTTATATATTATTGCTTTTATTTTTAAAACAATATAATGTTAAACACTATACAACAATAAATACTGTCTTTTTTTGTTTATTAAAAACACCAAAAATTGTTGTCATCATTAAAAATTATCCTGTTTTGATTATCTACGTTTTTTAATTGTCACACGAATTAAATTTGACAACATTATCTGAAATATACATAGTACGTGGGATGGAATTGCTCACTGTGTTTATGACAAGTATATTTATTGTGTTGCGAGGTAATTTCTGTATGTATGGATATTAGGGGGGCACGATGTTGTTCAACTTCTTTGAAGCTAAATAACTCCTGTGGTTTTGGTCGAAAATTTCTGAAATTTTGTAGGGAGGTTTGTTTATTAGGAAGATTGATGCTATTAAATTTTGGTGTTTGAAGGTCGAGGGGGTGGGGAGATAATAGGATTGTCTGTATCTCCAGTAGGGTAGGGCTTAATGACGATTTTACTCGTTATAAAATTTACAAACTTTTTTAAAATAAAACTCACCCCTACCCTCAAAATTAAGCTTTTTGCCATTTTATAATAGTTAAAAATATAAAAAGCTTTAAAATAAAATATCATAACAGATGGCGCCACACTGATTATAAATATTGCCGGGAAAGTTGAGCAACTCGTTTCTTTTTTTTTTTTTATAATTTATAACCATTTGAATGTAATGGCTTCATTTTATTGTTGTAAATTGCATCTGACAGCACCGAACTTTTACTAATATAACGTAGCGAATCCCTTGTGTATAAAATGATTGGTGTAGTTGATACTTGAACTACGAAAAGTTTTTGTAGGTTTCACTCTTCTTAAATCCAATCTGATTATTTTTTAATTTAAAACTATTATTTCGACTTCATTAATTTTTGTTTAATTCGTTTCAATTGTTAACGTTTGAATCATGATAAGTGATCTATCCTCTGCTTTATTTTATTAAATTATCCCACAAATTAGGGCAATGTGCATGAATGACAACATTGATGAAAACTAAGTATCAATCAGGGTTACAATATGGCACACGAAAGAAAGATATACCTTCTCCTTTGACTTTATAAAATGATTTTCATTGGAACTACCTCGTACTTACCACTCACTGTCACCTTAATTTTACCATTATTTTTGACATACAGTATAAATTCTAATTGTTTCTTATATTGTTAAACTCACGTAATAATAATTAGGTTCGCTCTGGAGTAACTGGTTTTGAACCAGAGTTTTATTGTATTGTTCTCACTCATACCCATTGTTAATACTGTGTTGTGAGAACTAAGAGGGTCATACCCATTGTTAATACTGTGTTGGGAGAACTAAGAGGGTCATACCCATTGTTAATACTGTGTTGTGAGAACTAAGACGGTCATACCCATTGTTAATACTGTGTTGTGAGAATTAAGAGGGTCATACCCATTGTTAAAACTGTATTGTGAATTTACAATCTTACTATTAACGATGTGAGGTAACTTAGTCATTTTAAAAATTTAGTGTGTTATATATTTAATGGCTGCTTATGGATATTTAAAAATTTCAAGAATAATTTTAAACTTTCTTCAAGATGTAAAATATATAAATTCTAACAAAAGAGCTACCTCTTATTTATTAGACAATGCAGAATAGAACAAATAGTGTCCATTGTAAATAACGCTTATCAAAAAATATTTTTTCATTCTTAGGAAAGTGAAGAATCACTCAATTGTGAAGAATTTATAAAAAACATTATTGTGAGTATTTTATTTATTTAATTTTAAATTTTAAGAATTGAAATATTTATTCGGCAATAAATAATTTTAGAATGACAATAACGTCTAAATGATAATTAATTATTTTGAGTCGTTACTCGTAAAAATTAGAATTAAACTTTTAACTCGTGACGGTTTGAATTTATTCATGCGAAATTACCATTATGGACAATTCTGATTATAATTAGAATGTGTAGGCGTGAATTAAAGATGGGGAAACTAAGTGTCCTCGAAAAATCGCGAAGATTTAATTTAAATTTAAACTCACGTTTGTAAATTCAGTAAATGGGTATTTCACACACGCAACCATTAGTATAACTGCTCACGAATAAATACATTTTTAAATAATTCAATGTATAATAGTATAATTATATTATATACTAACAAACGGCACTAAACACAGTATATCTGCCCTATTTTATAACGTTTAAAGTCTGGTTAACTTTATTAACTTTCGCTTCTAACAAAGCGACTGAATCAGGTATAACAGTATGCGACTGTTCTTAAAATAATATAAAATATATCTCTAAAAGTAATTTTTGGGAGTTTTTGTGTATATATTTTCATCTTTAATAATAATTAAACTTATTTATAATTTCAATATATATCATAAATTCTTATATTTTCAGACCAAATTCGTGAATAAATGCGAAAAGAATAATAAGCGAAATTTGGAACTTTCTTGCATTATTTTAAATTCTGTTTATGGAAGAAGAAATAACATTGAAAAATAAATTCAAAAGTTTTCAGAAATATTTTTAAATAATTTTAAATTTTAATATTTTTAAGGATTCTCGAGAAATGTAAATTTAAAGCTTAAGGAGTTATTCTATTATTTGAATGTTTTAATGTTTTTATTGTCTCTCTTGCTTTTTCTGGAAAGGTAAAAAAAGCTTCTTAAATTTTAAATTTTACAATATATTAAATAAATATCATTTATATCATTTAAATTTGATTTTAATAGTTCATATAAGAATTGTGTATTTTATCATACAAATTTTATAAAACCAATATAATCATAATTCAATAATAATGTATGTTTTTTAAATAAAGTTTTGGTTTTTTGGCTTCAATTTTCAAACTGCAGACCTATACATTTCTATTGTGGTCCGGTGTCTGTTCGTCTACCCTTCGTTCATCTCGAGAGCGGAGTTCGGTAGATTAAAATAGAAGCCAGATATGGAAAGCTTAGGGGACGGGAGCCCGATTAACTATATAAAAACTTCCGATTTGGACAAGTTTTACTGTATATATTGTAATATATTTAATCCTTACACCTATAAGGATTAAATATAATAGAATATATAATATAAATGTAATAAATGAATAAATATTCTTATCGGTGTAAGAATTAAATATAATAATAATTAACAGTTTAATCAATTAAAATTTATAAAAAATTTATATTAAAAAGTATATATTATATATATACTTGTATGAAATGATTTATCTTTCTTCTAGATGCAATCCAACTACAGTTGTAAGATATAAAAATTGTTCAATTAAAATAAATTTTAAATAAAAATAAACAGAGAATTTACTGTCAATAAATAAATAAATAAATAAATAAAAATCCAAGCAAAAAGTTGCGTGACTTTTCCGGTGAGAAACACTAAGATATATTAGCACAAGGTTAAAATTGTCTGTGGCGCTATCTGTTATGAGATTGGGTTAAAAGACTTATATTATTAATTATTATAAAACGGCAAATAGCTTAATTTTGAGGGTAGAGATGAATTTAATAATAATAATAAAAAAATTATAATTGCTAATAACAAGTAAAAGCTTCATTAAGTCCGACCTCTCTCGAGATATGATCCACGAATCCCTTCTATTCCCACACACTCCCTCGATCTTTAACCACCAAAATTTAATAGCACCAATGCCTCATACACAAGCCTCCATGCCAAATTTGTGGATTCGGCCAGGTCCACATTGAGGCGTCCATTATTAAGGTTTAGATTACGCCAGTACAGCCCAGCTCCTGAAGAATTCCTGGGATTTTTTAACCTGCACAGATTCGATGAACCACACTGGAATTAAAGACTACGAAATTATATTTTACTATGAATTGAATTGGATTGATGGGATAAAACATATTAAGGTATAGGTGCTGTTTAAGATATATTCGTTAGGACCAAGGATTTTCTGAGAGAATAAAACTAAATATTGAGAACATTTCATCTCAAGGATTATAAATCATAATTATTAAATTTAAATTGCCAAAAAATAATTAAATGTAATTGATTTTTAATTTTTATTTAATATTAAATTTTTAAATATAAAATAATTAAATTAGCAGAATACAGAACTATGCAAAGAACGTAGGTAATTTTAATTAATTAAACAATCAGCAGCTGTTATCATAGAAACTGTATAAATCAAACAAACTGCTTGAATATTTACAATAAATACGAAGACTGGAATTTCGGATAAAAATTATTTTTTAACTTAATCTTTTAAGAAAAATAGGAGAAAAATACTTTGGGAGGATCACAATTTGGTTTTATGAAGAAAAATAAATTCTTCATGTACAACGAAACTCAGCATTGTCAAATATTGTATTAGAAGCATCTGGCAGTTGAATAAACACGTTTTAATTATATATTTACATAAAAATATTATTTGTTTTATAAATTTTATGAAATTAACTTCCTCTATTTGACAAAAATTCTGAATTTATATTCCAAATTTCTTTCTATCTTAAGTATCTTTGAGAGAGTTTTCACTTCAAAATCGTGAATTAATATAATAAATAATAAACGTAAATTATTTATCTGTTGGAAAAAAAAATTCGACTGACAACATATTTAATTTATTTTATAGCATAAAGCCATTTGAAATAAATATTTTAATATTTTTTTACCATTTGAAAATGTCACATTGGGACGTCGTACCATGTACAAAATCAATTAATTAATCTATTTTAATTTAAAAAAAATTAAAATAGTACAGGTAAGTTGAAATATATATATATACTATATAATACCCCTTAATAAAAATATAAAAATTATAAAAATATTATCTACAATATTATCTACAATAAAAAAAGATTTATTTCTACATATTTATATCATATTATATATCCAAATAAAAAGGTTATCACAGAAAAATAATTTTAATTGTGATTATAAGGAAATAATACAGTAGAAAAACTACTGTATTATTTCCTTATTCTGAATAAAATGAATATATTTGTATAGAAACGTCTCATTGTATAAAAGAATTAATTAAGACAGAATTATGTAAACTTAAAACAATTATCTTATGGGAATTCATATTCCAATATTTCAACTTCCAATATTTCTAATAATAAAGTTGCAATGTGTGTAGGACTTATCACTCAGGAATACACCTGATGAATAAAATACACTTTAATTGTTAATAAATAATTGTTCGTTCTTCTTATGGTTTTATGTGTTTTTTCTACATTATTTAAATCAAGTTTTAAATTTTAACTTTTACCTTTTTATCACATTCTAATAATATATTTTAGTTTAATTAACTTTTTCTAAATTTTTCTTAATTTTAGTTATTTATTACGGTTTTATATTAAGATTATTAGTTATAAAAATATATAAATAAGTTATAAAAAATAGAAAAAGAAACCCAGAGAGTATAATCAAATTATAAATGAATTTAATTTTGGATAAGCAGATTAATTATATTAAAAATATACACAAATTTACGAAAATCTACATGAAATTACTTATGTTTGTTAAGCTTTAAATCAAAATAAAAATAGGTAAAGTTTATTTTAAACATATGCTTGCAATTCTTGTAAATAATATTAAATACGTGTACATGATGCTTCAAAAACGTTAACATTTATATGTGCCTATTGTTTTTAAGGAAGCAGAATTGATAATATACTACAACGTGATAACAAATATCTGTTTACAACTTCAAAAAGTCTGTTTAGAGTTAATCTTTTTATAAATCTGAATGAACTTTTAAGCAGAGTATTCTAGTAATTTTTTAAAAATTTTATTTGATAAATTTAAAAATTGACCAAAGTTTATTATTATTATTATTATTATTATTATTAAATAAAGTATTAAACTTTTTAATATTAAAAAAAAATTAAGGAATTTACGTAGTTTATCACGTAGAACATAGGAAGATCAAATATACTTCTGATCCAACAACGCACAAACGTATCAGAATTGAAAATAATATGACGTAACAGAACAAATACTGGTATGTGCGTGTATATATACACGAGATATTCTAATAAAAATTCACTTCGATTTAGAAATTATCGAAAGCATCAAACATGATTCGAAAATTTCTCCCCATTTTGTTTTCTCTTATCTGCCTGATTTATTGTGAAGGTAAGAATTTTAGTGAAGTGGAAAACTTCTTTTGAATTTTAAAAATTGAATAATTAATAGTTTATTATATACAATTCTTTACTGTTTAAATAATATATAATTATTTAAATTATAGTAGCTCACAAACATATAAAAATTTTAAAAATTCTTTATAATTTTAAAAGAAATATTATATTTATTTCTATAAATAATATTTTAAAAAATGAATTTTTATAATGTGTTTACTTATCTCACATTTATTTTTAAGTAAGCGCTTGGGAAATTCGAGAATTGTATTACTTCGGAATTTTTTCTTGATCTCATTAAATTTGTAATTGTATAATTATGTGTTATTAAGATTGATGACACCCTATAAATCTCTTTCTTGTAGTAGGCCATACAGATCATTAGTAATGTTTTATGTAAATGTAATTCTCGTATTTTACTGAATGTAATGACAGTAACATAAACGATTAGGGAAATAAAAATTATACATTTAAATTTACAATATCATACACATAGCCTACATGTATTTACATTGTTTTTTGTGATTATATTTAAAAATTAATAAAAATTTACCAAACTCTACAAAAATATGAAGCAACTGTCTGGCTTTATATTTCAAAAAGCAGCACCGAAAAATGTCAAAATATCTCTTTGTTATTAAGCGTTTGTTGATTATATCTTATCTGAAAGTTAATTATGTTTCCCAAAATATAATTTATACACTTTTCAGATATCTACTGAGCATTCTGACACCAAAATTATCAAAATGTAACGTGGGAATGTTTTTCTAAAACTCAGACACGAAACCGCAAAAGTCATCTCAGAAGCCTCCGCTCGCCAAATCAATAATTAAATTTCCGCTGAAACACAACGAAAATTTCTGACTCATTTTGCTGTCACCTGATGCATCTTTGCACACCTTAATGACCACTGTTGCTCATCGCTAGTATAAAAATATTATTTACGTTTAACGCCAATTTTATGTATTTTCTGTACAATAATGTAAAAGAAATTTACATATTTTAAATAAGATATAACGACGAAAAAAATATTGTCATTTTCGTGTGCTTCTTAGTGTTATAAATCTACTTAAAATCAGTGTGAAAAAAAGGCAATTTCAGGTATTTTGTATTCGTATTCAAAAAATACGCATACAGTATAAGAAATTCAGATTAGATACAAGTATTAAGTTTTTAAAAAAGTTTATGAGTTTCCACAGTTTTTCTTAATAATCATTTTTAAAAAGTGTATAAAATACTTGATATAAAAATTAAAAGATTAATATAAATAAATCCAGATATTATTTTAAGTAACTTACAATATAGAACTAATATAAAAGTAGATTTAGAAATGATAGATAACTTACAAAATTCATTTACATATTAAAAAATAACAAATAAAAAAATATTTGTTAATTATTTTTATTTGGATTTTCATGAATATAAAAATATTATACAGTGTACCCCACTGATCTGAAACCATAGGAGTTATGTTAATCTTTGTTTATTCTTTTATAACTAAAGTATGATTAAGGAGGAATGAATTCAAGTTATTTTGAGGGCAGGATCTGCAATTAATGAGAAGTCATTGACTGCAGGTCCTGCCATCAAAATAAGTTTAATTCGTTCCTCCATGTTTACCTTTAAAGAAATAAAATATAAGAATATAACTTCAATATAACTTCTATGGTTCCAGACTTACGGGGCACACTGTATATTAAAACAAACCTTAAATCTTGATATAAGCTTGTTAAAAATTTATTATAGACTGTTCACAAATGAGAAGAATAATTAATGATTATCAGAGTTTTACTATTGCTACAGTTCTACTATATTAATTCAAGTTTATATACAGTAAATAAAATATTTCCATTATATATACAAATGAAAATTGCATCAATTAGACAAGACTTTCCGGTGAAATAATAATTATTCATCACATCAAAATTGGTATGAATTTATGGATGTATAATTGCTGTATAATTAGGAACTCGTTGATACTCAAAAACCTCTTAATCTCGAGGGTAGAAGCGAATTTTATTAAAAAAAAAAAAAAAAAAAATGTAAATGTTAACAATGAGTAAAATTTTCATTTAGTCCTACCCCTCTCGATGTACAACACGTATCGCCCCTCTATCTTCCTACCCCTTCCATCTTTAACTACCAAAGTTTAATAGCATTAAAGCGCTTATAAAGAAGCTACTATGCTGTGTCTGCTTTTTATCTCATAATTCCGTGGATCAAAAATTTGAAACTACAGGAATACTTCTAGATATGGGTATTGATTCTTTTACTATTTGGAGATTTACAGGATAAATCTCTAAAAGTCATGGAAACGGGGGATAAAGGGGTAGGGGTCATTCTCGAGTAAGGTCAGACATAATGAAAACTTTACTGCGTTTTTAGCTTATTAAAAACAAATATTATTAGCATTTACAATTTTTTAAAACATACCCCTACCTCGATATAAGTCTTTGCCTTATATCGACTGCCTCTTCGAATGCAGGGAAAGTCATACAAAACATTGTGCTAGCTTGTCTAAAATTGAAAAGTTACTATATTTATTGCGATAAATAAAAATCAAACATGATGGCTTTCAACAAGATATTAATAAAATTTCAACGAAAAACTAATAAAATATTATTTTTTGATAATTTTATTATACTTCTGAATTTATTTCTTCTATTTTAATTATTTGATTTAATTAATCTAGTTATCATTTGATTAGATTTAATAACCTAAACTGCTTAGTTTAATTATGTTTAAGCTATTTTATATAATGTAAATTAAATATTACGGTTATTTAAATGAAATATCTTTAACAAATAATAAATAAATTTTACACGACTTTTAATTTATTCAGAACAAGATAATGAGAAACTGAAACAGTGCCTGAATTCGTTGCAACAATGCCTCAAACAAAGAATTTGTTATTCAAGAGTAAGTATGCATTAAAATTAATTTATGTAATGAAAAATTATTAAAATTTATGCAGCAATAAGACTATATTATTATTAAATCTAAAAACAAATGAGACGTACAGTATAAAAACAAATTAAGTACAGTACTTAAAGTAAGGTCATCATCGAAATCTGATCGCTAATCGCTTCTTACCTTGTGCATTTGGAATGAGAACGTACTGTACAGTACATGCGATCTGCACTGTTTGTTCATATATTTTATAAAACTTTTTAATATGTGATTTCTTCTCATATGTGTCAAATGAAACCTGTGTATTATGATTATGTAAGAAATCTTTTGACTGTTCGTGTGTTAGAAAGCTGACCAATGAAATGTTTCAGCGAATTTCCAAACAAATACCATGGAACTCTGCCATCGAGAGCCCATGCACACTGCCTTAAGATAAGAAAAAAGTTCCTCATAAATTTTCCTTATAATATTGCTCCCTTATGCAGACTGCTGCTCTGATGAATTGCTCTTCAACGACAGATAAAATAATTTGAGATACTGTTATTGTAAATCACATTTTATTAAGCAGAAACAAATGTAAAACATTTTCAAGACCACTTAGATTTAATAATATTAGATAAATTTATATAAAACTGAATATTTTTCTTTACAGTCACAGTCTATCAACGAGGCTTGTTGTAAAAAAGCATTTGAATCAGAAAAATATAACAATATAGTAAGCAATTATATTATATAGTTTCTTGACATTATCGTTGTTTCAAGATTATTTTTATTTTATAATATAATATTTTTAAAATATAAATTTTAACTAATGGATATAATTATTATCTAGACCGATGACAAATGCCATCAAGACAGAATAAGACTAGTAAGTTAATAATAATTTCCAAATACTGTTTAAATAAGTAAAGTAATATTACTTTTTACTTTTATAAATTTATTAATTATAATTTATTCAATAGTTACGAATTAGATTAAATCAAAATCCTGAAAGTTAAATGACATTAAATAAAGTTATGTTTAGTTGAAAGAGACTATTCAAAGACCCAAATAATGTGATGTGATTACATAAAAAATATAAATCTTTGTTTTATAATTTTTATTTTATCTTCTAGTATCTTTCTTTTTAAATAATAGTTATTTCAAGAAATATTTAAGCTAATATAATAATTAGATTATCTTAAAACTTTATCAATTTTATCTTTAATGAAAATATTAAGCGTAATCAATTAAACGATATCATTTCTCTGTAGTAAAATAATCATATTAGCTAATGAAAATACAGAAAGTGTTCAATAATTTTACAATCAAGCCATCATTCTGTTTTAAGTACTGACCATAATTAATATAAATATTACATTTAAACAACATTAATAAATAATAAAAATGCAAGACATACAATAAAACTATATAAATTTTAAGTATTTCTAATTAAAGTAAAAAAAAAAATAATAAAATACAGAGTATATTGTTAGAATTAAATGAAATAACACATTAACAATCCTTAACGATTTTAATATAATAAAAAAAATTGTCTTGTAATAATTCTCATAATATCCCATAACAAATTCTTTATACATAATTGGATATTATATATATATATATATTAAATATAAAATTTAGAAGATCTTATGTTTTAAAATGAATTTTTGATCATGTAAAACCTAATGAAATAGGCCCTATATCACAATTAAAAATATAGACTTACTCTTTATAAATAAATAAAAAAAAACTTAGTAATTGTAGAAATATAAAATATATTTTAAGAATGTTTTATAAATTTTTATAGGATATCACCGATTGTTTAAGTGAAATTGACTTCGACTGTAAGTTTTTAATAATCATGTATTTAGCTCCGGTAAGTAATGCTGAATTACATAATAATATAATTATATCATATATCTTTCAGAGTTCCAAATAATAAAATAATAAGATTTGTTAAAAAATAATAAAATATAGATCACATAATATCATTCGAATTATGAGAATCCAAATAAAAACATCTGAGATGTACAAAAATAGCGCCGAGTAAAAAATTATGGCAATTTGGATGGCAGTCAAATATTTTTCTTTGGAAAAGTTAAGCTTGGCGCTTCGAAACCAAATTGAAATATTCAAAAACATTAACACAGGGAAAAATATTAAAAATTTTTTTAATATGTATACCTTTTAATCATAGGGATATATCATTAAAACAAGTTTTCTTCATAAATTTCTTTGTGAATTTCGGATTAATGTTACCTATGGTTCCAAAATGGCGGCTCGTTTCTGATTCCAGCAAATAGAAGAAAGGAAACAGTGGGGACGCACGTTCTAACCTAACCTAACCTATTCTAATAATTTTGTTGGTAATAATTATGGTAATTTATTAGAATAGGTTAGGTTAGGTTAGAACGTGCGTCCCCACTGTTTCCTTTCTTCTATTTGCTGAAATCAGAGACGAGCCGCCATTTTGGAACCATAGGTAACATTAACCGAATTTCGTTTTATAGATTCTGCAAGATTATACGAAAATAATAAAACTGTATTTTTAATAAACAAATTTTACTTTTACATAACTTATAATAGTAAAAATTTATTATTTGTTTCTAAAATTTTCTATATATTAACTATTATCATCATTTTATTTTCCAATTTTAGAAAAAGTCGTACTTCGAATACATTAAATATGAAACAAGATTATTCGCTGGCGTAAGTATTACTTTATTTTCTTATTGTTACAAATTTATTTCTCAAATAATCAAACAATTTTGTTTATTAATACTTTAATAAATATATTAAATAGGACTTAATCATTTCGAAAATATATTTTAGTTACCTGAAATCGAAGATGATTGCGGAAATTTTTCCAAACGAGTAGAGGTAAGTCCAATATTTTAATATTTACTGAAACTATACAGTAGATTTCTGCTGTTTTAAATAATTGAAATGAAATATTATTTAATTAATATGAATATTGATCACATAACAATCGTTTTGGTAATTTGAAAACAACTTATAGAAAGTTAACGAGAGGTAATAACCTATCTTATAATTCATGCAATCATACATATAATAGATCAGTATGTAAGATTCATAATACAATTGTGAATGTACAGTACTGTACGTAAGAAATTATTAGCTTCAATGGTATAATGTTTTTTTTAATATTATTTATTAACTAATAAATTTATAGCATATATTATAATAAATAATTACAGAGAGAAATGTGGCATCTTTGCTTGGAACGAAGAAATGACGATTTGGAATGGGTGTGCGATTTATTCTTTGATGTTTATAAAGAATGTAAGTCTGTTCTTATATAATTAAGGTATATACTTGTAAACTAGACATAGACGGACAGAGTATTATTTTTTGTCTAAAATACTAAATTATTATTTATTTTTAGCACCTTTTATGAATGAAAACTGTCTTTCCTCGTTTAAAGAACGTGTTACGGATATTGTCGACTATACATATGTAAGTTTTTTCTTTACTTCATACATAAATATAAATTTTAAAATAATATAATTTCAGTATTTAAATGTTTTTATGTGATAAAAATTAATTTTAAGAATGAATATAAAATTTTCTAGGCTAAGCAGGCTTACGTTTCTTGCTGCGAAGAAGTTTTTGACATGCCTGGAAGTTTTTACGAGGTGATAAAACTTTATAAATATTGAACAGAAAATAATATACACATATTTATTATAATATTTATATGAGAATATTTTTTGTTATTTACAGAATAAAAAAGATTGTTTGAACCACATGTATCATCCAGTAAATATTCATATTTATAATATTTGAAATATTTATTATTATTATTATATAAGTAATCCTGTATTAAGTAATTCAAATAAACAATTGCTAAAATTTCAGGGTTTATTTGGAACGTTTATTACGAAAAAATCTAAGAATATCATTTTTTCAAATATGATATACGGGATATTTGAGTCAAAATAAGAAAAAAATGCCCACTGCCCATCTGATATACACACTGGGGGGATTCAGTATTGAGCATGCAGTTGTAGGAACCACTTCATTTTGATTTTTTTTCCAAAGCTGTTTGTTTTATACAAGTAATTTCGTGTCAAATATACCATAGTGAGATTCTTCCTTTTAATTTAAGCTGTGTTTTAACTTTTACCAAGTAATTTTTAAGTATTTCTGAATGCGGGAAGTAAAAAATGTATGTTGGATTTCCTGCAGAGATACAGCATGCAGTTGGTGACGTAGCCACTACATTTTTATTCTCTCTTTCCTGTGATCTTTTCAGCCAAAACTTGTTAAAAGGGGTTAAAGTTTCTTTCCCTATTTATAAACACATAAAAAAATATTATTACATGAGATTACAAGATTAAATAGTATCAATATTAATGGTTTTTAGATTTTAAATATGCAATTGCTAATTACACGTTCATTATTTTAATATATACAAAATTATTATTCTGAATAGGCTATATCTAGTTTAATTATATTTTATAGATTTTCGATGGTTGTCGGAAGGAAGTGAAATATTGCGATAAACCTCTTATAGATATGTATTTACAGGTAATAACATATTTTAAAATTAAATTAAATAATTCTAGTTATAACAACAGTTTTTTTGTTCATTCTATGATAGTTTAATTTGAAAATATTAAAACGAATCAAATAACTTTATACAGCGGCGTACCCAGGATCTGAACTAGAGGGGGGGGGGCAACTCATATTAGTTTCGTAGAAGTGAGGAGGAAGAGTGAGATTTCACGACGGATGGTTCTAGTCTAGTCACAATATTCCTTATTCAAACTGATACTAAATTGATACGTCTGTGCTGTGTGTCAATTACTACACTTTAATTTTTGTTCTAGGGAGGGGCGGTGTTCCCTCTCTGCCCTTCGCTGGGTACGCCTTGAATTTAAAAATAACTTAAACATATTAATTCTTTATTTTTTGATTACATATTTTAAAATTTTATTTTGTTAAATTTTGTAAAAATTCCTAAAATTTCTCTATTTTAATGTATTAAATATTTTGCTTCTATTACAGGATTTTAACCATAAATACTTAATACACTTACTTATGAGGATACTTTTGAAAGATTTTCAGTATAAATTTAGTGTCGACTAATTAAATTTTCAAATTATTTTATTTGAATTTTACCTCTGACAATCTATTATTAATTAATTATTTGTTTTTAAATATTTATGATATAACTTCAGCATGTTACTTATTATTATTATCTGTATTTTTGTTATTAAAATTAACAATCAACTATATGTTGTTAAACACATAATTTATATCATTAGGACTGAAAGAAAAACAGTATAATACATTGAAATTAGTGGGATTCAATTATAATTTTGATTTAAATATAAAGATTATATTATATTCTAAGATAAAAAAGTTTAATATTAAATTTTCTTTTTTTTAAAATAACTTATTATATAACTTATTTTTTAAAAAATAACTATATATTAGTTCTATGTTAGCAATAAATATTACGTAAATTAGATTAATATAATGCAAATATACTGAAACTAAAATACACTTGTATTGCAGACAAAATACACTGTGGATAAATTCACTAAGAAAATTAGCGAAACTGTTGGAGTGAGTATTCTAAAGAATTGTTTAAAAAACTTTGAAATTAAATAATTTAGTATTTTATAGTTAAATATGATAAAACACAAAACATTATTTAATATTGTATTGAAAATACGATGTTCCATAGAATTAAACGTTAATAAATCTGTCTAATTACTAGCTTTGTAAAAACATACTTGTAAAGTTTCTTTTCCCGCCTTTCGATTTCTGTCATTAACACGTGATTGTACCTTCTTGATCTTCTCGAAGCTTCTGTTCTGGTATTGCCAGATACCTTTATATCCCCCGCTTTGTAGATCCAAGTGGGTTGTTGTATAAACGTAACTTTGAAATACGAACGACGTCTGACGATTTTCCCTTTTCCCCCACTCTATTTCATATTCCTCAACCTGTTAACCTACTTTCAAATCAATTTTCTTTTCAGAAATTAACTATTCTTCTATATCAAACTGATTTTTCTTTCTTTCTTTTGTTTTTATTGTTCATTTTCACTTCATAATCCTGGAACCTTTCAATTTTTTTTTTAATTATTTAATTTCTAATTCTTTGATTTTCTTTTCTTTCCTATTTCCTTCAGAATTTCTAACATATTTATTTTATAATTTAGTTTTTGTTTTGTGATGTCTGGAATTTGTGAATTATCACGTAAATTTTTTTGTTTCCTTTGAAGTAGTCACTTAAACTTCAACATCTTCCTCCTCTTCTTCTCTTTCTTCTTATCACCAGCGCGAACATTTTTCTCTAATAAAGTTTGTTGTTATTTCCAAAGAATTTCAACAATGGTTTCTTTATTAGAAGAATTTCGAATGCTTTTCTGTTCTTTCATATGAGTTGAATAAATCTTGTTTTGTTTCATTTAATATTTCCACAAAGTGTTGTTTCACATTCTGCAGTTCTTTTTTCGTACACAACAATTCTGACTTAACAGTTGCATAATCAGCCATAGATTGAAATTTTTCTGACAAATGATGATTCCGTTTTAAAACAGCGTGATATTTTTCTTCTAGAGATTTCAAAGATAATTCAAGATCAATAAACTTTGGTTTAAGTTCTTCAAAATCGTTCGTAATTTTGTTTACTTGAACCTTTTCTTCTTTTAATCTTTTACTATTGAATCATCATGAATTTTTATTTCCAAATCTTTTAGTTTTTCGTATTTTTTCTCAATATTTCTCGATTTTTCAGATATATCTAAGTTTTCACCATCTGCAGAAGTCGTTTTTTTATTTCAGCGAGATTTATTTTTTCTTTTCGTTCAGGCGATTTTCGCTTATTCCGACAGTCTCGAGTCCAATGGAACCTATTTTAGTATTCCAAACTCTCCAAAATCTTACAAGCGTATGGTTTTCTTTTATATTCCGAATTAAATTCTTCCGTCTCGTAACCGAAATTACTCGTTGTGGATTTATTGATTCGTTTTTGTTTTAAATTTTCTTCGATTCTCAGGGTTATTTCATAAAATTCTACAAAAGTCTTTGGTCTTACGGTTACGAAATATTCCGCCATTTCGCGGGGTAACCCTTCTATCATTAGCGGTATTATTTGGAAGTCTTTCAATTGTAATAACTTCCCTAACTATTTTTCTCTTCGAAATAATTTTTTATTCTTATTTTTGGGTCACATTTTTAACCTTACGAAATCCACGAGAGGCTCGGTAGCTTGTAATCCGAATCTCCCCACAAAAGTTGGCTTAATTCTTTCCAACTTTGATTGTCCGAGTGCTCGATGAACCAATTTAGGGCTTCATCTTCAAGGTAATCTCCCATTAACATTATTTTATCCTTTTCTTTCCAACTTATATATTCCGTCACCGTTTCGAATCTCTTCACCCAATTTTCTACCTTAAGCGTGTCGTTATTACCCCGAAATATTTGAATTTTTTGAATTATTTGAACTTGTCTCACATAGTCTAGAATGCTTTATCGGTACGAATTTCAATCTCGATATTTTTTGAATTTCGTTCCCCCGATATAATTGCAAATAATTTTAACCTAGCTGATGCAGATTAGAACACGTATACGCCTTAATTAATATATTAATACATTTCGAAATTTTAATTTACAGAAACCAAATTCTAAAAAAGAATGCGGAATTAATTTCAAGCAAATTCAGGTAACCATTTTAGCATTTGAAGAAAATTTTTGTTATTTATTCACTAAATAAATTTCATTTTTATATCAGAAACGTTACCTTAAAGAATGTGCATACAACAACGATCCTGATTTAAATTATTTCTGTGACGTGACTACAGAAATATTAAATAATAAATTCTGAACCATGTTTTGAGTTCTTTTCTGTAAGTAATCTTTGTAGATATTCTTAACATTTAACCAGAGTCAGTGGCTTAAAAAAATGACGGAATATGCGCCATAACACAAATAATTCTATTGGTAAAGATGTTATCTTTAGGCCTATTTGAACCAATTACCAATTTTATAAAGTAATTTTAAAAAATTTTAAAGCTAAGTTATGACGTTTGAGTGTAAACCATTGGTGTATGTTCTTCGAAAAACAATATGGAGCACGTATCCTGGTCCCCTACACTTGCATCTGCCCAAGTATATACATCTTTATACAGTGTAAGCGTATAAAGAACGTAGGGGCTTATATTTAAATATCATTTGTATATTAAAATTTCAGCCATTCACTTAGTGTATGTTCAATATATATGTATATGTGTGTAATGCGGAAATATAGCCCAAGTCAGAATAACTGACAACACATTAGGGAGAGAGACGTAAAGCTTTTTGTCGCAGAATGTTTCATCATGAATATGATCACAGCAAATTATAATTTCAAATTTATTTTAAATATTAACTCAATAACACAAATTATTCCGATATTTTAATTCTTAAAATATATAGCAAATAGTTAAGGCATCACTTACCGAAATATAAACATTATATACTAATATTAGCAGAGGATTTTAATATAATTTTCTATACAAATTATACTTTAATTGAATTTCTGTCTACGTTTTGTAGACAATTATAAAATTTGTATATATATAATTAATAAAAATAATAAAATAAGATAGAATTTTAGTTTTATAAAATTTAAAATTGAGATAATTATAAAAGATTAATTAATATTTTAATATTTCTTTCAGGTATGTTGGAATGATGATTTGGAAATAAACCTTTATATATTCGATTAAATATGTTTCTTTCAATTATAAAATAAATTTAAATATGAAATATTAAAAATGTTGTAGAATTTTAAATGCTAATAAATTTTTCTTGAAACATAAAATTTTGATTATTTAATAACAATTTCACAATGCCTGTTAAACAGTTGAATTAAGTATAAATAATAAATTAGACACATCATTTATTACTTCCTCACAATACGTTTCATTACAAATTATTAATTTTATTCGACTGAAGTAAGAACGTATATGATATTACGATACATCCTACTTACAACGAACAATTATTATGCCCGGTTGAAATTTTTAATCATATTTTAAATTTATTTAATTTAAAATATATGCTTTCCACCTCAAATTAGTAGTGCCCCTGTACATCATACTTTTCCTGTTAGCAACGGAGTCGTGCCGGTCATCTAACTGTTCTAACACCTTTTACAGGAAAATTTTTGCATTGAAATAACGTGACTTCCGATTTGGATCGAAAGTTCGTACATAGTTAATCGAGCCTCCTGCCCGTAAGGTTTTCATATATGGTCTCGGATTTCATCTATCTAATGCAATTCTCGAGATTAAAGAAAGACGGAGGGATGACAGTAGGAATTTATGGGTCTACAAGTTTTAAATTGAAGCTCAATAAATACATTATATTGAGAACACTTCACTAGTGCGCGAAACTTGTTCTCAATCTTAATGCTGTTAAAGGTTTTTAATTTTTTGTAGTGCAAATACTAAGATGAACTTTTTCCATACCAATCATGTGTTAGTCGAATCTATAATAGATATGATCTAAATATCTGTAGCGGAGACGGATGGTAAGAAATGTGTGTTTTTTCAATATATTCGGATCAAATTTTCATGAAAATTTCCAACATTAGACCGTGATAAAGAGTAGAACTCAAACCAATGTCCATCTGAACAGGCTGACGCTTTTTCGCTTCATCCATCCAAACAGGCTGATACATCTTTGTAAAAGCTTAAAATATGTTAATATTATAATTAATAATAATATTACATCGAGTATAATTATATTAATGTGATAAAGTGATATTATACGACTAATATAAAATTTCATGATATTAATTCGCAAAGTAATGAACATCTTAAGTATACAAATATTATAGAAGACATATTGTTAGCACGTAAAATATGTTTTCGGAATAATGATTGATACGCTTTAGGGGGAAAATTAATTTTTTACTTTACATTGAAATATCGCAAATTAATTACTGTTTAATTTTTCACATTTTTCTTAACCCACTTTTAATAAAATACGAGGTATAAATTATAGAAAAGTAGTATAATATTTTAAAACATTTTTATCATCGATCAGAATCATAATTACTTATTTAGTCTTCAGAAGTAATAATGCAGATATCTATTGATAATTGTTCTTAGCTAATAGAGAATAGTCTTAGTCTCTTTCCTAGCTGAGAGAACTGTCTTCTTATAAAAACAAAATTGAAAAGGCTTTTAAATACTATTCCTATTTAAATTCGAATGATAATACATTTAATAAATCAAAAAATTTGAAAAAATTGTTACATACTTGTACATAGAATATTAAAACTCTTATGATAGAATTAGGCGGAACTTTTTCCAGAAAAGTGTCAAAATTAGTTCTAATTATGTCTATTAGGTGGCGCTTTATTACAAATGACGTCATGCAGGTGTCTGCTTTCGAATCTGTCATTATCACTGATTAGCGTTATGCTAACCTGAAGGAAAGGCAAGCTTTGAATGTTGTGACATTCATAGCAGATGGAGTACCACCCCATGTTGCTTTTCCTGTGAAATAACTGAAGAGAATCGAGTGATAAACCGTCACTTTCAGCCTGAATGTCACTTAGATGTCCAGAGATCTGATGCCCTGCGATTTACGGGGCTACATGAAATATAGGGTTGACAGAGATCGCCCAATATCTTTGGCAATGCTAAAAAAACTCTAAACAATGGGAGGCATAAATGACACCTTGAGGAATGCTGTTTAGTGCTATTCATAACGTCATTACTCGTCTTCAGGCCTTGCTCGACAACGAAATCCGCCATATCGACATTTACTATGATACGGTTCCTTACGGTATTATGGAACAAAGCGTCACCTGGTGAACATAATTGAAACTAATTTCATATATAATTCCTGATAGCTGCAGGTTTAAAAATCATGGATAAAACTATTAAAATTACTAATTTTGTTTAAGGATGGTTATTAAATTGCAAAAATTTCAGCTGAGTGAGTGAAAAGGCTATGAAATACAGTGATTTCATATAGAAGTATTTTGTATTTCTTTTTGAACTGCATAAAGAATTTGTGTTTTTTGAATGAAGCAACCGGATGGAAACGGCTTTTGTTTTTTTGCAAATTAGCATTAGTTTTAAATTCATTTTCTCACTTAAAACCACTAAATACTGATAGTTGGGGTTTGCTCTTCGTCAATGGAAGATTTTCGAGTTTACTTTACGTGTCTAACATTCAAATAGAATCTAAATTTCCATAGAAAGTCTTCCTATTTGGGTGATCTGCCAAAAGAGAATTCTTCCCGGAATTCTCTTTTGGCAGATGGCCCAATTGTTGCATCTGATCAAACCATTCAAATACTCCAATTCTATTTTTGTAAACACGTTCATATCAATATTCTTGTATCCTTGTAGAATCTAAGGACAGTTATGAATTTAACAGACGAATTCGATAAGAATGTTTTGTAAAATACAAAAGATAATAAAATTTAATAAAATCGTTTTAATAAATCGTTTAATAAAATTGTTCATAATATTTAACAGAAATATTTATGAATTTCCTATTTGTTCATTAATTCATTACCTCTATGTTCTTATTGTGTACTATTTTTGTTACATTATTGTCTATTTTGGACTTAGCATATTATTAGGACCTATTAACTGGTGTTTCCTTTTCTGCAAAAAGTGAAAGTCTTATTCAGAAAAAAAAACAATCTTTATTCTTCACCTGGTTTTTCACCTGAATGTAATGAGGATTTTACTCATTATTAGCATTTATAATTTTTTATAAAACACATCCCTACCCTCAAAATTAAGCTTTTCTCCACGTTATAACAATTTAAAATATTAAAAGTTTTAAAAATAAAATACTATAACAGATGGCGCCAGACGAGGTTTTAAATGTTGCCGGAAAAGTTAAGAAAGCATACTATAGTTTTATACAGAACATAACAATGAGCTACACAAGTTATCTGTCTAATGTGAACAAAACATGTTTTAAACATGATCGCCATCATTGTCTGCTACCATCTGAAAGCGTAAAACAGCAAGTTCAACGGTTGCATGCAGTGTATGCATTGTAGTGTTACTCACATGGCATGTTATGCTGTTTTTAAGGTCTGATAGCGATATTATGGGATCACGGTAGACCAAGACTTTGAGATGCCCCAGAACCAAAAACTTTATAGTTTCAAAGTCTGTGGATCTTGCAAGTCAATGTGCCACTATTTCAATTTGAAAAGCCCCTTTTAGTGATGGTTTTCGGAAGTAACTTTTTGTTTGCTCTAGAAAAAATTTTCATCTCTCATTAAGACATATCCAAAATTTTATGACTTTCTGATTAATAGTTTTTACTGTAGCCAGCTACAAAATGTGAATTTTAATTTGGGAAACCATGTATAAGAGGGCTATTAAAAAGCCGAAATGCATTCCTGGCTATCATGCGATAATGAATAAAAAGCAGAAAGGTGTGTGAAAAGTCTGAATTCATATCAATAAGGCCAGCAGGCTCATAGTTATTTATTACTAATTAACAGAGTAAATGTAGAATGAATGCAAGCTGTTTTAGTAGGCTTCAGTTTAGTTAAATATCATCTGCGGGAGATAACTCGGCAAAGAGTTCTAAAATTCAGTAACAGAACTTATCGAGCTGCAATTTGAAAAAATTGTAGACCTATAAATTCCCACTGTCATCCGCCCGTCTGTTTTTCCTTAATTTCGAGAACTGAGTTAGATAGATGAAAGACGAGATCAAATATGGAAACCGTAGGGGCAGAAAGCTCCGATTAACTATGTACGAACTTCCGATACAAACCGAAAATGACGTTATTTCAATTCAAATATTTTCCCTGAAAGGTGTTAGATAGATGCACGACTCTGTTATAAAAGAAAAGGTTGGATGTACAGGGGCAAGCCACTACTAATTTGAGGTGGAGAGCATTGTCCATCATAATTTGAGCCCGGCATTGTGACGATGCCACAATAAATAATTGTTCTTTCAATTTAAAGTCCTTTAAACAGTACGTTAAGTTTAGAAACGTTGAATTTTCCTATTCTGTTGACTAGGTAAACGGGAATAAATATCATTTTAGGTTATTCCAATCTTGGCCACTTAATTGAGGTGGACTAAAAAGTTTGATTTACAATAAAATTTATACAGTTTTACAGGGTGACGTTCAGAGGTGGTCATGTAAGCGAGGTTTTTCTGTAATTATAAATAAATAAAGTTAATTTTTTTAATCAAATAATTTTTATTTATTAAAATAACAAGGAAAAATTAAAATTATTTTTAATTAATTAGAAGAAATGTTTTAAAATTATAATTTTCTACGTCACAAAAGTGGAAAATTCCTTATATAAAGAGGAACGGCTGTGTTTAAATAACACACCTTTACCTTTGCTAACTAGTAAAACATGCATTTGTAAATATAACCTTAATTGATTTTTGATTATAATTTAATTGACTTTATAAAATATTTTCATGAAATAAAAATTCAGGAATTTAAGTATAATATACTGTAAATCCATAAGTATAAATAATTTAATCCTGCATACTATTAAAAGAAGAAAAAAAAATGCTTTACAAATGTTGCCCCCAAAATTATACAGATATCTCCAAAATGACAGCTGAAACGTGTCTACGTTCTTTACGCAGGTCATTTCAGTATTAAGAATATTGGCCAGGTGGCATCGTTATATGAGAGTATGAAGGGTGGGTCACACCTCTAAACTTCGAATATAATGATTGAATTCGAAATATGATCAAATGATACAGATCGGTTAGACAGCCGCGTATGTATATATTTGTAAATATAATATAATATTTAATTAACTAGTTTCTAAACACTTGAAATGTCTTATTAATTTATCAATTAATATCGAAGGCATGTAACCATATTGTTTTTAAAACTTATAAACTCTAAAGTGTGAAAATACTAGAGAGAATATGCTGATTTACAGGCTGATTAATAATAATCACGAAATATTTTAGTTAAAGTTAAGTTTTTCCTTTATGTAATTTGTATAGAATTTTCAAAACCAATTTCATTTATAATAAATATTTATTAAACAATACCTAAATTTTTGCTTATTTACTGTATAAAATGCAATAAAAAAAACTTTATTTAACGGTTTTACTCGCAATTTTTTGGATAAATAAATAAATAAATAAAAGTAAAATTTATAAAAAGTAATTACGTCTATAATCGACTGTTTAAAAGGATTACCGATTTAAAAACTTATTCATGCAATTAAATACACTCCTTACTTAATAAATTATTAAATATTTATAACATTTAAAAAGGTCATTAAATATTAAATTCTAGTTAGTTTTATTCCTGAATTTTAATTAAAAAATTTTTGTAAGGAATGCATTAATATTGTCAATAATGCGTTTGAAAAGCGAAGCGTAGACGTAATTATAAAAATCACAGCACCTGTTTAATGTACACAAATTGAAGCTATTTGAGTTCTGTGTGAATTTCAAAAATTCATTATTCGGAGCGAACATGAAATGCTTAAACATCTTCTTCGTCATAACCTTTTTTCTGTGTATTAACGAGATTTACGGAAATGGTAACTCTTAATTAGTAATTAGTTTAATTTAAAATTCAATTTTAATAAAAATTTTAAAATATTTTTGATTTTTATAAAGAGAATTTAATCAAATTATGTATTTTCTTCATAGTTTAATTAATAATTAAATAATTATTTCATTGATTATATAAGAAAAAGTATATTTGACCGAGTTCGAGAATTGCATCACGAAGAGAATTTGTGAAACAAGAGTAAGTTATTTACCATTATTATTTTACTTTTATTTGATATATTATTCGCTAAAATTCTATCGAATTTCTCAGGAACAAACACTAGAAAAGTTCTGTTGTAAAGAGGCATTCGTGGGCAATGTATTTCGTGAAAAGGTAATTTATGATACTGATTAGAAAAACGTCTTTTAAATTATATAACAGATTTGTTTCTATAATGACTTGTTATAGAGTATTTGTATGTTTAGGTCATCTTTATTGAATAAAATAATAATAATAATAAATAATTTAACAGTGTGTCTAGCAATTAGTTAATAAATAATAATTCATATATATATATATATATTTTTTTATTTAGTTGCAAAAGAACTGTCTGAGGAATAGAATAATGCTTGTTAGTATCTCTAAAATTCATTTATTTAAATTATTTATAATTATAATTTACTAATTTTGTATTTGAATAAAAATTTATTTAATTTAGGATGTTTTCGATTGCTTGGATAATGATAAAAAGTATAAAACGAATTTAATAGACTACTTTAGAGAGGTAAAATAATCTTTAATTATGAGTTGGCATTTTATTGTTAGTGTAATAAGTTTAACAATTTATAATATTGAATTGAATTACTAAATCTAATTATTTTTTCGGGTCAGATTTACACATAAGCTAAATAAACTACAGTATATGTTAGGGCTAGGGATTGCAATTGCTGGATCCCTCATCCAGCAATCCAGCGCATTCTTCGGCCTGCTGGATCCACCATCAGGTGCTGGATCCAGCGCTGCGGATCCGCGAATACTCAATTAACTTCCTAAATAATGGCGCAAAAGTCTACGTTGTCGGGGTTGCCGCTTTGTTACGTGCGCTATCGCTCGGCGGCTGCGAAAGTGATGTCGTTCAGTGTGGGTGCTACACCCTCTCTCTATACCGCACCGCCCGCCCTTTTACCTCTGCTGATCTAATTGCCAGTTGACTTTCCGCTCTCGCTAAATAAAATAAGTAACTCCTCTCCTAGTGCATAATTCTAATTTACGGTCGGATGTTACATCAATCAATCACGTGACGGAACGATTTATAATTACAGTCAAACCTGTTTTTATGCGCTCTTTTTATGTGCGATTTTTATTTGTGCGATTTTTTTAATGCGAATTTTTAATTTGTGCGGTATAGTTGGCGACTAGTCTCGTGCGATTCGTCATGTCTCACGTTGACTTATTATAGCTAAATAAACTTATTATAGCATAAATGCACTTATTATAGTAATAATATTGCATGAATATGCGAAAAATGAAATAATTTACTTTTTAAGTCAACAAAACACCACCTGGACAAAAATATGTAAAACAGACGATAGACCAGACGATGCAGTCAAGTGCTGACATCTGTTGTCAATAAATTCTATTTCGTACGGTTTTGAGTTATTTTCTATGTGAGACTTTTTTTATGCGGTCCCTGTTGACCGCATAAAAAAATTATTTTTAAAATTGTGTTGCGAAAACTATTATTTACAGCCATTCGTGAAGTTTCGTGAGATTTTTTTTTATGCGTTTTTTTTAATGCGGTCCCTATCCCCCGCATAAAAACAGGTTTGACTGTATTTGATGATTCTGGAACCAACTAGCGTAGAGGCAGAAAGGGCCTTCTCCGCAGCGAACATATGCAATTCATTAAGAAGTAGGTTGGGAGAAAACACCATTAATACCATTTGTTTCTTGAGATCCTACTTCCAGAAAAGTCAAAAAAATAACAGAAGTGATTGATTTAATTTTATTTAATCTTTTAAAATACTTTATTCAAGACAAGACTAATATTTTATAACTTCTACTCTAATTCTATTAAGTATGAGTTTATAACCTTTGTTCTATAGATGGTTAGAGGGCTACGCTAGGCAATTTTATTGTGAAAATTAGTGAGAAACTGAGACTACCTAATTAGTTAAATAGTTAATTAAATTAATGAGTATCAGTATCTTAGATACATAATGATATGAACGTATGTGATTCATGATTCTGATAATAATAACTAGTTACTTACTCACTACTTTACTAACACTAATAATTAAATTACTTATAAATAACTACAGACTGATATGTAGAGCCTATATAAGAAAACTGGTAAGACTGATAGCCACTTTGCCACTGATTATCCGTCCTTACATTATTATAATATATTAATATAAATTAATTAGTAGTATTACCTTTGCTATTATTTAACTTAAAGATTACATTATAATTATAACCTAACTAAACATTTAAAGTAATTATCTCTATCTCAAGTGTTAAACCGAACCAAAGTTAAGTTTCTACCTAAATGTGTAAGTTTTACTGATTTATAGTGACCAGTCTAAATAATGAAAGTTTCTTAAGTATTTTTTAAAAAATGTTTTATTTCTTTAAAAAATACCATAAATTGCTGGATAGATAGATATTGATAGATAACATTTTATTGCACTAAAAATACATCCGCGCTAAATCCAGCTGGAATGCTGTTAATCCAGCAAAAATCCAACTGGATTGAAAACACTGCTGGATTGCAATCTCTAGTTAGGGCCTTACGCTAAAGGGTGCAGTTCAGATGCCATACTTTTAAATTTAGTATTAATTTCCGGATAGAAAAGGATTCATATATGTTATAGTTTAAGACCACAAATTTAGATCTAGACCTACATTTTTCTGTCGAATTTTGGTATTCTTACTATTATATTAAGCATCTATTTAGAATTGTTTGATTTAACTATGATTTCCGTTTAGTAAATAAAGTGTTTAGCTGTATTGAAATTTTTAAAATTTATTTAGAGAGCAGAAAATTACACAAAATTGGATGAAGATTTGAGAATTGCTGTTGGAGTAAGTTGAGTATTTTTAAAATATTTTCTTATGCTTTTTATTTAATAACTAAATTATATAAAAGTCAATTAATATTTTCATATTTTAGTTAAAACAATTAGTTAAATGTTTTATATTTAAACTTTTAAAGCAACCGAACAGTATAGAAGATTGTGAAGATTACGCGAAACGATTTGAAGTAAGATCTATTTGTATTACTAAAATCCAAGCTCAAAGAACTGTTTTAAATTAAATTTAAAAATTTTAATTAAATTAAATAAATTTTTAACTTTAATCCTTAAACATAATAAAATTGCAAATAATATGAATTTCATAGCAAGAAGAATGCTCCAAGTGTTCTGATATAGATGAAGACGATGAATTATACGGTGTAATATGTAATATCATTCGTAAAACAAAAAAATCATGTAAGCATTTCTTAGCAAAATAGAAAATATCGTATTTATGATTTTAATATATATAAAACCGAATTTTAATTGGTAGAGATTTTAGGCATAGGCAATTTAGGTTTTCCTACAAAGTAACTTTAAAAAAAGTTTGTATTCTATGCTTAAGTGTGTTACTTACAAAGTTTATCCTCAACAGCATTAGACCATTATTTTTAAAGATAATGCAAAAGTACTTCGTTTTCTTACATTTTCTTATATTTCCTAAAATCACTCATGCAAGTGACATTGCCAAATGAAATTATTCGATTATCTTATTTTAAAATATTCCGAAATTGATCTTAAACTAATAACACCTAAAAATAATCTCAAATACAAAATTTCTTGTGTTAAATATAAATAAAACCACTATCAGAGTATGTATTTTTATTATACAATATTTTGGCACTATACGCAACATTTCTAAGCAAAATTTGCTCTTAACATCTCTCAAAATAACCGAATTATGTAAAAATCTGTATATAATTTTATTAATTGCTATATTAACAATAAAATAGTTATAAGAACACAGTTACTCTCATATCAGAAAAATAAATTTAAAGAGATAATTTATTATAAAATGTTTATTAATAATTGAAGTAGAAAGTCAACCCTTGAATTTTTCAATTAAGACATTTTCTTATAGAAAACAGAAATGTTTACGTTAGAATGTTTATGAATATTTAGTGTTGGCAGGAAATAGTCTCGCCTTATCAGAGAGAGAGAAGTACAGTACAATAGTTACGCGATACCATCTATACAAGGATCACTTTCATTCTAACGGTTCCTATGTACAGATGTAGTTTTTAAGCTGTCTTAAAATAATACGTATAGATGTAGAAAAAACGTTACGAAAAAATAAAGTTTTAAAATGTTAAAAGCCTTATATATATATATATATATATTTTTTTAAACTTTGTACAATAGAAATGCTATTTATTTTAATTTAAAATGACGTTTCATATTTACTCAAATATTTATCATTATTCTATTTTAATACTCGTGAAATTTTTAGCGCCTTATTGTGCAAATAAGCATCACTGCATGAACGTTTTCAATACTTGTGTTGTGAAGAAAATTAATGAATCAATGGTAAAATGTTTTGAAATAATACATATAATTTCTGTCAAAACTCTAAATTCATTATTAATTAATGTTATTTCATCATTTAGGTACATAAAGTCGATGTAAGTTGCTGCAAATCTTCTCTTAATAAATCAGGCGATTATTTCAAGGTATAAGATGAATTTTACTGATTAATATTCTTTATGAATAACAAATTAATTATTTTTGTTATAAATTTTATTAATATATTAAAATATGTATATATAAATAACTCCGTTTATTTAGAATAAAGAAGATTGTGAATCACCCAAGTATATACCGGTATTTACTTTTCTATATTAATGTAGTATTATAATTATTGATTTGATTGTATAATTGTTATTATTATATTTTTTCAGACAATAATGGACTGCATATTGAAAGATGAACATTGTAAACCAGCAAATAATTGAATATTATACAAAGGTAAACTTTATTTACGTAATTTACGAAATCGTTTTAAAAAGAAATAAATATTCACTAAATTAATTATGTATAATCTTAGAATGGAAAAATATTGGAAGAATTTCGTACGAAAATAAATAATGAAACCGGTGTAAGTATATAAACTGAGGATCTTTTTATATTAGACTATTATCAAGTATATGGAGACTTATTAATTTTAAATAGTTAATTTTTAGTTTAATATTTCCGTTTAAATTTGAAAATATATGATTCAGAAATTATTTATTTTGAAATTTAATCACAGAGCTTAGCAATTAACAAAAGGATGTAACTATTATCTTCAGATATAATCTTGTAATAATCAAGCTCTTTATTTGTAAAGATCTTAAGCTATAATTACTCCTAAAATAATATTTTATGATTAGTTTAAAAATTTTTGATTAATGCTACTTTCTATTTCTCTGGTACTGTACAATACATCCATTAAAAAAAGTCTCTTTAGTATTCTGTTACCTTTAATAAACGTGTTTTTTCTAGTATTTAAAGGAATTTTCTGTGCTATTGCTTAATTAACAATGAAATGATGGCAGAGAATATAATAAAAGTTACAACAACAAAATGAAAATTTTTAAATTTCTACAGAATGTAAGAGGGATTTATTACAAAACTGCTGTGATATTGCTTTATGATAAACCTATTATACACTGTACCCATGCTTACATGCTTGTCAAACATGCCAGATAATAGAAAATAAAGATATTAGCAGAATGCAGAAATTATTACTGAAATTTCTTAGAAGTGTCGTTAGAGAAATTAAGATTGACAAAATTAAAACTTCACATATTCGGAAAAGCTTACGACAAATGTCCAAAATACATTATATTAAATGAGTATGAAGAGATAACGAATACAGAAATCAACTAGAATATTGGAATAATAAAAATGAATAGAACAGGGTCAAAAGAGATGGAGGAAAAGATTAAAAAATGATTTGAGATGTGCAAAATAAGAAGAAGAAAAAAAGGTTACAATAAGTAAAACAAGAAAAAGAGAACGAATAAAGAGATCGATCTAACTGGAAATTAGAACGATGAAGCCAGTGGCATTCAAATGATGTTCGGTTTCATACTAGAGTGCCACAACAACACTTTAAGGTGTCGAGCATCGTCATAACATTTCCACGACTATCGATAGAGCGGAGCTGGAAATTATTCTCGGGTCTAGAAAAAATTTAGCAGTTCGTAGCGGTTCCTACATCTGTAAATTATTATTATTTTTATTAATAATGAAAGGTGTAACGTATTTCATTTGTTCAAAGAAAAAAATAGCAAGAGACTCCCTACAAGTGGTCGATGACTAAACACTTCTTTCGTGTATTACTGAAAGTACGAAAAGCGCAATAACTCAATGAGTATATTGATAAAGAAGTTGAAGTGTAGCAAGAAACTTATCAAGTTTTCAACTTTTTCTATTAGAAAAAAAAAAACTAAAAAACAATAGATTAAGCGATTATAATGGACATCATAATCATGATCCTGAAATAAAAATTAAATTATCAATTAAACATTTGGTTCAAACACAATCAATAACAGTTGTGTTTGAAACCAAATGTTTTATTGATTATCTAAAATACAGACAAAAGGCATGTGATATATACGAGTTCATATATCATACTATATGAATAATTAATAATTTTAAAGTGATTAAATTATTATTTAGAGTTTTTGTTAATCCTATTTTGTCCTCTATAAAAGTCACAGTTACTATTGATTTATCCTTATTATAATATAAAATTTTTTTCTCTTCTTTATGTATATATAATACACACATTATATAAATGTGTGTGTGTATGTATCGTAGTCTCATATAAAAGTATTCTTGTGTAACAGAAATTATAATTAATATTTTGCTAATAACGTTTAAATATTCAAACAGGGTTTAAATAATATTGTGAAATGTAACCAGAAATTAATTAAAAAATTAACTTTTCTAGATTCCTCCGGAAACAAGTCAATGCGATAATTATTATGCAAAGTCAAAGGTGAGATTATTTCATACTTTTTAATATTTTCATAATTTACAGATATAAATAAAGTGGTAAAGAATGTAATTAAAATTATTTCAACGATTATTATACTAATTATTGCATGCATAAAACTACAATTTCTAAAAAAACCTACCAGCTAATTTATTGGTTATAATTTAAAGTTAAAAACGAAGAAAAAATGTTTTGTTACTTAATATGTATACAAAAATATAATAAATTGTTTTGCTAATATTCAGCATGATTTTTATATTGACCGTTTATATTACTTATTTAAATTTTAAAAAAATATTCTATTGTCCTATTTCAATTGCTTATTATAATGTTATTTCTAGACAATATCTTTGTTGGAATGTTACAAAACCACAAACAAAAAATTGTTCCCATTCTGCCAGTTGTTGCTAGATATTTTACACAAAGAACCTATTAATTACATACATGATGGTTTATATAACCATGTAAATGATAATGTAAGTAATTTTATGATAATAAGTCAATTATATCTTATGATATTTATATAATCTTATATCGTAATTGAAATTAAATTTTAAATTTAATTCAAATTATTTAATCTAAAATACAAACTTTTTTTTCTAGTTTGACAATAGACTGACGAAATGAAGTTTCTAACAGAAGAACAGTGAATACATCGTTTAATAAAGATGAATTTAAAAAAATGAAATTTAATTATTGGAAGTTTTTCTAATTGAAATAAAGAATTTGTTTGCGGCACATATACAGTTTTATATTAAGATTTTTCAGATTAAGTAAATATTACATTCTACAGAATTTCATTTACTTGTGAATTAAAAAAATAAATTTTAGAATTGTTTAATTGAAAGAATCATTAAATTAAATTGTAAAAAATTGTAAATTAAATTGTAAAAAATAATAAAAATTAATATAATGATACATTGTAGATCATTTTAATCGATACAGCGAAATAATTCAAAAAATACATATCTATATATATTATATATATATATATATCATTGAACCAAAAAATGTTAGTTTCGAGGGAGTCACAAAATGAAACTATTGGTTTCATTACAGATGGCTCTGCAATTGGTTATAATAGGGTAAAAATACATTTTCTTCCTATTTTTATTGCATATTGCATTCAACGTCAAAAATAAACAAACTTTTATCTAAAATACTTCTTTGAAAGATGCACTCACCAGAAGTTATAAGTGAAATTTTACGCAGTTTTCACACAGTAAAGTTTTCTTTGAAAAAAGTCATCAGAAAGTTATTATTATTTAATAAACATGTTAAAAAAACACTATTACCACAGCATGTGTTATTTTCATCACAGTAAGCTTGTGATAAAGAACTTATGATGTATTTGATGGAATCACAAATGCAGTAATACAGTAATCGTTTCGTAAGGGTTTGTGCTTCTCGTTCAGTTATAGACTTGATCCTTCTGATCTACACCTATTTTCGACTATCTAAACCAACCCTGTTCATTTTGGTTTCGTCTGATCAGACAACCTCTTCCAATCTTTCAATGTTTTAATCTTCACAATTAAGACACTACCGTTGATATGATTGGTAAGTTTAGGCTTATTAGGCTAAATGGCCATGTTACGTTTTAGACGTAGTGAATAGATGAAGTATTCACGTGTACTCCTAAGCCATCTTTCCGTTGTCTTTACTCGTAATGCCGTGTCTCACCATAACGTCCGCTCGTTATCAAACGTATAAAGTATCTTTTTGTTTTGGCATTCAATACCTTCTTCCTGCCAAGTCTTAAATTTTGGTGATGTGACAGATCACTATTTTTCATTCTCGACACCCTCGAACGTCCAACACCAGCTTCCAAAGTTGTTCGTTTTCTCAATAGATAATCCTTTTTTTAGCGGGTCATTCGACAGCTTTCTCGTGCTGATGCAATCAAGCAGCAGCTCATTTGCTTATTTATACTTAACATGTTAATATGCTTTGGAGGATTTTGATATTCAGCGTAAATAAAGATTCCTAATAAAACGAGAAGAGAGTGCTGATAATTAAAATCAGAGTCTACTAAACGATAAAAGTGTTATCGCAATTGACAAAAACCTTTAACTAATCAACAAATCGTTACTACTTATTTATTTATAATGAGATAAAATCCTCGCTTTTGTGACTACGTTTGAAATTCCCCTGTAAGACTGCAGAAATTTTAATATAAATCTTATTCCATCATGATAACCACTTAGCCTCACTTAAGTGGCCAAGATAGGAGTATCCTAAAGCGATATTTATCCCAGTTTACGTAGACAACAGAATAGAAAAATTCAACGTAGTGATTAAAGGACTTTAAATAAGATTTGGTGCTATAGTTTTGAAACTGTTCACCGAGTACACTCACACAGATGATATTCAAATAAAACATTCTTTATTTACACTTAACAAATTAAATTTATCTTTGAAATTTTGGAAACAATTATACATATATTTTTCAATAATTTTACGCAAAATCTGATTGTATTGTGTAAAAATGTACTTTAAGTTACCGTTATGGTCTATGTCACTCACACTCACTCGCAACGATCTACGAAGTAAAATATCGATGAGTAGTAGAAATTTATAAAAGGCACTAAACACTATATGTCTAGTGCCTTTTAATGATGATAATACAGTAGAACTTCGATTATCCGGACCTTTATTATCCAGATTTTCGATTATCCGGATTGTTCAAAATAAACAAAAATTGTACGAATTTGCTGATTTGCACTTGGCAAATTGCGACACTGTTTATGTACGTACGTGATGGAATGCATGGAACAAAATTTTGAAAAGACCACTAGTAAATTCCAGTAACAGTAGAAAGTGGTATAGGAGACATAGCGGAAGCAATAGCACAAATTTCAATATGTGGTGAATGTGACGAAGAAGATGTAACCGAGTGGTTAAATTGCGATGCGAACGATCCTGGATTCCAAATTTTGAATGATGAGGAAATAATTAAAGAAATATCTGCCTCAGATGAACAAGATCGAGAAGACGAAGAGATTTGCGAAGTAAGAGATATTGGTCCTACACATTCTGAAGCTTTTCAGTGCTTAGATGTCGCCATGAAGTGGTTTGAGAGCTAAGAAAAGTGTAACTCAGGACAACTTATATGTCTTAAAAGTATTCGCAATTTAGCAGCTTCAAAAAGAACAGCTAGCTTTAAACAAAAATCGTTAATTGAATTTCTTAATAAAAAATAATTTAATATTGAAGCTATATGTAAATCTAGACAAATAAAAATTATTCATACTATATGCACTGTCAATTATTATTTTTTCGATTATCCGGAATTTTTCTTATCCGGACTACCCTCATCCCCAATTAGTCCGGATAATAGAGGTTCTACTGTAATAATAATCAGTGCATTTGATTTAATAATTTTTCTCAGTTTTTCTGTGAAAATACAATACTCAAATAAAACTTTTACTAACATTTCACGAACATATTATAAGAGTTATTGGGAATCTCTCGGAAAATCAGAGATGATCTTGCAGCCATGAAATCTCCGAATGACATGTTTTTGTTCGACATTTAAGGATTTATTATTATTATTATTATTATTATTATTTTGATGATAGTTTAAAAAATCAACCGCCATTACTTGTCACTCCTTAAAACAAGGGTGGGTTCATATTAGTATTTTGTCCGTTTTGTGTAGAACAAAATATTTCAAAAAATATATAAAATTAAACAAAAAAAAAAAATTTTAAATATCGTCATCGAGCGGTCTGTAGTCGTATGAATTTAATCACCTAAATAAATAATTGTGATTTCCTGCATTTTATTTTTCTTTTACTTTCCTGGTTCTATTACATTTATAAGAGGAAAAGTATGGCGATCGGTCAAAAACGAGCCACAAAATTTTTACATATTTGTACTCAGAACACCTTGAAACATCGAGAATTGCAGAAATATTTGGGTGGTAATTTTTGTATGTATGAATGTATAGATGTGTTTGTGGGGGCACGATTTTGTTTACTCAGTATGAAGCTTAATAACTCCTGTGATTTTTTTGTCGAAAATTTCTGAAATTTTTCACGGAGGTTTGTTTATTAGGTGGATTGATGCTGTTAAATTTTGGAGATTAAAGGTCGACGGGGTGGGGAGATAAACGGGGCCGTGTGTCATATCTCGATTACTGTCAGACTTAATAAGAATGTTACTCATTATCACCATTTATAATTTTTTGTAAAACCCATTCCTACCCTCAAAATTAAGCTTTCTGCCATTTTATAATAATTAAAAATATAAAAAAATCTATATGAATAAAATATCATAACAAATAACGTCACAGATGCAACATAAATTTTGGTTCGTGTAGTAATGATTGTTTCATATAACTTTCGAGTATCGAAATCGACGTCATTTATTACAATTCAATCGATTTTATTTAAAAATGACGTTTTTAAATAGAAAATAAATAAAAGTGAAACAAGAAAAAAATTCAATTCATCTATTTTTATTGCATCTTTTTGAATAAAAAGAAAAGGAGAGTTTATAAAAAGTAATTAGATTTAAAATCAAATTGCATAAAACAATTATTGACTTATTTACACTCTTTATACAATAATTTGTGAAATTGCCGAATATTGAATTTTATAATCTTTTTCTGAATTTTGATTTAAATATTTTATTTTCCAAGCAATACGTTAATAGTGTCAATAGTGCATTTGAAAAGCAAAGAGTAGACGTAATTATATAAATCACTGCACCTGTTTAATATACACAAACGGAAGTAATTTAAGATCTGTTCGAATTCCGATAATTCATTACTCGGAGTGAACATGAAATGTTTAAACATCTTCGTCATAACTTCTTTTCTCTTTATTAAAGAGATTTATGGAAATGGTAAGTCTAAATTACTAATTAGTTTGTCTTAAATAATTATAAATTCAATGTTTAATATTTTAAATTTCTATTAATAGAATTTAATAAAATTATTATTATGCTCTTCGTAGTCAATTAAAATATATAAAAAGAAAAGTTAATAAGAAAATATATTATTAAATATAGGTTTTAATATTTAAATAATTATTTCATTCATTGTATAGAAGAAACATGTTTGACTGACGTTCAAGAATTGTTTCACTGAGAGAGTTTGCAAACCAAGAGTAAGTTATTTGTTGTTATTATTTTACTGTTATTCGATATTATTCGCTAAAATTGTATGGAATTTCTCAGGTACGAGCAATAGAAACCTTCTGTTGTAAGGAGGCATTCCTAGGCAATGAATTTCGTGAACAGGTAAATTTTCGACTGAATATTCTATTTTGAATAATGTGATTTAAAATCGACTAAATATAATTAATTCATATATTTCGATTAAATTCCATATTTTATTCTATTATAAAAACGTTTTAAATCACTTAGACAAGTTAAAAAATTAGTGATAAAAATGTTATGTTGTAAACTTTGCTAAGAATTTTGATAACCTGCATTAAAAAATAAACAGTAAATTTCAAAATGAGTGCTTTTTTACACAAACAAAATTTGATTTAAATTATATATCTAAACATCTTTTTTTAATAAAATTAATACCTTAAAACTTAAAAAAAACATTCGCTAAAAATGTACGACGGTTATCGAAAGATATGTAAAATTTTATCAAAGATTTTATATTTCAAATAGACGAGTTAATAATTATTTGTACTTGTATTGGAAATTAAGGTATGTATATGTATATATATATTCTCCTGAGCCGGCTTTTAATTCTGCAACTCTTTAAACAGATACACGTCATTAAATTGTTTACTTTTTTACAATCTCCCTTACTTTTTATAACGTTATGTTTAAAAATCCAGCAACTAGTTTGTAAGTTTTCTGGCTGTTATGAGTTTTAAATTTAAAAATAACTTTTATTAAACGTAATAAACAAATAAAATTGTGTGTGTCGCCATCTGTTATGAGATTTTATTATAAGCAGCTTCTATAATTTTAATGATCATGAAATGACAAAACGTTTAATTATGAAGGCAGAAATGAGTTTTATGAAAAACTGTAAATGATAAAATCTTCATTAAGCCCGACCCAACTTGAGATATCACACGTAATCATCCTTTATCTCTCCATTCACTCCTTTCACAATTAAAATGTAATAGAATCAATGCATACATAAGCTATCGAGCCGAATTTTATTTTTTTACTCTTCATCTTATCTTGATATATTCAACGAAGTAGACTCCAACACACCTACAAACATATACATATCCACGAATTTTTTCTTTTTTCTGCCACTTTTTTTGACGTTTTTGGTTTCAGAACTTCTGAAAACATGGAGATTTATCAAATTTGACACGATTCCAATACTTTTCCTTGTTATGTAAACATACAGTCGGGAAAGTAAAAGATGATTCAAATATATTCTTAATATTATACAGTAGAGAGTCGTTAATCGGAACGCCGGTAATCGGAACGATTTTCAGTCGGATTGTGTCGTGCCGAATCGAACGTTTTTGATACTAGATTTACTTCTAAAGTATAATTTTCATGTTTTTTATATTCTTTAATATATTTATTTTGTTTGTACAAAATGCAGAAATAATTTTTAACGATACGATAGTCTCGATTATTATTATAAAAATTTTCGTTAGGCTTAAAATCGACGAAAATTCAACACGAAGCGACACGCAACGGAGAAAAATTTGAACATCGGACAGATTAATATATTTTTTCGTACAAAGTCGGTAATGGGAACAAATGACTAATCGGAACAACCCCAGTCCCCAATTGATTCCGATTTTCGACGCTCTACTGTAATTAAAAAACACGACTAAAAACAATAAGATTAACATACATAAAATGATATTCTACACACAATTTTCAACAAAATACATTCGTTTTTTGAAAAACAAATTTTGTCGGATTATCCTTTTTTACAACTGTCCGCATTCAGTAGGCGTACGCATTATAACCACGTGTCAGGCAACAATCCACTATCACCATTCATTATATTATTCTTTTTCCTTTTTTTTATTTTTTCAATTCATTTTATCAACACGACCATCGGATATTCTAACACTCTCAACAACCCACTAACGTAGACATCCAACAACTCATTAACATAGTCTATCCACATCAACCGAAACCAAAGTGTCCTTTTCTCTGTTTTCACAACCTACCTTTTGATGTTGCTAAGTTTAATTGTTGAATAAACACAGGCAAGTATATGATAAGTCTTCTGTTGATTGTGTTTGAACTAAATGTTTAACTGATTATTAAACAAAATGTTATTTTAAACATTTTCCCTCTGCAACACTTTGTTTTTGAGATATTTTACTGTTACAATTTACCTGACTCACCCTGTATAATATATGTTTTTAACGCTTGTTCAGTATTTAATTTTTATTTATTTATTTATTATAAAGTTTTAAATTATTTATATTTATTTTTATTCAGTTGGAACAGAGATGTTTAACCAAGAGACTATTAACTGTTAGTATCTTTAAAATTTATTTATTTTTAATGTCTAATGTAAACTTTTTATAATTATCATTTATTCGAAATTTTCCATTAATTTGATAACATATATTTGAATAAAATTTTACTGAATAATTTATTTAATTTAGGATGTTTTCGATTGCATGGAATTTGATGAAGAATGCAATTGGAATTTAACAATGTATTTTATGAAGGTAAAATAATCTTTAATTATGACTTTACGTTTTATTATTAATGCCATAAAATTAATAATTTACAACATTGAATAAAATCACCTAATACTTTGTAACTATAAACTCCTAAAGCTGACCATTTTTGGGGGGTCGAATTTACACTTAAGCTGAATAAACTATAGCTTCGAGCCTTGGAGTGCAAGGATGCAGTTTAGGATTCGCACTTTTAAATTTTGTATTACAGTATTTACTGGCGAGTAAAGACTTTATATGCTGTAGCTTAAAATCACAAGTGTAAATCTAGCGCTGCATTTTCCTGTCGACTTTTTGTATTTTTATACGCATTTTATTAACTTACTCTGTCTTTCCAGATAACTTAATTTTTATCTACTCCCAATATCCGATCTAGTAAAAATTTTTCAGGGAGAAAATCTTGGAGACAAAATATTACATCAATAAATTTATGTTGAATTATTTAAATTCTGGGAGGTTTCTGACAAGTAGATTATAGAATACAGTATTGAATCTACAGAAAAAGACAGACAAAACGTCGCATGGTCGTGGGTGCAAGATTACATATCTCAATCACTGTTACGAATATAATTTGTGGAATTTATTACTTAATTTCAGAGTGAGCAAGTGCCCCGTTTGCCCCGCCTTCTGTGGAGACCCACGTTTCTAACAATGAACACCCCACGTTTTTAGAATACCAAGAATGCTGTTAAAGATTTTAAAAAATATATATATTTTTTACCTTTAAATGCATTTATGTGACTTTTAAAAATATTTTTCATATCTATATTGAGTGTTCATTTACAAATTGATTGCAAGATTATTAAATAAAAGAAAATTATAATAAACATTTAACCGACTTGTTAAACCATGTTGAAATTTTTTAAAATTCATTTAGAGAACAGAAACCTACACAAAAATGGAAAAAGATTTGAGAAATGCTGCTGGAGTAAGTTAAGTCTTTTTACAATATTTTCTTATTATTCTTATTTAATAACTACAATTATATAAAAGTCAATTAATATTTTCATATTTTAGTTAAAACACTTTAGCTAAATGTTTTATATTTAATCTTTTAAAGCAACCAAACAGTATAGAAGATTGTGAAGATTACGCGAAACGATTGGAAGTAAGATCTATTTGTGTTACTAAAAACCAAGCTCAAAGAACTGTTTTAAATTAAATTAAAAATTTTAAATAAAATTAAATAAATTTTTAACTTTAATCCTTGAACATAATAAAATTGCAAATAATATGAATTTCATAGCAAGAAGAATGCTCCATGTGTTCTGATAAAGATGATGACGATGAATTATACGGTGTAATATGTGATATCGTTCGTAGAACCAAAAATTGTGAAGTATCATGTAAGTATTTCTTAGCAAAATTGAAAATATCGTGTTTACGTATCTAATATATAGAAAAACGAATTTCAATCAGTTGAGATTTTAGGCACAGGCAGAATACAAACTTAAGTAATGTTTATATTCTGTACTTAGTGTGTTACTTACAGTTTATCCTCAACAGCATTGGATCATTGTTTTTAAATATAATGCATAAGCATTTTGTTTTCTTTTTTTTTGTTATAATATTTCTTAAAATCACTCATGCAAGTGACATTGCCAAGTGAAATTATTCGATTATCTTATTTTAAAATATTCCGAAATTGATCTAAAACTAATAATACCTAAAAATAATCTCAAATGTAAAATTTCTTGCTTTAAATTCAAACAGAACCACCACCAGAGTATATGTATTTCTATTGTACAATATTTTGGCACTGTATGGAACATCTCAAAGCAAAATTTGCTCTTAACATCTCTCAAAACAACCGAATTATGTAAAAACCTGTTAATAATTTTATTAATTGCTATATTAACAATTAAATAGTTATAAGAACACAGTTACTCTCATATCAGAAAATAAATTTAAAGAGATAATTTATAATGAACGATAAAATGTCTATTAATAATTGAAGTAGCAAGTCAACCCTTGAATTTTTCAATTAAGTCGCCGAAATGTTTATGATTGTTGTGTTGATAGGGGTATTCTCGACTTATAAGAGAAAGAACAACAATAGTTAGTTACGTGTAACCACCTGTAACAAGGGTCACTTTCATTCTAACAGTTTCTATGTACAGATGTAGTTTCTAAGCTGTCTTAAATAAATACGTGTAAATACAGAAAAAAACATTATGAATACAAAACCTTAAAATGTTAAAAGCCTTATATATATATATATATTTTTTTTTTTAACTTTGTACAATTGAGATGCTATTTATTTTAATCTAAAATCGTGTTTCATATTTATTCAAATATTTTTCATTATTCTATTTTAATACTCGTGAAATTTTTAGCGCCTTATGGTGTAAGTAGGGATCACTGCATGAACATTTTCAATACTTGTGTTGTGAAGAAAATTAATGAATCAATGGTAAAATGTTTTGAAATAATACATATAATTTCTGTCAAAACTCTAAATTTATTATTAATTAATGTTATTTCATCATTTAGGTACATGAAGTCGATGTAAGTTGCTGCAAATCTTCTCTTAATAAACCAGGCGACTATTTCGAGGTATAAGATGGATTTCACTCATTAATATTCTTTATAAATTACAAATTAATTTTTTTGTTATAAATTTTATTAATATATTAAAATATGTATATATAAATAACTCCGTTTATTTAGAATAAAGAAGATTGTGAATCACCCAAGTATATGCCGGTATTTACTTTTCTATATTAATGTAGTATTATAATTATTGATTTGATTGTATAATTGTTATTATTATATTTTTTCAGACAATAATGGACTGCATATTGAAAGATGAACATTGTAAACCAGAAATAATTGAATATTTTGAGAAGGTAGGATCTATTTACGTAATTTACGAAATAGTTTATTCATTTTGTGAATATTTATTTCTCTTATAATGTATAATCTTAGAATGGAGAAATTTTGGAAGAATTTGAAACAAAATTAAATAATGAAATTGGTGTAAGTATATAAACTTAAAATATTTTTATATCAAGTATGCGAAGACTTAAAATTATCTGTTTAAAAATAATATCGTTCGATCTTTTCCTGTTTAAATTGCAAAACACATGATTCGGAAATTATTTATATTGCAATTTAATCTTAGATCTTAGCATTTAACAAAAGGATCTAACTCTAACATAATCTTGTGATAATTTTTTAAGTATCTATATTATGGACTAAGTGATTAATACGGGCATTATTCATAATGACTAGGCATTATGAATAATGACAAACAAAATCGGGAACTGTAACAATTTCAGGTTTTTTATAATAATTTACCAGATTGACCGGTCACTATTAATACTGCTATAATCTGATCGGGCAAAGTGATGATTAATACCTTTAGGAGTTATCATTCGACATACACTAGCCAATCAGCAATCGCGTCTGAGTTGCGTATGCTTATTGAGTTTAGTATTAAATTTTAAATCCATGCCATCAGTAGTTAATCTTGAGCGACATTTTAATTTTACCTTTGTCTCTTAAAATAGTGTTTCTTTCCTTGAGAAAGTGAAGATCGTGGAGCAATTATTAGGTGACGTGAATAGCCGCTTCAACAACCGATTAAATGAGTCAATTAATAGCAGCAAAATGTCAAAACAGTCAAATTTTTACAAAATCAGTATATTTGATACGGTCGCAAGCCGATGACCAATATAAATTTATGTTCGTCTACCATGACCACCTTGCTGAATTCGTTCAACGACGACCATTAAAAACCGAAATGACTGTAGATGTAGCCTATGTTGTTTTAGACATTTTTACAATATTTGGTTCACCGAGTACTCTACAAAGCGATAACGGCAGAGAATTCGCCAATAATGTCATCAAAGAACTGTAGTATGTTGCCTGAATTGAAATTGGTGCATGGAAATCCCGAGAACTGAAAGTCAGAGTTCAATAGAAAGACGTAATCAAGACGTAGAAAATATACTTAGTTCTTGGTTGGAGACTGATAACACTAACAAATGGTCGGAATGATTACGTTTTGTACAACCGATGAAAAATCGAGTGCATCATACTTGTGTAAATTGCATCTTCGATGAGGTCATGTTTGGAGCAATGTTAAAAGTTGGACTAAATAGTTTTATACCTGATAAATCATCGACCAAGATTAACACAAAGGAAGATTTAGAAACTCTTTTCAAAACTAGCAACAAGGAATTTTTTTATAACAAAAATGACATTCCAGAAGTTTTTCTTTAAGTTGATATTTTATTTGAATTATAAATTTGTTAATAATACTTTTCGTTAATATTAGTTTAATTAATATAATTAATAAATAAACAATAACATTAATACCCGATACATTCTAACCTACAACGCCATCAATGCCGTAAGATATCGGGCTAAATAAAAGCTATAATATTATATAATTACGAAATAATTTGGTACTGAAGTGAGGCGTTAGTCGCCATCTCTTATTAACTTTAATTACTTAATTTTTAAAATAATTTATAAATACTGGAAAAAAAAATCGGCCCGGAGCAGGAATCTGAACCCACAACTCCTGCTTACTGTCAAGTCCTCCTCCGGGCCGATTTTTTCTTCCAGTATTTATAAATTATTTTAAAAATTAATTTATTAAATTATAATTATGAAAGTTAATAAAAGATGTCGCCTATCGTCTCACTTTAGTACCAAATTATTTTGTAATTAAATAATATTATAGCTTTTATTTAGCCCGCTATCTTCCGGCATTGATAGCGTGTAGAATAAAATTAATAATATTTACTTTTACAAGATCTCATGTTGTTTTTAAAACACTAAAATAATTCATAAAAATAAATAATTCTTAATGAAAAACGTGGAGATTTTTTAAAAAATCAAATTGTCTAAAGGGAATGTGGCTGTATTCATAATGTGTGATTAATTTCATAAATTAGTCGATATTTATCAGGCTAAGCAGCCAGTTTAGTCATTATTCATAATGGCTGGGCATTATATATAATGCCCTATTAATCATTTGGTTTATAACATATATAATTACTGCTCGAATAATATTTTACAATTAGTCTAAGAATCTTTGATTAATTTATTTCTGTGATACATCTATGTTCTATATCAAATGTTTTTTTTTTATGTTATAAAAATGTTTACATTCTTAACGTCTAAGTCTCAAAGTCCCGGGACGTCCCGGGTTTTGATCGTGAGTTGTCTCGTGTCCCGGGACTTTGAGAATGTCGAGACTTCCCAAACCCTAATACTTAGTCAATCCCGGGATTCCCAGGATTATTTCGGTATTGAAAATTAATAAAAAATAAGGTCTTACAGAAATCAGCTCTTTAATCAACAAATCAAAATTTAGAAAAAATCAACGAAATTAAAATTTTGACAAAAATCAACGTATTTTACTGTATACGCCTAGCTAATCGAATCACTCTAACTAATCAGACTTAGAGTTAGACTAACCAGATTTAAAATCACTGTCTTCATGTTAAAGTTATTCTTTTTCAAGCATCAGTGAGTTCTCTTTAAACATACATAAATTGAAAAAACCTTTATGCAGGGCCGAATTTACATAAGGGAATTTGGGGCCGGTGCCCAGAGCAACTACCCTATTACATCGTATTATTAAAATACAAAAAACGCAATAAACTATGTTTAGACACACATTATTACCGCGACAGCCTAGTATGGCCTAATCATGAGGGCCACAGGCAGAGAAAACCAAACCCGGGAAAAAACATATGAAACATATTGGAAAATTCCGGGAAAAAATTTTACATAGGTATTTTTCAATTAAATTAAAATAATTAGTTTTACACAATAAAATATATGTATGTTTACAATAACCTTATTTTTAAATGAAATTTACAACTTCCTAGTTGAAATCTAGTTGAAAGTGCAGTATTTTGTGTAAATTTTCTAAATCATCAAATTGACTACTCTTAAAAGGGGCCTCCACCGTATTTGTGCCCACGGCCTCTGATTGTTAAATCCGGCCCTGGTCATCTAACAGGTAACCCAGTGAGAATTGCTTGCATATCATTTTAGTTCAAAATACAAGAAGTTTTATATTAAAATAATAGGCAAGTAATTCTGTTAAGAGCACTGGCACTGAACGTTTCGCTTCATGCAGTCTATTTTGCAACTTTTTTAAAATGGTGTCAATCCCGAAAATCTCGGGATCAGAGAACTTAATCCCGAAAATTTCGGGACTAAAAAGTGGTCGGGATCCCGGGATCAAATCCTCTAGCCACGACCCACGAGGGTACCACAACGACACTTTGTGGTACTGCAAAATATAGAGCGGAGAAACACCAACTTCCACAGCTGTCGAGAGGGAGGAGGTGGAGATTATTCCCGGATCTACAAAAGTTGACGATTCCTACACTTATAAATTATTATTATTATTATTATATATTTTTTTCTAACTAGAAACAAAACCTTGACGACTACTCTTTTATTAATAAAGAAACATTATTTAACGTATTTCGTTAGTTTTCAAGCAAAAAATCTCGAAAAAGCCCGCTGTACGCTCGGGCTCCGTACAAGTGCTCAATAGCCTGAATACTTTTTACATCGTATTATTAAAATACAAAAAACGCAATAACTGTATATTGATAAAGGAGTAGGAGTGACACAAGAAAAAACTTACTGAGTTGAGAGTGCCACTATTAGAAAGAAGTTGAAAAACACTGGATTGAGCGATGATAATGGTCATCATAATTACGATCCTGAATTAAAATCTAGTCTAAAATAAAGCGACAATTAATTATTTTTAAGTGATTAAATTATTATTTGATTTTAGAGTTTTTCAATTCTCTTTTCTAACAAATGTCATAATTACTATATAAATAGTAACTATGACATCCATTTTATTATAAAATATTTTCTCTTCTTTCTATTTGTGTATGTTATCATATATATTATACACTTATGACTGTATAGGACTAAATTATGTCTGTGTGTAATAACCATGTGCTGAAATTTGCTATTTCAAAAAATACCTAACCAATTCTAACTGTTTCGGAAGATAAAACGTGAATATATTTTAGCATCTAATGAAAGTAAGCGTTTCCTGTAATGTCTATCGACTTATTAGCATATGGCGTGAAACAAAACAGATGTTTTCGCAATTCCTGATGTATTCTAAATGCTTTCTAAAAAGTAAAAATATATAAAGATACAAGAATATAGAAGAAATTATAATTAATAATTGCTAATAATCTTTAAATATTCAAGTAAGACTTAAATAATATTCTGACATATGACCAGAAATTAATAGAAAATTAACTTTTCTAGATTCCTCCGGACACAAGTCAATGCGAGAATTATTATGCAAAGTCAAAGGTAATATTATTTCATACTTTTTGATATTCTCAGAATTCACAGAAATAAAATAAAGTTACAAAGAATATCATTAATATTTTATTTTTGTAAGACGTATATACAAATTATATTTAAATGAAAAAAATAATTTACATTATAAAATGCATTTAAAAATACGTAATTATTATGAATAAGTTATTGGGCTATTGACAATATAACACGATGTTCAGCTTCAATAGATACCTTACTTTTTTTTAACTATGATTAACCACGAAGTTTTCAAAATCATAAATGCTATTAAAATTTCACTTGTTACACAGAAAGTTATTAATCTTAGCTTTATTTTAATAAAATGTCTAAACAATTTGACTGTTCGATGTTCTCATTCATAATTAGAACCTTGAATGAAAATCAGGAGGAGGTAGATTCATACACCCGTGCATGTCTCATACAGTTGAATAGTGTTTGTATTTGTATCTCGCTTCTTAATAGCTCGTTTGTTTACTTTTATATCATGTTTTTGAATTTATTTGTTGTCTATTTCTTTTATTTTTTTTCTCAACGCTTGGTGTTATTTAACAGGCTTGTGAACCAGAAAACAATAAATAACTAATTCGTTTATCTGTAGACTTTTTTCAACTCTTCAGTCGTTCTGTCGACATTCAATTGTTCACTAATAATATATCATCGATACAATGTAAAAATTAAAAATAAAGAAAGAAATGTTTTGTTACTTAATATATATATTACAAAAATTTAATAAATTGTTTTGCTAATTTTCAGCATTATTTTTATATTAACCGTTTATATCACTTATTTAAATTTTAAAAAATATTCTATTATCCTATTTTAATTGTTTATTATAACGTTATTTCTAGGAAATAACTTTGATGGAATGCCACAAAAACACAGATAGTAAATTGTACCCACTATGCAATTTATTCGTAGAGATTTTACACAAAGAACCTAATAATTATATACATGATGATTTATATAACAATGTAAATGATAATGTAAGCAATTTTATGATAATATTCGTAAATTTGATTGACAATTTTTTCATTTTACATTAAATCAATTACATCTTATGATATTTATATAATCTTTTATTGTAATTGAAATTAAATTTAAAATTTAATTAAAGTTATGTATTCTAAAATACAATTCTGTTTTTGCAGTTTGACAACAGACTGAAGAAATGAACTTTCTAACAGGTCAACAGCGATTACATCGTTTAATAAACATGAATTTAAAAAATAAAATTTAATTATTGGAAGTTTTTCTAATTGTTTATAAATAAAGAATTTGTTTGAAGCATATATACAGTTTTATATTAATCTTTTTCAGATTAAGTAAACATTACATTCTACAGAATTTCATTTACTTGTGAATTAAAAAATAAACTTTAGAATCGTTTAATTGAAACAATCATTTAATTAACTAAATTAAATTGTAAAAAATAATAAAAATTAATATAATGATACATTGTGGATCATTTTAATCGATACAGCGAAATAATTAAAAAAATACACATCTAAAATATATATATATATATCATTGAACCAAAAAATGTTAGTTTCGAGGGAGTCACAAAATGAAACTATTGGTTTCATTACAGATGGCTCTGCAATTGGTTATAATAGGGTAAAAATACATTTTCTTCCTATTTTTGTTGCATATTGCATTCAACGTCAAAAATAAACAAACTTTTATCTAAAATACTTCTTTGAAAGATGCACTCATCAGAAGTTATGAGTGAAATTTTACGCAGCTTTCACACAGTAAAGTTTTCTTTGAAAAAAGTCATCAAAAACTATTATTATTTAATAGAATCATTTTTTAAAAAATATTATTATTTACAAAAACGCTATTACCACAGCATGTGTTTTTTCATCACAGTAAGCTTGTCATAAAGAAATTTTGATATTTTTAGTGGAATCACAAATGCAGTAATACAGTAATCGTTTCGTAATTGTTTGTGCTTCTCGTTCAGTTATAGACTTGATCGTTCTGATCTACACCTATTTTCGACCATCTGAACCAACCCTGTTCATTTTGGTTTCGTCTGATCAGACAACCTCTTCCAATCTTCCAATGTTTTAGTCTTCACAGTTAAGACACTACCTTTGATATGATTGGTAAGTTTAGGCTTATTAGGCTAAATGGTCATGTTATGTTTTAGACTTAGTGAATAGTTGAAGTATTCACTTGTACTCCTAAGCCATCTATCCATTGTCTTTACTTGTAATGCCGTGTCTCACCATAACGTCCGCTCGTTATCAAACGTATAAAGTATCTTTTTGTTTTGGCATTCAATACCTTCTTCCTGCCAAGTCTTAAATTTTGATGATATGACAGATCACTATTTTTCATTCTCGACACCCTCGAACGTCCAACTGCAGCTGCCAAAGTTGTTCGTTTTCTCAATAGATAATCCTTTCTTTAGCGGGTCATTCGACAGCTTTCTCTTGCTGATGCAATCAAGCAGCAGCTCATTTGCTTATTTATACTTGACGTGTTAATATGCTTTGGAGGATTTTCACATTAAGTGTAAAGAAAGATTCCTAATAAAACGAGAAGAGAGTGCTGATAATTAAAATCAGAGTCTACTAAACGATAAAAGTGTTATTGCAATTGACAAAAACCTTTAACTAATCAACAAATCGTTACTACTTATTTATTTATAATGAGATAAAATCCTCGCTTTTGTGACTACGTTTGAAATTCCCCTGTAAGACTGCAGAAATTTTAATATAAATCTTATTCCATCATGATAACCACTTAGCCTCACTTAAGTGGCCAAGATAGGAGTATCTTAAAGCGATATTTATCCCAGTTTACGTAGTCAACAAAATAGAAAAATTCAACGTAGTGATTAAAGGACTTTAAATAAGATTTGGTGCTATAGTTTTGGAACTGTTCCCCGAGTACACTCACACAGATGATATTCAGATAAAATATTCTTTATTTACACTGGGCAAATTAAATTTATCTTTGAAATTTTATAAGACATAAAACAATTATATATAAATTTTTCAATAATTTTACACAAAATCTGATTGTATTGTGTAAAAATGTACTTTAAATTACCGATTATGGGTCTATGTTACTCACACTCACTCGCAACAATCTACGAAGTAAAATATCGATGAGTAGTAATAATTTATAAAAGGTTATTTATAAAATTTATAAAAAATTTATTATCATCATCATTAAAAGGCAGTAGACACAATATGTCTACTGCCTTTTATTGATGATAATAATGTGGGTACCGAGGAGGGACGACCAGGTCAGACCTCTGTCTAATTTCGGCTAACAAGTCGGAGGGACTTGCCCACGTGTCAGAGAAGGCTTATTTGTCGGTACGAATCCCGTAGGGACGGGACTACGTTTCATCCGGTCGAGTGTAGGAGGGAAGGTGGAGTCGTGGTAAGGCGATAAGCGAATATTCAAGCAAACAAGACACCATTTAACAGGATAACAACGATTTAATGGAAAACAAAATATACGTTACAAAAATCTGACATAAAAGGGGTAGCATATAAAAAGCTATATATCCCTACCACGCGAAGAGAGAGAGAGAGAGCTCACATAAATGGGTTCCATACCTCTTGGACAATCAGTAATTCAAATATGCTGTTCGTCACGATGATCGAATATTCCTTTTTAGGGAAGGGTCGGTGGCACTTGAGGCACAAAAGTCAAATATATTCCGTAGGCACAAAGGGTAAGATCGCGACTCGATCTAAATCGATGATTGACTCTTCTCTCCGGTGGGAAGGAAGCGTCTTATGTAGCTTTTTGCTGGGAAAGTTGGTCACGTGAATGTGCTTAGGCCATAGGTGTTCCCGGGATTGGAAACAATACGGCGAATTCGGGCGCTAACTATAAACTTAAGTTGCAAGATGATCTGTACTCAGCGTAAGAACAATGGATAGTTGACAGTTATACGGCCGGGACGCATATTTTCTCGTCCAGGACCGTTTTTTTCGGCAGGATGTTTATAATAGGAACATTTTCGATTCAGTATAGGGAACAATTTATTATAATTCGGATTATATTCGGATTATATCCGGATATAAGAAAGGGGTAATTATTAATTCGGATATAATTTATTAAAACTTTACGTTCAAGGGGATTTCCAGATCTCAAATTCAAAACAAAAATAAATATATAGAGAAAACAATTATATATAAATTTTTCAATAATTTTACACAAAATCTGATTGTATTGTGTAAAAATGTTCTTTAAATTACCGATTATGGGTCTATGTCACTCACACTCACTCGCAACAATCTACGAAGTAAAATATCGATGAGTAGTAAAAATTTATAAAAGGTTATTTATAAAATTTATAAAAAAATTATTATCATCATCATTAAAAAAATTATCATCATCATCCTTTTAATGATGATAATAATAATAATCAGTGCATTTGATTTAATAATTTTTCTCAGTTTTTCTGTGAAAATACAATACTCAAATAAAACTTTTACTAACATTTCACGAACATATTATAAGAGTTATTGGGTATCTCTCGGAAAATCAGAGATGATCTTGCAGCCATGAAATCTCCGAATAACATGTTTTTGTTCGACATTTAAGGATTTATTATTATTAATATTTTTTCTGCGACAGTTTTAAAGATAAACCGATATTATTTGTCACTCTTTAAACAGGGTGGGCTCATATTAGTATTTTGTTCGTTTTGTTTAGAACAAAATATTTAAAAAAAATATATAAAATTAAACAAAAATAAAAGTTTTAAATATCGACATCAAGCGGTCTGTAGTCGTATGAATTTAAACACCTAAATAAATAATTGGGATTTCCCGCATTTTATTTTTCTTTTACTTTCGTGGTTCTATTACATTTATAAGAGGAAAAGTATGGCGATCGGTTAAAAAATGAGCCACAAAATTTTCACATATTTGCACTCAGAACACCTTGAAACATCGAGAATTGCAAAAATATTTCGGTGGTAATTTTTGTATGTATGAATGTTTAGATGTGTTTGTGGGGGGCACGATTTTGTTTACTCAATTTGAAACTTAATAACTCCCGTGATTTTTGTCGAAAATTTCTGAAATTTTTCACGGAGGTTTGTTTATTAGGTGGATTGATGCTGTTAAATTTTGATGATTAAAGGTCGACGGGGTGGACAGATAAACGGGGTCGTGTGTCATATCTCGATTACAGTCAGACTTAATAAGGATTTTACTCATTATCGTCATTTATAATTTTTTTATAAAACTCATTCCTACCCTCAAAATTAAGCTTTCTGCTATTTTATAATAATTAAAAATATAAAAAAGTCTTTAATAATAAAATATCATAGCAAATAACATCACACATGCAATATAAATTTTGGTTCGCGTAGTAATGATTGTTTCATATAACTTTCGACTATCGAAATCGACGTCATTTTTTACAATTCAATCGATTTTATTTAAAAATGATGTTTTACTTTTATTGATTTTCTATTTAAAACCAAGGAAAAAATTTAATTAATCCGTTTATCTTGCATCTTTTTGAATAAAAGGAAAAGGAGAGTTTATAAAAAGTAATTAGATTTAAAATCAATTGCATAAAACGATTATCGACTTATTTTTTATTCAATAATTTGAGAAATTCCCGAATATTGAATTTCATAATTTTTTTCCGAATTTTGATTTAAATATTTTTTTTTCCAAGCAATACGTTAATAGTGTCAATAGTGCATTTGAAAAGCAAAGAGTAGACGTAATTATATAAATCACTGCACCTGTTTAATATACACAAACGGAAGTAATTTAAGATCTGTTCGAATTCCGAAAATTCATTATTCGGAGTGAACATGAAATGTTTAAACATCTTCGTCATAACGTCTTTTCTCTTTATTAAAGAGATTTATGGAAATAGTAAGACTGAATTACTAATTAGTTTGTCTTAGATAATTATAAATTTCTATTAGCAGAATTTAATAAAATTATTATTATGCTCTTCGTAGTCAATTAAAATAAGAAAATATATTATTAAATATAGTTTTTAATATTTAAATAATTATTTCATCCATTATATAGAAGAAACATGTTTGACTAAAGCCGATTATAGAATGTTTGATTATAGAATTCAGATAGTTGTTAATAATATTTAACTCGCGTTGCAAAGCGATTTTAGTTGGTGCTAATAATAAAAGATCATCTGCGTATAATATATAGTGATAGGATTTTCCAGAGATTTGAATTCTTTCATATCACTTAGAAATAATTTATGAATATCATGTAAATAAAAATTAAACAGGTATGACGATAGCGGTTCTCCTTGTAATAATCCACGGTTTAAGTTTAGTTCTGGAAATATTTGGTTATCGTGACTAATAGTAATTCTGTAGATTGAAAACAGTTTGGCAATAGTATCTGAGAATTTTTTTCCAGAGCCACAGATTTGTAGTTTATTTACCAGAGTTGGAAAATTGACTGAATCGAAAGCTTTGGATATATCGATGAAAGCTGGGTAGATTTTTCTATGCCTTTTTATTATGTAGATTTGTATTATTGATATTAAGAAGAATAATGCCATTTCGGTTCCTTTTGATTTTTTAAATGCGAATTGAAATCTCGAGTTCAAATTAAGTTCCTCTGTCCAACGTTGGAATCGTAAAGCCAGTATAGAAGCAAAGCATTTTCGTAGTGTTGGCAATAAGGCTATTTGACGATAATTTGCAGGGTCTTTTCTGTCTCCTTTTTTGTAAATCATTAATAATTTTGCTGTATTCCAAGTTTCCGGAAAGAATTAAATAGTTCAAGCAGTACACGTTTTCCAGATGGTGGTAATAATTTTAAAAATTTCACTGTAATAAGGTCGATTTCAGGTGAGGATTTTGTTTTCATTTTATTAATTGATGCATCCAATTCGTCATAGGTAATTATCGAAGTCAAAATTTCATTATCTGAATTCATCGGCTCTATATTAGTTAAATTAGTTATAGCATTTACTCTTTTAAAATAGGATGACCAGGTTAAAAAGTCAATTTGCGAATGATTCTCGGAATGATGTCTACGTAATTTTTGAACTGTTGACCAAAACAGAGAATTATCTTTATTTAACATTAGTTGATGTTCTAAATTTTTAAAATATTTTATTTTCTTGGATTTTAGCAGATTATGATACATTGTTTTATGTTTCTTGTAGTTTATAAGATTTACTTCGTTTGACTTGTTCCTAAACTGCTTTAAGGCTTTATTTTTCTTTAGTTTGGAGATATAACATGTAAAATCACACCATGGTTTCTTGAACTTCAGTTTATTATTGTTAAATTTTTTTATCTTAATGAATTTTTTAATTTGATTTTCCAATTGAGAATATATCTTTATTCCATTACCCGATATGATTTTTGGCAAATTTTTAATTTTTTCTCCAATTAGCAGTTGAAAATTTAAATAATCATAATTTATTTTGTGGTAAGGTTGAAATTTATTATTATTAACTTGGATATTAGACACTTCAAAAACGGTCTTGACCGGGAAATGATCAAATAAGTCACAATTTAAAACTAAAATTTCTACACATAAATCAGATAGCAATTCGGAACATATCGTTAGATCTATTACAGAGCTTCCAGTATTAGTAATTTCAGATGGATAGTCATTTTTTATTCTTCCGTTTAAAATTATTTGTTGCGATTGTTGAGTGTATTTTACTAGTTGAATACCAAATCTGTTATAATTTTTATGTATTGATTCTCGGTTAGAGTGAATTAGCTGATTTGGACCTTTATAATCTGAATCTATCATCTGTGCTATTCTAGAATTAAAATCACCAAGCAGCAATATATATGGAGAAATAATTTTCCATTTTTCAAGATTTTTAAATATGTCATTTAGTAAGTCTGACTGATCTGGTGGAACATAAACTAGCATTACTATAATTAACTCTTTGAATAAATAATGCATATCAGAATTATCGATTTGTAATAAGGTTAAAATATAATTAGCTGCTTTTTGTACACATTTGATAGAACCAATGTTTTTTCTTATTAGTAAACAGAGTCCTCCATACGATCTCCCAGGACCTACTGGTTTCTGAGCCTCCACAGATATAATTGTATATTCTATTTTATTATTGAAGGTTTCATTGGCTGGTGAAACTAACCAGGTTTCGGTTATGCTCAAAATATCAGAGTTAAATAATAATTGAGAAAACTCCTGGGTTTTTATTTTGTGGATTAATCCTTGGGAAATCCAATTTGTGATATTTAATTTAAGATTACTTGAGATTTTTGTACCCAGATTTTTTTCATATTCTATTTCTGGAATAATTAAGTTATTGGGTTTTTCTGAAGAGAATACAACAAAAAAATCATCAACGTTTACTAATTTATCCTGAATATAGCTGTATGTAATTTTTTGACGATTTATTATCAAATAATCATCACGGAGTTTAACTGGAATCCTTGCTTCTTTAAGTCCAAATAATATGGTAAAAGTTTTTTCTTCTCTTGCGAGAATCTTTGGTTAAATCAGGTGACATATTAATTTCTTGCCAGTTACCTACTGTCTTGTTATATTTCAACTTATTAAACGCTGCAACGATTCGGGTGTACTATAGATTACCACCTATGGAATTTCGGGTCTTTGGGTATATATCTGAACTCAGGAGACCGAGACGAGTTCAACGATACCCTACTTTTGGACCGGAGACAAAAAATAAAAAAGTTATCATACTTTTTTCCAGCGATCGCGCGATGATAGGGAGTCGCGTCGCTCTCTCCGCTAAGTCGCCCTTGCTATCGCGATCGGAAGTCGCGTCGCTTGCCGTTAAAATTGCCTTTAATAGACGTTTCCCCGCTTTTTTTACTTTGTTCAAGAACTACCGTGAATCAATAACTAGTGACGTTTAGCACATGGCGGCCTGCCAGCGGCTCCCCTCCGGGAGGTCAGTCGGGAGCACGAACAGTGGGAACGGCCGCCATGTTCGCTGCCATAAGTAACATTAACCGAAATGGCGATCGCGCGATGATCGGAAGTCGCGTCGCTCTCTCTGCTCTCGTATCGCGTGTTTAACCCTACTGGAGATGACCGTAGTCCGACGTCATGGTTTGCAGACTACCGCAAGATGGCAGTACTAGCAACTATGGTGCTGTCTTCGTGACAGCATTAAAAAAGTATGGGTGTACTATAGATTACCACCTGTAAAATTTCAGGACTTTGATTATACAGGGTGGGCCAACGAAAACGAAACGGCAGAGTGTTCGTGTTCGTCCAAGCAAATTGCTCGGACAGGTCGATTTTATTCTCGAGGGGACATCTTATGCAATAAAGTTTTTGCGAATCTGAATATTAACTAAACAAACATTTTTTTTTTCGAAATAAATGTTTGTTTAGTTAATACAAAATAAATGAGTTTTTAAAATTATTCGTTGTCTGTTGTATTCAGAATCGCAAAAACTTTATTGCAAAAGATGTCCCCTCGAGAATAAAATCGACCTGTCCGAGCGATTTGCTTGGACGAACACGAACACTCTGCCGTTTCGTTTTCGTTGGCCCACTCTGTATATTTGAACTCAGGGGACCGAGACGAGTTCAACGGTACCCTATTTTTGGACCGGAGACGAAAAATAAAAAAGTTGTTATACTTTTTTAATGCTCTCACGAAGACGGCACCATAGTTGCTAGTACTGCCATCTTGCGGTAGTCTGCAAACCATGACGTCGGACTACGGTCATCTCCAGTAGGGTTAAACACGCGATACGAGAGCGGAGAGAGCGATGCGACTTCCAATCATCGCGCGATCGCTGGAAAAAAGTATGATAACTATTATTTTTCGTCTCCGGTCCAAAAGTAGGGTATCGGTCTCCCGAGTTCAGATATATACTCAAAGACCCGAAATTCCATAGGTGGTAATCTATAGTATCCCCAAAGATTCTATTTCTTAATTGATTTGATTTTAGTATTATGCACTTTATATGAATTTTCAGATTGGGTATTGAGTAAATATTTTCAATGTCTTCTGATTCATTACATAGTATTTTTAAAGTATTCGAAAAAAATTTTGTTAAGTCATTTTTCGTAATATCTTTGAGCTGATTAGTATAATAAAATATAATTATATTATTATTATTCATAGTGTTAGTCACAGTATCCATCTTATATTGAGTTAATCATTTTCTAGTCTTTGTTTATTAAATTCCATTTCAATTTTATCATTTCTCATATTTAATTGTTGAAGTTGATCTTTAAATTCTTTAATTTCATTCTGAATTATATTTATTTCTTGTCTTATGCGTGTAAATTGACTAACCAACTTTTCATTACTATTAGTTATCAGTTCAGCTATCTTAGACCATAATTGTGCTGTTGAAATGTCTATTTGTTCCGAAGGCAATTGTTCTTGAGAGGAGGTTAAATTAATTCGCTCACCTGTTTGTAATGATGATTCAGCTCTTCTAGGTTCGATATACTCGGTGATAAGATTTGATTCCGGTTCGAACAATATGATATTATCTGATAGCAATTTTTGTCGAATAAGTGGTGGTCTTCCTCTCTTTGTGGGAGTTTTCTGCAAGGGACCAGGATTCGGTTCTATACCAGCAATTAGCAGTAATATAATAAGAAACTTAATATTATTCATTTTTGTCGGAAAAAATTGAGTATTCTTCGTTTCTTGAAAAGAACTAGGCAGACTATGGAATTGTAAAGAAATTCACGCCAGCAGCTATGACGCTCAGAGCGCCCCCCCGATAACAAATTATTCGATTATCTTCATTTAAAATATTCCGAAATTGATCTAAAATAATACCTAATTAATACCTAAAAATAATCTCAAATGTAAAATTTTTTGTTTTAAATTTAAACAAAACCATCAGAGTATATATTTTTATTGTACAATATTTTGGCACTGTATAGAACATCTCAAAGCAAAATTTGCTCTTAATATCTCTCAAGACAACCAAATTATGTAAAAATCTGTTTATAATTTTATTAATTGCTATATTAATAATAAAATAGTAATAAGACAGTTACTCTCATATCAAAAAAATAAATTTAAAGAGATAATTTATAATGAACGATAAAATGTCTATTAATTATTGAAGGAGAAAATCAAGCTTCGAAATTTTTTAATGAAGAATTCTTTTAGAAAACATTACGAAAACACGAAGCCTTAAAATGTTAAAAGCCTCACATTCTTTCCTTAAAACTTTGTACATTAGAAATGTTATTTATTTTAATCTAAAATCATGTTTCATATTTACTCAAATATTTATGATTAATCTATTTTAATACTCGTGAAATTTTAGCGCCTAATGGTGTAAGTGAAAATCATTGCCTGAAAATTTTCAATACTTGTATTTTGAAGAAAGTTAATGAAACAATGGTAAAATGTTTTTGTAATAATATATATAATTTCTGTCAAAACTCCAAATTTATTATTAATTCATGTTAATTCATTATCTAGATACATGAACTCGATGTAACTTGCTGCAAATCTTCTCTTAATAAACCAGGCAATTATGTCGAGGTGAGATGAATTTTACTGATTCATATTCTTTATGAATAACAAATCAATTTTTTTTCGTATAAAGTTTATTAATATATTAAATATATATATATATATATTTATTTAGAATAAAGACAATTGTACGTCAAAATTATTTATGCCGGTATTTACTTTTCTATTTTAATGTAGTATTATAATTATTGATTTGATTGTATAGTTATTATTATTATACATGTTTTCAGATATTTGAGAACTGCATGCTTAAAGATGAACATTGTGCACAGACAATAATGGAATATTTTCAGAAGGTAAACTTTATTTACGTAATTTACGAAATAGTTTATAAAAGAAATAAATATTCACTAAATTAATTATGTCTAATCTTAGAACGGAGAAATTTTGGAAAAATTTAGTACAAAAATAGATAATGAAACTGGCGTAAGTAAATAAACTTAAAATATTTTTATATTAGACTATTATTAAGTACATGGAGACTAAAAATTAGCTATTTAAAAATAATATTGTTCAACCTTTCTGTTTAAATTGCAAAACACCTGATTCGGAAATTATTTATTTTGCAATTTAATCGTAGATCTTAGCATTTAACAAAAAGATCTAACTCTAACATAATCTTGTGATAATTTTTTAAGTATCTATATTATGGACTAAGTGTTTAATACGGGCATTATTCATAATACTTATTTATTATGAATAATGACAAACAAAATCGGGAACTGTAATAAATTTCAGGTTTTTTATAATAATTTACCAGATTGACCGGTCACTATTAATACTGCTATAATCTGATCGGGCAAACTGATGATAATACTTTTAGGAGTTATCATTCGACATACATTAGCCAATCAGCAATTGCGTCTGAGTTGCGTATGCTTATTGCGTTGAGTATTAAATTTTAAATCCATGCCATCAGTGGTTAATCTTGAGCGACATTTTAATTTTACCTTTGTCTCTTAAAATAGTGTTTCCTTCCTTGAGAAAGTAAAGATCGTGGAGCAATTATTAGGTGACGTGAATAGCCGCTTCAACAACCGATTAAATGAGTCAATTAATAGCAGCAAAATGTCAAAACAGTCAAATTTTTACAAAATCAGTATATTTGATACGGTCGCAAGCCGATGACCAATATAAATTTATGTTCGTCTATCATGACCACCTTGCTGAATTCGTTCAACGACGACCATTAAAAACCGAAATGACTGTAGATGTAGCCTATGTTGTTTTAGACATTTTTACAATATTTGGTGCACCGAGTACTCTACAAAGCGATAACGGCAGAGAATTCGCCAATAATGTCATCAAAGAACTGTGTAGTATGTGGCCTGAATTGAAATTGGTGCATGGAAATCCCAAGAACTGAAAGTCAGAGTTCAATAGAAAGACGTAATCAAGACGTAGAAAATATACTTAGTTCTTGGTTGGAGACTGATAACACTAACAAATGGTCGGAATGATTACGTTTTGTACAACCGATGAAAAATCGAGTGCATCATACTTGTGTAAATTGCATCTTCGATGAGGTCATGTTTGGAGCAATGTTAAAAGTTGGACTAAATAATTTTATACCTGATAAATCATCGACCAAGATTAATACAAAGGAAGATTTAGAAACTCTTTTCAAAACTAGCAACAATGAATTTTTTTTATAACAAAAATGGCATTTCAGAAGTTTCCTTTACGTTGATATTTTAATTGAATTATAAATTTGTTAATAATACTTTTCGTTAATATTAGTTTAATTAATACAATTAATAAATAAACAGTAACATTAATACCCGATACATTCTAACCTACACGCCATCAATGCCGTAAGATATCGGGCTAAATAAAGGCTATAATATTATTTAAGTACAAAATAATTTGGTACTAAAGTGAGTCGTTAGGCGCCATCTCTTATTAACTTTAATTACTTAATTTTTAAAATAATTTAGAAATACTGGAAGAAAAAATCGGCCCGGAGCAGGAATCTGAACCCACAACTCCTGTTTACTGTCAAGTCCCCCTCCGGACCGATTTTTTCTTCTAGTATTTCTAAATTATTTTAAAAATTAATTAATTAAATTATAATTATCAAAGTTAATAAAAGATGGCGCCTATTGCCTCACTTTAGTACCAAATTATTTTGTAATTAAATAATATTATAGCTTTTATTTAGCCCGCTATCTTACGGCATTGATGGCGTGTAGAATACAATTAATAATATTTACTTTTAAAAGATCGCATGTTGGTTTTAAAACACTTTAAAATAATTCACAAAAATAAATAATTATTAATGAAGAACATGGAGATTTTGCAAAAAATCAAATTGCCAGAAAGGAATGTAACTGTATTCATAATGTGTGATTAATTTAATAAATTAGTCAATATTTATCAGGCTAAGCAGCCAGTTTAGTCATCATTCATAATGGCTGGGCATTATATAATGTCCCATTAATTATTTGGCTAAACATATATAATTACTGCTGGAATAATATGTTACTATTAGTCTAAGAATCTTTGATTAATTCTATTTCTGTGATACATCTATGTTCTATATCAAATTTTTTCTTTATGTTATAAAAATGTTTACATTCTTCTTCTATTTCTTTAGTATTTTCATCTTTAATAATCGCGTTTTTCCTAATATTTAAAAGAATTTTTTCTGCTATTGTTTAAACAACAGCAGAGAATCTATATATATAATCGAGATGGGTTGATAATAATAATAATAATAATAAGCGCAGAGCCCAAACGGTTAGGGGTTGAAAGTTGAAATTTTGGTACACAGGGTACGTCACGAGAACGCACACTAAGGTGTTTGGAAAGTCAGTGGAATCATGCTCAACATTCCAAACGCCAATGTCAAACTTCTAGGCTTACAGGAAAGCGGCGCTGAACGTCCGACGTACACGTTTTTGCGTTTAAAACTTCGGCCTCAACCTCTCTATTAACATGCTAGTAGCCCGGACGCCCCCTAGTGGTCGTTCTAGCAACAGCGGTGTCATTCCGTATTATAAATAATAAAATTCATATAAATAATTACAAATAAAAATAATAATATATACTGTTAATAAATAAATTATACTTTTAATTTAAATAATAACTGAAAATCATAGCTAGCGACGCCCTTTAGTGCGCGTTTTAGGAATTCCCTGACAGATGACAGATATACAAACAGTGAGATCAATGGCTTATATAAGTAGATAGCGTGAAACAAAACAGCTAATGTTTTCGCACTTCCTGATGTATTCTAAATGCTTTCTAAAAAGTAAAAATATATAAAAATACAAGAATGTAGCAGAAATTATAATTAGCATTTTGCTAATAATGTTCACATATTCAAATAAGGTTTAAATAGTATTGTGATACATAACCAGATATTAATTAAAAAATTAACTTTTCTAGATTCCTCCGGACACAAGTCAATGCGAGAATTATTATGAAAAGGCAAAGGTAATATTTTTCATACTTTTTGATATTCTCAGAATTTACAGAAATAAAATCAAGTTACAAAAAATATCATTAATATTTTATTTTTGTAAGATGTATATACAAATTATATTTAAACAAGAAAAATAATTTACTTTATAAAATGTATTTAAAAATACGTAATTATTATGATTAATTTATTGGGATATTGACAATATAAGACGATGTTCAGCTTCAATAGATACCTTACTTTTTTTTAACTATGATTAACCACGAAGTTTTCAAAATCATTAATGCTATTAAAATTCCAATTGTTACACAAGAATTGTTATTAATCTTAGCTTTATTTTAATAAAAAGTCTAAACAATTTGACTGTTCGATGTTCCCATTCATAATTAGAATCTTGAATGAGAATTAGGAGGATGTAGATTCATACACCCGTGCATGTCTCATACAGTTGAATAGTGTTTGTATTTGTATCTCGCTTCTTAATAGCTCGTTTGTTTACTTTAATATCATGTTTCTGAATTTATTTGTTGTATATTTCTTTTACTTATTCTCAACGCTTGGTGTTATTTAACAGACTTGTGAACCAGAAAACATTAAATAACTAATTCATTTATCTGTAGATGTTTTCAAGTCTTCAGTCGTTCTGTCGACATTCAATTGTTCACTAATAATATATCATCGATACAATGTAAAAATTAAAAATAAAGAAAGAAATGTTTTGTTACTTAATATATATATTACAAAAATTTAATAAATTGTTTTGCTAATTTTCAGCATTATTTTTATATTAACCGTTTATATCACTTATTTAAATTTTAAAAAATATTCTATTATCCTATTTTAATTGTTTATTATAACGTTATTTCTAGGAAATAACTTTAATGGAATGCTCCAAAAACACAGACAATAAATTGTCCGCACATTGCGATTTGTATGCAGAGATTTTAAACCAAAAATCTTAATTACATACATGATGATTTATATAACAATGTAAATGTTAATGTAAGTAATTTTATGATAATATTCATAAATTTGATTGACAATTTTTTCATTTCACATTAAATTAATTACATCGTATGATATTTATATAATCTTATATCGTAATTGAAATTAAATTTTAAATTTAATTAGTTCTTTATTGTAAAATACAATTTTTTTTTGTTGTAGTTTGACAACAGAGTGAAGAAATGAAATTTCTAACAGGACAACAGCGATTACATCGTTTAATAAAGATGAATTTAAAAAATGAAATTTAATTATTGGAAGTTTTTCTAATTAAAATAAAGAATTTGTTTGCAGCATATATACAGTTTTATATTATGATTTTTTAGATTGAGTAAACATCACACTCTACAAAATTTCATTTATTCATGAATTAAAAAGTAAATTTTAGAATCGTTTAATAAAAAGAATCATTTAATGAATTAAATTTTTAAATTGTAAATAATATTTAAAATCAATGTAATTATACATGGTCGACCATTTTAATAGATTCAGCGGAATAACTCAAAAAGTACAAATTCTAGAAAAAAACAAAAAAAAAAATATCATTCAACAAAATATGTTAGAATTTGTAGAAACCACAAGATGAGAGTATTGGTTTCTTCATAAATTGCGCTACAATTTGCGAAAATTGTGTAAACTTTATTTTCTTTGATTAAAAAAAACTCCATTGTTATTGCATATTCTGATTGTGCATCAAAAATAAACAGTTTTATCTTAAACATTTTCTCAAAAAATGCACTTTGAAGTTATGTGCCTTTGAAATCTTATGCAGAATCTTATAATGCACTAATAAATCTGTGAAGTTCGCTAAAAAGGAAGATAAATTCGAAAAAAGTCACCAGGAAACTATTATTATTCGGTGGGATCATTTTTTTTTTTAAATAATGAACGTGTACAAAAACTACTGCCACAGCACTAATCTGGTGATAATGCATACCGAAATTCGGTGGTTATCGAAAGGTAATGATTTTTAAGTACGATTATTCGAATTATGAGAATAATTACTTATTTTTTACAATTGAGCAAAATGAATATAGTTGTTACCCGAGTAACAATATATGGTGCTGAAAAGTGACATTTTTAGCAGACTTATTTGATCATTTTAACCAGGAAAATATTTTATCAACTGATCTTCCTGAGAAATTTCAGAAATTTTCGACACAAAGCACAGGCGGTATTAAACTTCAAAGTGGGTGAACAAAATTGTCCCTCCACACACTAACATCCATACATACAGAAAAACCTCGGATTTTTTTTTTTTTGCATTTCTCGACGTTTCAATGTACCCCGAATCCAAAAATGTAAAAATCTTGACGGGTCATTTTTTTGACTGATCGCCATACTTTTCCTCATATATAACAGCTGGAAAAGTTAAAAAAAAATCTGGCAAGGACTTTCTTAAATGGATCATTAGAAAGTCCGATCATTTTCAGTTATAGTAGGATATAAAATTTAAGTAATATATAGCATAAAAGGAAATTATGATAAAAATTTGTTTTAAAAATAACATGTAAAATGAATTTATATGAAATAAAGTTTGTATTATAAATTATAAATGACAATATTCAAGTTAAAAATAGTCCTTTATTAATAAAATAAAATAAAATAGACAAAACCCTGAACAACGTTCACTGATAGAAAAGTAAAAAATGATTGTTATTTGAAGGTTATTTCATATGCATTGTTTAGAAAATGCTCTCTGTTTAGAAATTGCCATTGTTTGCAGCTTGGGATCGAGTGTACTGTATTTTAGAAAAAGTTTTTTAAGTTCGATTTCATAAATAATATTTTTTTGAATATTTAAAATATAATTTAAACCGAGATTAGTAAGAAATTTCTACTTTGAGTTTATTAATTATTTGCTTTTTTAAATTAATGTATTACTTAAATCTTGAAGCATTAATTACAGGTTTTGTCATTTCCTGCTTGATACTACTACATGGATGAAGTATTTGAACATATTTTAAAACATTTTCAACGTAATTTTATCGCATAAATGTACTTTTAAAGTAAAATTTATGGATTAAAATGTTTAAAAAATTTTTTTAAAATTTATTTTATATTTTAAAAATATTTCACATCACTTTACGACATTAAGCTCATTATTGAATTATAAAAATTGTTTGATATGTAAAATAAGTATTTATGTACGTAAATTATTTACAAATTCACGCAATTTTCTTCAAAATCGTAATTGCTTAGATTTTCAAGTGTTTTTCGTCGTAAAAAAATATATATCGTTTTAAAATAATGCACTTGAGTGGGGTCGAGATAAGAAAAAACTATATGACGTTGCCCAAATTTTCTAAATTCTCCCAAAAAGTTTGTTAATATAAACTAAAACATTGAAATTTAACAGCAGACATGCTTTTTCAAACACTTAGTAGAGTTAATTATTGATTTATGGAACTCAGTGCCGTAACTAGGACGGTGCCAGCGGTGCCCAGGCACAGGGCGCAAACACGGGGGGCGCAGAAATGACTTGGACCAAGTTTTGGATCATAGTTTTGGGGCATAGTTACAGAAGCTCGCACCGGGCGCATAAAAGGCTAGTTACGGCGCTGATGGAACTTTGGAATACAGATATATTTATACAGGGTGTCCCAAAAGTTTCCATATATACAAAGATGAAATGTAACTTACTTTATTTACAAAACATTAAAATGTCAGTGGTTAAGATTTGTGTCAGTGTATTGACGAGTAAGGCAACGGAACACATAGGTAATCTGCCAATGGGGTAAAATCTAGCAGGACTTTCTATATGGAAACTGGATTCTGTTTAGTTGTTAGACACATGATGAAAACCCAGAACACTGCATGGTGGCCAGTCCATTGGTCAAGCACGAACCGATGACCAACTACCAGTGTTCAATGGTTTAATTTATTCGGCCACTGGTGGGCTTGATCGGTGTCAATGTATGAAAACTTTTGGAACACCCGATATTACTTTTTAGTCATTATTAATGAGAATTAGAATACTAATTTGAATTCACATGTACATATAGAATGTATTTTTTATTAAAATTAAATTGTACAATTAATTAATTATAGTAGTCAAAATTATGTGTTATTTAATACTTTACAAAATAATTTCTTAATCGCTATGCAATTATATTCAACTATTATATAAAACTATAGCAAATAATTAGTTTTTATTCTTTATTTTTAAAATATTATTAAATATTTAAATTCATAAAAATTTATTCTTTTACAGAAAAATATTTGCAATTAATTTTTTTAAACATTAAAGTAGTTTTATAAGTAAAAAAATACTGAATTTAAAATGGAAAAGTTGATAAAATAATGAAGCTTTTTGCATTATTTAATTTACTAAAGTTGACTTTATTCATTAATTATGGCATTACAATTAGTAAATATTTAATTATTGAGAGGCAAACTTTTATATTTATTATCTAAAAATGCAATTTAAATGCATTTGAATATTTGTTACTTCAAATGCACTGTTTATACTTTGATTAAATCTTTGAGTTACATACTTATTTCTTAACTAAACCCTATAAAATATTTTAGAATAAATCTTATATATATATTACTTTAATAATATAAATGAAGGAAGGTAGCAAAATGTACTGTACGTTAATCAAATGCAGCTGGTTCTCTTTAAATAAGGAAATTTTCTATTGATGACGTTCAGGATTTAATTAAACATAACCTATTTTAAAATTTATAAATTCAAAGATATATATACGCAATATGAAATTAAATAAGATATAACTTTTTTTCTGCATTTTTAATGATTATTTTAAACGAATGACCTTATATATATATATATAAATGATACTTTGTAAGTTATATATTCTTTTGTTAATATTTTGATATCAAATTATTAACTTAGTGATTTGTTAAACATATTCAAAAATAATTTAAAAGCAAGGGAGAAAGTATAAAAAAATATGTCGACATTAATCAGGCTGTTACGTGTTTCTAATGTTGTAAATAAATCCACTAAAAAGGTATATATACAGGCCTGTATATATACAGTATATATACAGGCCATATCTTGCTTCTGTTACGCATTAGCTAAATACAAGTGCACGAGAGCATAGGTAATCGGTAGTGGGCTATTCGATGGCGTAATCCGTCATGCACCCCAATTCTCTTTTCAAGGGGCTCCTACGAAGAAACTCGGCCGAGGTAGGATAAGAGCCGAGATGAAATAAGGGTCTCATCTCGGTTCCTATGAAAGATAAGGACACAGTTTAAATTACAAAATCGTAGATTGTCTGAAAATTAGTACAAAACGTTTGTTGTTTGTTTGAAATACTGAAAGAGGAAGCGGCTGGACAATCTCAAAGAATGGGTGGCGGAAACTGTGTAGGCTTCTCTGCATGGCATCGTGCGTAACTGTGCAAAGGAAGTCGACTTCGAGAGTGTGATTTAGTTTATTTTAAACGAAGTATTTTTTAACGGAAAACTCTTTAATTTTCAAAACATTTAGAAGAATAAACTGTACTTATTGTTTCCTAACGTTACATAAATATCATTAAATTTAGTTTTTTAAAATTATTGGGCTGCAATTTGAAAATTGCAGACCTGTAAATTCTCACTGTTGTCCGTCTGTATTTCCTTAATCTCAAAAACAGAATTAGATAGGTACAAAGCAAGATTAGTTATGGAAACCTTAAGGTCAGGAGGCCCTGATTAACTATATATGAATTTCCGATACAAATCGAAAGTTACATTATTTTAATTCAAAAATTTTCCTCCGAAAGGTGTTACCGGCACGATTCTATTGCTAACAGGAAAAGTATGATGTACAGGGGCAAGCCACTACTAATTTAAGGTAGAGAGCATATGTTTTAAATTAAATAAATTAAAAAAATATGATTAAAAATTGCAGCCCGGCATTGTGACAATGAAATCAAATTATCGAGCATGTAATTTATTTTAAAGAGTATTTTACCTATTAATTATAATATTTAATAAAAGTATCAAACGATTTTACATAAATAAATAATTCTTATTTTTATCCTTTCTAATTTTCAAATATTAACTCAAATTTTATATTTTTTAATTCCGAATTTTATTTTAGATACTACTAATTAAAATAAATCAAATAAATATTTATAGAAATAAAAGGAAAATTTAATTGGAAACTCCAGATTTCTTTGTTAATAGTTATATTTCGTATTTTTAAATTTGATCTTATGTAATTTAAAATGATCTCTACAATAACAATTTTCTTTTCCTCTACAGCACTCACGCATTGAAATTATTATTATTCTTTAACTTAAACTGAAATCTGATGGAAAAATCTCTGCACCTGCTAAAAAACACACACACACGAAAGGTATATATAAGCATTTGGTGCAGATGTAATAATTTACTTTGGAAAAATATTCCTGTAACCATGAAAACTGTAGCTTTTTTACTACTTTTACCGTCTTTTCTATCTATAAAAGAAGTTTTTGGAAATAGTAAGTTTTTATATATATATTTTGAATTGTAATTAAATACAGTACATCAGATTTCAAGAATAAAATATATTAAATTGTATTAAAGTTCTTAAAATCAATTTTTTATAAATTAATAAACGTAATAACAATTTCTTCTATAATCTTTTATTTTTTTTAAATACAGATGCAGATGAAGATTGCATGATTAAGTTCAAGACTTGCTTCTTGTCTAGAAATTGTGAATCAAGAGTAAAGTATTTGTTCTAAATATTTTTATTGTTATAGAATTATGTGATAAAATATTATTTTTCAGGTAAAATCGTTGGACTATTTTTGTTGTACGAAGGCATTCGAGAATGGAACATACGTCGAATCAGTAAGTATTCATTTATATGTATTTTTAATATATAAAATAGCAGGTAATTTTTAATTAATAAAATAATTATAGCGTAAAGAATGGCAATTATAATTAAAATTCTGTACTTATTTACATGATAAGTATTTTAAAATGATTTTTTATAGAATTATATTTTTTTAAAATGGGTCGATAAATAAATTAGGTTGGAAACCCCTACTATAAATTAATTAAATATAAATATATTTTAAGAATATTTTGAAATTATAATTGTACTGTTTAATGTAGCTTGAAGAAGAGTGCCTGGATGACAGAATGTTAATTGTGAGTATTTACTTGTATTTTTTATAATATCAAACTTAAAAATTTAAATTATATATAAAAATTGTATAATTTTATAATTTTACTTTAATATAATTTCTATTGTATTATGTAATAAACAAAGAAAAATACTAATTAATTAATTATAACAAGGATGCTTACGACTGTTTGGATATGCTTAGTAAAAACTGCAAGAAAAATATGACACAGTATTTTATTATGGTAATGTAATATTTTAAAGTATTTCTCATTAATTTTTGTTATATTTTACTATTTATAATTGCTAACTTAAAAAAATATTTAATAAAATGTATTAAGATGAATTAAAATTACATATTCTTAGAAATTAATTTTGATAATAAATGTTGGCACCTTAGCCACATACCATTAAATACTATACTTTTATTAGTTTATAATAAGTCAGAAATGATAAATCTTAAGTTTAATATTGTTTAATCAAGTAAACAAATTGAATTATACAATTACAATTATTTAGAACGAAGAAACGTTTTCAAAAATTGCAGATGAGATGAAAGAAGCTATTGGAGTAAGTTACTGATTTTATTAATGTTTTCAATTATTTTCATTCTAATTTTTATAATAAATATATTTTAAATTAATCGAATGTTTATTATTTATTTTTAAAAGACTCCAAAAAGCAGAAAAGATTGTGTTCATTATCCAGAACGAGTTGAAGTAAGATTAAATTTTCTTAATAAATCTTACTTGAAAATAAAATGCTTAGTTTAAAAGTTTGCTTTTTTAATTGTAAAAATTTAAGAAATGATTTTAAATATTTTTAATTTAAATCTCTAATTAATACAGTAGAGTGATAAGTGATTTTAATTTATTTATTAGATGGAAGAATGCTTGTTTTGTGCTGATAAAGACGATAACGACAATGTGTATGGTTTTATATGCGACATTGTCCGTTCAACTAGAAAATCATGTTAGTATTTTGTTTTTAAATTAATAATAAAACATAGACTTTCGTATGTACTTTAATGTTAATTTAAACTTCGAAATTTATAGCACCTTATTGTACGAGAGAAAAGAAATGTATGGATGTCTTTAATAACTGTATGGTATCTAAAATCACAGAAGCGCAGGTAACATATCTAAAGATTTAATATAATTCTTCTATCTGTCCTTGTTATAAAAATATAATATTTTAAATTTATAAAAAAAAATTTTGATTCATTAATTTGAAAAATAATAATTTTAGTTAAACCAAATTGATGTACAGTGTTGTAAACAAGTTCTTAACAAACCAGGAGATTATTTCGAGGTAATTCATTTTTAATTTCTTACAATTTTTAACTTAAATTATTTTAACTTTTATGTACTTTACAACATTTTCCTTTAATGTTTACACTATAATATACTCAACATATAGTGAACGTTTCACTGCAGATTATAAAAAGTGAAAGATGATTCTGACAAGTAAGAATGAAATTTAAGTTTATAATAACTACAATGATATTTTAAGCTTGCTTATCGAGAGATGATTTCAAATTTTCCCAGATCATTTTCAACTTTTCCCGACCACTGGGTAATTTTTTTAAATGGTCCTTTTGCTGGTACTAAAAGGATCTTTCCAGCTTATCTAGCATGGATTGTGAGCCTAACTGAGTGTTAAACCTGGGTCGATTGATGTCTTTACAGTCTTGCCATCCTATGTCGATTGTTAATAAAAGATAGGTTAAACTCAAATAATTAATTGCACAACTTTCTTAAATCGATAAAAAAAAGCATAAATAACGAAAAAAATGGAGATGTAATATGCTTTTACACCCAGGTTTTCAGGATAAACTTTATTTCCAGAAAACCTAAAGGTTACATTAGAAATACAGATCGTAAAGAAATTAACATTGGTTATACATTAGATCAATTTTTCAGAGAATTTTTTATATAAAAATAAAAATATTAATCAAATTAATTTGTTTAATTCTATTTCAAATTAAACAACTTCTACAGATTTTATTTTTAATTTAAAAAAATTCAGCGACGAGTTGCTTAACTCTCTCGGTAACAGTTAATGTTGTGTCTGGTGCCATCTGTTATGATATTTTACTTTAAAAAGTGTTTACATTTTTAATTATTACAAAATGGCAAAATGCTTAATTTTGAGGGTTGGTTTTATAAAAAAAAAGAAAAAAAATTGTAACGAGTAAGATCTTCATTAAGTTCGACCAGACTCGAGATATAAAAAGTGACCTCCCTCTTCTATCTCCCACCTACTGATCTAGAATCACCAAACTTTAGTAGCATCAATCTCCCTAATACATAAACATCCCTGCAAAATTTCAGAAACTTTCGACAAAAAGTACGGGAGTTATTAAGCTTCAAATTGTATAAACAAAATCTTTTGGCATTTCTCGACGTTTCAAGATCCCCTGTGTCGAAAAATGTACAAATCTTGAGGGGTCATTTTTTGACTGATTGCCATACTTTCCCTCTGTTACACGGTTACATAACAGAACAGGGAAAGTAATTTCTACTATAATATTATTACTATTTTTATTAACAATTTTAAAATATATGTATTTTATTTATTATAGAATAAAGACGATTGTATAGAAGAAAGTGTCTTACCGGTAACTAATAATTTTACTTTCTACAAGAAAATCAATAATTCGATTTAAACTCTAATTTTATATCCTTTGTATCATTAGGCACTAATGAAGTGTGTATTGGATAATAAACAATATGAATATCAAATCATAAACTATTATATCAAGGTTAATTTTTATAATGTTTTAAAAAAGAATAAGATAATAAGAAAATAATTAATTTATATTAATTTGATGTTGATAGAATGAGGAAGTTATCGATGAATTTGACAAAACTGTAAGAAATGAAACTGGTGTAAGTACATAAAGCTAATATTCTTCTTCTTATTAAGGTTTAAATTATATAATCAATTTTTTAGCAGATAATATGAACTACTTAATATATAGTTACATAATAAGTAAATTATTCTAAGTCATGCTCTGTCAAAATACATACAAAATATGTTCTTTGTAGAATTGACTCTATGATTATTTAGAATTGGTTTAAAAAATTTCTTTGAAAGTATCATAAATCAAAGTAAATTGAATCTAGAAGATGAATGTCTTCTAGATTTAATTATAAAATTAATAACTAGAGATAATCGGCGTATGTTGCTTTCTTTTAAATTAATTTGTTTTCCTTAAAGCAAATAAATAAAAATAATTGTTTCAGTTAGTATTATGAAGTTCTTAACTAGTGTGTTATTGGCTTATTTATAAATTAAATATAAACTTAAATTAAAATATAATGTAAAATAATCCTTTATATTCAATTAAAATATATAATTTGATTGGAAACGTCGGAGATGTGAAAACGTTTTAGTTTCTTCTAAATAGGCTTCAGACACGTTTTAATTGACAGATAGGCTTTCAGATACGATTATAGTTAATATTTAAATTAGATTTAACATTTTAATTTTTAACTACTAAACTTTTCAGATATGAAAAATTTTTTTCTAGATTCCTCCAGACGAAAGCAGATGCAACGATTATTATGAAAAGGAAAAGGTAATATTTTTATTGTTTAATTAATAAATCTAAACAAAAACATCTGAAATGTAAAAAATTTGCGACTTATGGCAACTTGAATGACAGTCAAACGATTTTCAAAGATAATATTTATCCGTTAAAATAATTAAATCACCTGCAGAATTAAATATCGCTATTAATGCGACTGATAAAAATTAAGGATCAAACAGATAAGTGGAATATGGCAAAGTAACACATGGTAAAGCTTCCAAAGAGGGGTGCATCTCGCGAGGACTCTATGGCAAACTGGCCCATATTTAGGTGTTAGATACGCAAAGGAAACCTGAATTTACATGGTCAACTCGTTGGTGAAGTCCGAATATTGGTAGACCCGTGTTCAAATGTAATGATAAATTATTAATGTAACTGCATCTATCTATCTATGTACATTTCATTGCTTAATAATTTCAATAGTTAATAATTTAATACATGCGTTAATCTTAGATATTTTTGATATTTGCCCATAGATACGAGTTAATTATATACGTTATTGCCTATAGCTGTGGTTTATATTATACTTTGAACACAGGATTTTATATAGGCTATATAGTAATAGGAAACACAAGCTATTGGTACGCTGCATCAATACACATAAATGTACTGTACATTTAAATAAGTATAAATGATTAATATTATTGTAAATTAAAGTTTTTAAAGTTACGTATACGTGCATATAAAATTTTTAAACATTTCATTGTGATTTCTGGGAATATTTTTATTTTTAATATATTTTATCTGTTTTCAATGGCAGAGAATAACATTAGAAAAATGCTTGTTCAACGACAATAAAGATCTATTTCCTCTTTGCGAATTACTGCAAAAATTATTATTGAATAAAGATTCTGATAATTATATTCATGATGATGTGAGTTATTTTTTCTTTTTAATGCTCATAATCTTATTTAAGAATATTTTAATTTTATATAAATAACGATAATATCAGTTAATAGAATTAAACTCTATAGCTTTTAATTTTGATATAATAATAATTATTGTTTTTTTATAATTAATGTTTTGATAGATGAATAACAATCTGAAAAAATAACTTCTTCGAAGATTCTGAAGAGAAGAATAAAAGCAAAAACAACAACAACAAAAAATAAATTAAATGTAAAATTAAATTTAAAGAATAAAAATATTTTTAAGATGTAGTTTTATAAAATAATATGAAGTTTTAATCATTGAATAAACTTTCAAAATTAAAAATGCTTATAAATGTCATATATTTATAAATAAAAAGACCATTAAAATTGTTTTTAAGCAGTTTTCTTATTCAAGTAATTTTAGATTTAATTAAAAAAATTAATACAGAATGATACCATATAATATAACAAATGGTCTTGTAATTAGGGTTTTGGGATACTCAAGGGGCCAATCGATTTATCTGTAGAATCGTTTGGTGGATCTCTAGACAAATATATTTTTAAGTTAGAACTACCTTGAGATATAAATAATAAATTACAATTACTTAAATATATAATTGAAAAAATATAAATTGGGTAATATTACAAAAACACAATAGAAAAACAGTTTAATTGTCTACTCTTCTCGTTTCTAACAATATTAAAATATTCCTCTAATCTTAGTAAATTGCTGAAAACTCCATTATTATCAATGAATTACTAAATTTCCCGTCCACAAAATTAAATATAGAACGTCAACATTTATATAAACATATAATAGAATTCAATTTTTAATTTTATATCGTTTTATTTAAATAGTAGAATTATTCATTTATTGTTTAAAATACAGACAAACAGCATAGCTTGAATACATAATATTAACTGATATTAATTTTAAAACTACAATTAGTTTAAAATAATAGTAAAGATCTGTATTGATACTGTATTTATCTGTATTTAGTTATCGCTTATCTCCGCTGATGAATTCTTCTTAATCAAGAAGTAAAATTTTCATAAAGTCACAAAATGGTGTCATTCTTTCATCATGTTCGCAAACTATCAAATTTCTTTCCTAAAAAAATATATATTTTTAATTATTTTAAAATTATGAATTCGTTTTATTTATTTAAATACATAATTTATTCATTTACTTACAAGAATTATTCCTATGAATTGTAAACACTGCATCTGGTCTCTAGCACGCTGCAAAAATTTTAAAACAACAATATAAACAATTATCGCACTATCAATAATACAATTATAAATATCTATTTTGTAATTATTTTATAGAATTATATTTTACAATAATAATTGATTACAAGTAAATCATAAGCTAAGATAAAAAGTAATAATATTAATTGAATTGAAGTGTAGAAAATGTCATGTAAAGTGTGATTAACTGGCTTCCAATAAACAACTGAATCCTAAATGCAAACTAATTTTAGTTAAAATGATTGTATTCTTTCTAAATATTATAATTTTTTTTTTATTAACATATGAAGTTAAAAACATAATAAGAATTTAAAAGAAAGAATGAATTACTTCGAAATATATAAAAAATATATACCTTTATATTTGTTACCATCATTTGTTCGAAGATATTTAGAATAGACAACAACTGGAAGTAAAAGAATATTATGAAAGAATCGTTAAAAATCTGCAAAATTCTATATTTAAATTGTTAAAATAAAAGATTTAAATCTGATAATAAACTTACTTCATTAGCGTAACTAGAAATACTTTCATAGCAGCTGCCACTTTCTTCTAGTAAGCAATTTGTTTTCAGCTATAATAACATATACACGAGTATAAGTGAACACGGATTAAGTTATATTAATGTAAAACCGTCCAACGAAACATTTTGAATTACAATTTTTAAATTAATTTTGTATAAAATGTGAGATGGCTGAAGTCTTTCCTAATGTACACATGGCGGAAAAAGTTTTAAAATGACGTCACAATGCCAGTCTGCTGCTTTTAATCATGTTTTGGTTTAAAAATCGCGTAACTTCTGTTCCAGATCGGAAGTTCGTATAAAAGTTAATCGAAACTTTCGACCCCTAAGCTTTCTTTGTCCGGCCTCTATCTAAACCCGTTCTCGAGATTAAGGAAGGACGGACAGACGGACGGCAGTGTGAATCTATAGGTCTACAATTTAGAAATTGAAGCACCAAAAAAGGTATCCGCTTAGTTTTCAACATTTAATTCGGGTCTCATTTCATAATGTATAGAGAAAGATAAGCGTAATTTGGCATATATGCATTTCTAAAGACAACATAATTTTTCGAACGGTGTAACAATTCGTACTTTCTACGTATAGATGACGTAGAGAATGTTAGCGAAACAATGGATTTAGAAACTCGGTAATTATTATATACAGTGTATTAGTTCACTCATACATTTACATGGTTTCATTAAGAATCATTCGTTGTAGATCTGGAGAAATATTTCTATATTTATCGATGTAAAAAATCGATTAGTGGCAGTGGTTTGTCTATTATGTAAAGCTGTAATAACGACACGCATTTCGCTCCTATTCCTATATTGAAATTTATAGGTATTTGTGGGTAGATATTTTCCTTGTGCCTTGCTCCATGGTAATGTCAGTAATTCTACAACAAACGATTTTTAAGAGAAACACGTAGTTTGGTAGACTGATTCATCCTGTTTAAGATAATGTTTAATAGTTTGTTATATTCATACACGAGAAATATAATAAGAATTTTATATGAAGATATATTATCATCATCCTGTTAATTACTAGAGATTTTTTGAATGAAGTAAAATATTAAATTTTTATGTCCTTAACCCAAAACAAAGAATATATCTAATTTGTAGCTTAATAATATTGATACTTACATCCCAACTAAAAAGTGTACAGTTTAACAAATCCTGTAATGAATATATTAAAGTATTACAAATAAATTAAACAAAATAAAAAGTATATGAAATAAACAATTCTCGTAATTATTACAGTATAATAATAAAAATTAGTTTCAACTTGTTTTACGATCAATCAATTCAAAATCAATCATTCGAAACTTTCTAAGTTTATATACAGAATAATTTAGAAACAGTTTTGAAAATTATTATACCTTATTAAATACTAAATACATGCCAATTTTACACAAATACCAGAATAATACATTTCATTTTTGCATCCCAATTAAATGCATGTGATCTGAATATACCAAGGTTAATTAATGTTTTTATCAACACCATTAAAATTCGTGATTTCTGAACAAATATATACCTATATAATTATTATTTCTCACGATATTATTACGAAACAGCTAACAACAATTAAATATTTTTCAATTGATTTTTTTTTAAAACAATCAATTCAAAAATTTGTTAATTGTTATTAGCTGTTTCGAAATAATATTTCACTATTAATTTTAATAGTAATAATTACTATTATTATTAATAAACAAGCTATTAATTTTACTAACAATAAAAATTGAGTGATTAATTAGATTAAAATTATTATATTCTAACATTTTTGACAGACTTATTAACATTAATTTTTTTCTTTTATTTAATTTATATTTTAATCACTTATATAAATACTAAATCTTTAAATAATCAATAAAGTTTTCTTAATAAGAGTTTACATCAAATGTATAAAGAATGAAATAAAATCCAGAGTTAAAAATGCTGCTAAAATGATTTCTGAATCTTGAAAGAAAGATAAAAACGAGAAGATTTCCAAGTTCAATTTGTGCCAAGCTTCTATATCGAGAGGTGGAAAAAATGCTAAAACTTTTATCATTAAAAACATGATAAATCATCTGAAAACTTTTTAAAATAAACTTAAAAGATGAAATTAGAAAGTTCTGAAACGAAAGAAGCTGGATGTTTATCAATAACAACGGAAACTCATATCCAAAGACAGGTTACTTTAACTCAATTAATAGAGAAGAATAAATTATGGGATATAAATGATCAACGATACAAAGAAGTTCATTACTTAATTGGAGAAATGATAAGTGTAGATATACAGTCATACACTGTTGTGTCTGATTTAGGATTTCAAAGATTACTAAACAAATCGTTCCTAATTACAATATTACCAACAAAAAATATTTTTCTGAAAATATCACCCCTGATATATTTCAAAAAGTTCAGTCAAAAATTCAGAAAGCTATTGATGATGCAAAATATATTTCTTTAACCGCTGATATTTGGACAGAAACTACAAATAATTCTCCATTTTTAAATGTAACAGCCCCACTGGTTGAAGGATGATTTTCAGCAAAAAAAAGCTGTTTTGCGAATTGTTCCCTTTGAAGGTTCCCACAACCTACACGAATCAGTGAACAGATAAACATTGTTCTTGAACAGTATAAATTGACAAGTGATAAGATATTCTTAATACTGAGAGATTCTGGAGCAAATATGGTAGCTGAAATCAGGAATTGCAACTTAAAGGCATTATTATGCTTTACGTATACACTGCAGCTGATACTAAACGAATGAAAATTTTCTCAATAAGATGTGAAAACTATAATCACAGTTAATATAAATATTGTCACACATTTTAAATCATTCTGCTGTAGCTGTAAGCAAATTGGAAGATTTGCAAGACAAGTTAGGTTTGCAGAAACACAAATTAATTCAAGATGTTTCTACTAACTGGAATTCTACATACTACATGTTGCAAAAAACTTGGAACAGCAAAATGTCCTTGTAACGTATGATATAGATAATAAAATTCCCACGTTGAGCACATATTAATGGTATCTCGTTGAAAAAATTGTTCTACTTTTAAAATCATTCGAAGAAATTACTCTGGAAGCCAGCAACCGAAAAACCACCTCATCTTCAATAATTCACACAATAGAGACTCTGAAATTATTCTTATTATCAAAAGCAAAGGGCAGTAGTTCCTTAACCATAATAAGACTCGAAAATTCAATAAAGAATAAAAGATTTTCAGCATATATATAGCTTTTCATCTTTATTAGATTCAAAATTCAAAATAAAATTCCAAAAAAAGATATGGTAGAGGAAATAAAAGGATGGACAATCGATAGCTTAGATGATGTTGATAATTCAAAATCTCAATAAGAATTAAATTCTGAAGTTTCTATTTCTGGAGATGATCAAGATAGAGGAGAATCTCTAAGTTTTTCTAATTTCTTTGATAAATTGGCTTCTGGTAAACGAAAAAATGAATAAGAGCATATTTTCAAAAAGGAAGAAAAAACGAAAGGAACAAACAAACGTTTCGATCAAGAATTAGAAAAATATTTACATTTATCTCTTAAACAAAGACACAGTGACATATTTCTATGCTGGAGAAGTTCAAAAGAACTTTTTCCTAATTCGAGCAAAATAGCTATGAAATATTTACTGGTGACCCAGCATCTTCCATTAAAAGTGAAAGAATTTTCAGCACTGGAGGTAACATTTATGAGCCAGCAAGAAATAGGTTATGTCCTGAAAATGGTGAAATTCTCATGTTTTTGCATTACAATTTAAGGGTTTTTACAGTTTGAATACTAAATTTTTATTCGTTTTATATATTTAAAGTTTAAAATTTTTTAAAAAAGAGATAGTTTTGAATAGGTTAAAATATATCTATACCTTATAATATGTATCGATAAAAGAAATAATTTAAGTTAAAATTTTTTTAATATTCAGTTTGTCATGTAAAAATAATAAATGTATAACAGAAATTTATTAATTTTTATTACTAGCCTTATACGTAACATTCTAACAAAAATATTAAAATGAAAAACTGGCCGATTATTAAAACCGATTAATCGGAGAAATGGCCGATATGGCTGATTACCAATTACTTACCGATAATCGGCGCATCCTTATCATATACTCTTTAAAAAATTGTTAAATGTATAAAAAGAATTTGAATTTTTAAATATTTTTATCGTGATTTTTTACACATCTAAAGAAAATGCTATAAAATTATCTTACCTGGTGTAATTTATCTGTATCAAAAGAATCCAATTTATTACAACAAAAATTTGCATTTTTAGTTACCTAAATAAAAAGTATTCATTCACTTTTACTCAACATCATATATAAACACGATATTATGAAATGATACACAAAATTATAACTTTATATATTAAATATTAATTAATTATATAGAGATAGAGAGAGAAATTTGCAACAGAATTCAGCACAGTTTTAAATATTAAACTTATTTTACCTTTATGATATTTACATTCTTTTTTATACAATTTTGAAAATTTAATAGGCAATCTTCAGCTGTAAAATAATTATTTTGAAACGATACTATGTCATATTATTTAGATATATTTTATAAGTATTTTACATTCAATTTTATATATTTATTAATGTATAATATAACGGTAAATCTTATTAGCCGTTTAATGGCAGCACAGTTTGTGGATGAGCAATACCTAAAGACCTCTATCTTATAAATAACGACCATAAGATATTATTAATTATTAAGAAGTTACATGAAATGGATATATATTTAAAAGATATTTGATTTTCCTTTTAAGAGTCTGTTGGCGAGTAATTTATATGCTGTTTTCTTTATCAGGCAAGCCGAATTTACCAATTATTAAAAGCTTCTTGGATTTGTTACATGTGGATTTCTACAGAACTTTCATATCACACTTTCCTCGATACAACAGACGAATCTAAATATTAAAAAAGATTTTATTGGCAAGTTATTGGATATGTTTTGAAGTGTAGAAAATAAATAATTTTGTTGCGGTTTAAAGAATATCTGACTCAAATTTCTGTTTTCCACTGTTACGTATTCATACAGCAACTTTATGTACGACTATAGGTCAAAAAATTATCTCCAGGGTTTTTCGATTCAACGGTTCTTGAAATGTCAAAAATGCAAAAAAGTTGGGGAAATTTTTCTGTATGTATGGATGTTAGTGCGTATGGGGGGCATAATTTTTTATCCACCCAATTTGATGCTTGATAATTCCTGTGCATTTTGTCAGAAATTTCTGAAATTCCTACGAAGATTTGTATATTAGAGGGAAAATGTTGCTAGATATTTTCAATCTGAAGACTTATAGGTAATAACACCAAATATTAAGGATGAAAACAAATAAAGAATGCCAGAAAAGTCTCGAAACAATGTTACGTAATTCGTATATTATGTGTAAAATGTACTGTACATTTAATAAAAAATTATAATATATAGCATTTTTTAAAATAGTGTTAAATTATTTTAATACTTATATTACGGTTCATTTTAAAACTATTATATGATATAGAGTACTTACAATTGTATACGATATTGCAACTAATATAAAGGATAACAATACGAAGAAAGTATTTCATGATTGTTTTCGGTTGTGGATAATTTTATATTTAAGAATATACTCAACTGGAATTAAATATGTAAAATTTATTTATATGTATTGAATATTTTTCAATATTCCATTTCATTATTGATGAAGATACGGCATATCTTTCGTGATAATTTGAAGAGAAAGGTAACCAACTCAAACAATAGATTTAACAAGTTTTCTTTGAAATATGAATATAAAATTACATACGAAGAAATTCCGAAATAATCTATTTTATATAACTCGAAATACTATAGAATTTAATAACACTTGAAATTATTATAGAAAAATTCATACAGAAAAATTATTAACTACTCTTAATTATTGTGATATGAATTAGGGTAATATGAATTAGGATTTGGTATAAAATAATGCAAATAGACTTATTTTTTAATTTTTAATTTAAAATATATTTTATAATTTGCAGCAATTATTAATCTTTGCTGAAAATTATATCAAAAAGAGTTTTTCGTCACAAAGCCACAGGCGCATAAAATTTTACCAAACTTTGACGTGGGAGCTTGTAGTAGCAGGCACAACACCCAACGTAGACCTATAATTTATTTCTTGTCTGATTTTTCCCAGAAATTTATCATACCTGCAGAAACTGAAGCCACTGTCTCCATTATGCAATGTCTCAGATCTGTGATGCCTGAGTACATTCTTCGTATATACGCTGTACTTTACTTATCCCCCTCGATAAAAGCAGAATCCAAAAGCATGGAATCTGGACAGCCAGGGAGACCCGGAAATAAAATCATTGTAGCCTATTCGTTGATCAGAAAACTTGCTGTCTAAGAATTTGAGTACCTTGTAATTCCCAGAATAGTTGTTCTCCGTCTTTCTGGGAAAACATAAGTTGTTTTTCTTCCCAGGATTTGGAAGCGTACGAAATTGTAACATATGTAGGCAATTGTCAGCTTTTACTGCGTTTTCTTAAAATAAAAAATGATTCGAAAACTTCATCGCAGAACAATGTTTGCAGATATTTCCAGCAATAAAACTTTTTCAGGTGTTTTAATTGAGGCAAAAATCGCATTGTCAGTTTTTGTTCATTTTTTATTAACGACTTAATCTATTCTATACATTGCAGACTTCTGTGTTTTCAATATCATATTAATAAACTGAAATGGAAAAGCAATTTTTCACATACATTTGCGTTGGATGCTATAATATATAATAAGCAGTAATAAACTAAAAATATTTCTCTAATTCAAATCTGTTATAAGTATAATAAAAATTAATTTGCTTTTTAAAAATTCCTATCAGGAGATGGTAACAGACAACGTGATTAATCCTAATTAACTACAGGGGAAATACTTTTATTTTGAACTAATTTAATATTTTTTAAAGTTTTTTCTTACAAGAAATACGTTTAACAATAGTTTATATGGCAATTTATACTAAAAAAGGCTTCTGGTATGGGTAAAATTTAAAGACTTTTTTGAACTTCACTTCATACATCGAACTTTCAATTATCCATGCTAATTAGTATACACATGTGCACAGAAAACTGTTAGTGTTAGTGTCAATTTTCATAAGCTGAAATGCATATTTAGTCAATAAACATAAAATATAGAATTCTTATATTTTCAAAAATATTGTACAGAAATTTAAATTTTACATTTCTATGTATACTTTATATATTTTCCCCAAATTACTGTATTTTAATTTTAAGATTAGTAGGATATATATATTTTAAATCTTCTGTTTATAGCACAGAATTTGCCTATTGGAAAACAATATTCCAGGGCTAATGACTCACCTCACTTTCATGTCTTAGATTTGAGAGTTGAGGTAAGAAAGAAAATATTGCTTCGTCATTTTACAGTTATTCTAATATTTTGACAATGCACAAATAATCTGCGCACAGATAATGGGGGGGGTTGCTATATAAAGTAACGCTTGTTATCAGGGCATTCTTAATATTTTCGGTGTCGTACAATACTGAAATTAGGCCAGTATCCCTGCAGGTATAGATATTTTGTGTGAATGGCGTGCTTAATAAAAACCCTTTATTGTGTCGTTTTTAAGCAAAAGGCAATTAAAATAATAAAACACTAGCTGTCTTATGCTACAACACAATATTTAGATAATTTATAAGCGATTTAACTTAAAAACTATGTTAGATTTTTTCCATCGTTTGATTAGTGACTTCGATTGTCATTCGATTTATCTGGAAGTAAATAAATAACTAGTTATTGAAAGGAGAATTTTTTTTATTGTACTTTAAAATACAATAAATTATAAGGTTTAATAATAATATTCAGATACAATATTTTTAAATTTTAAAAAAATAATATACATGAATTTATTTACGTTTAATATAAAATTTAACGGTATTAATTATCTCTACGGTCTTTTTACAACAACATAGACAGCATACACAGAAATCATAAGTTTCAAGCAACGCAATAGACCCACAAGTGACACCACCTTTCAGTTTATACAGTAAGTACAACACGTTTGCCATCTAATCCTGGTTTAGGGAACTTGTATTTTTCTGTTTTTAATTACAGAAACTTTTTTTGAAAAGGTTTGAAAAAGAAAGCATAAATAAATTCATGCATATTATTTTATTAAAATTTAAAAATACGTTATCTGAATATTATTATTAAACCTTATTTTTTTATTGTATTTTAAAGTATAATAAAAAAAAATTCTTATTTTAATAACTAGTCATTTATTGACCTTCAGATAAATCGAATGACAGTGGAAGTCACTAATCAACAAAATAAGAATCTAATTACTTTTTGAGAATTACTGGAATAAATATTATTGAATTAAGAAAAGACAGCCAGACAGACAGACAGTAGGACAGACGACAGTGGGAATTTATAGGTCTACAATTTATTCAAGTTGCAGCCCAACAAATATTCTTTTAATTACGTCCAGTATAGCGTAATTCATTTTTTTCTTAATAAAGCTCATCATCTATAAAAACATTTTTGTATTTTATATAATTATATTTATTTATCGTTAATCATTCTATTTGTAATTTATTGATATTTTAAATCAGTATAGATAGAGATTGACGAATTAAATCTAATTTTTAAAACAAAGCAGCATAAACTGGGTTGGCAACTCTTGTAAATGTGTGATAACGGATTATAATTACTTAAATATGCAATAAACAACATATAAATTTGGTAAAATTATTGATTTATTGTTTTAATTAAAAATAAACAGCATAGCTCGGATACATAATATTAACTGATATCGATAAACAAATATCAAGCAATGGGATCGGTTATTGTATATTTAAAAAACAATAATCTTTAAAAAATTGTAAAAATTCTTTAAAAATAAACGAGTTTCTAAAATTAACTCTTTTCTATCCGACTTCGAAAGAGCTAAGAACTGAGATGGACACCGTGGTCCACGGTGTCCACTTCAGTTCTTAGCTCTTTCGAAGTCGGATAGAAAAGAGTTAATTTTAGAAACTCGTTTATTTTTAAAGAATTTTTACAATTTTTTAAAGATTATTGTTTTTTAAATAACTGATATTGATTGAAAGCTACAATTAGTTTAAAATTATAGTAAGAAACTACTTATACTGTGTAGCTGCATACAATTGCATCAGTTTCGTCCTCTCAAGATTACGTGCCAGTTCGTCCTCTCAAGATTACGTGTGGAAACATAAGATCAAATACGTGACAGTTGATGGCCGTATTTTGAACATTTCCGCAAGCTCCGAAATTTTTATCCTATTAAAATATACATATTTTTAATTATTTTAAAATTTCAAAAACTGAAATTAAAGTTATACTAAATATAAATATGATATAAAATTTAAATATGAAGTTATAAATTTGTTATGATTTTATAAATCTACATTTCATCTATTTACTTACAAAAAGTGTTTCTGTGTAATTTGAGCACTCTTCGTTATTATTAAAATGCTGAAGTAAAATTAAAAACATTATTATTATAACCAATTACCTCATTGTTAATAGAATTATAAACAAATATTCTGCTAATATTTTATAGAATTATATTTTATAACAATAATTGATTACATATAAATCATAGGTTCAGATAGAAATGAATAATGTTAATTTAATTGTAGTATATACGATTTTATTGTCTAAAGTGTGATTTACTAGCTTTCAATAAACTACTGAATCTTGAAAGAAAACTTATTTAAACTATTCTTAAAATGTTAAATAAATAAATAAATAAATATATATATATATATGTGTGTGTGTGTGTGTGTATCATCGTTAACTGACTATTGTGTTTAGAGAAATGAAAAAATAAAATGAAACGAGCAAGAATTATTGTGACATCGTCACAAATTTTTAATCATATTTTTAATTTAAAATATATCTTGTGCTTCGATCTCAAATTAGTAGTGTCTAGCCCTGTACATCACACTTTTCCTCATAACAACAGAGTCATGCCGGTCATCTATGTAACACTGTGACGAGGAAAACTTTGAATCGAAATCACGTGACTTCCGGTCTAGGTTGGGAGAGTTTGTATATAGTTAATCAGGGTCCATGCCTAAGCTCTCCATATCTGGGGCCATAGTCTGCTATGTGAGATCTACTTGCGAGATACGATGACTATTAATAGACATGTTTCATTTGATATAAACATACATTTTTAATATGATTTTTGAATTAATTTTTTTAATATGCTTACCAAAGATTTAATTGCACATTACAAGAGGTCGTTTTTTTATAATTCACATGGTTTTTTATGAGTTCACTACTAAATATCTCAATATTTAAACTTCTATGCTGTATATTAATAAATGCACAAACGTTAGAGACTCATTAGTTTAATTTTAACTCGCAATATAATATTCCAATGAGCTATATTTTTATGATGATTTACAACAACTGACCCAATAAATTTTCAACATACAAAGAACATCAAGTAAGATTTTATAGAATAAAAACCAATTGCTAATATGCAATTAGTCTATATAAAAGTATAATGACTTTTGTTCTTAATAATTATTTAGATATTTTTAAAAATGCGCTATCATATTAATAGCAATTCTCTCAATTATATTTTATTATTATTATTATTTTCTCTTGTTATATTAAGTAAAGAAAAGTCATAAAAATTGAAAAATATACCTTTAAATTTGATCTGACCATTTCATCGAAGCGATTTAGAATAATCCAAATCTGAACGTATAAAAATATTTATTAGGAATGAATCGTTAAATATTTAGACATTTTAAATTTAGATTTTTTTAACGAGTGGGAAAATTTAAATCTGACAATAAACTTACATTGTTAACATAATTAGAAACGATTTCATAGCAGCTATCATTTTCTTTTGGAAAACAAGTTTCCGGCTACAATAATATATTTTTATAAATGCACACTAATTACGTTATATAAAATAAATCTTTTAAAAAAATATTTTGAATTATATTAAATAATTAAATGAGTTTTTAACTAAATTTTAATTTAAAAACTTGCATATATTTTTAAGATTTAGCTAAAATAACACAATCGGTATAAAAATTATTAAACAATAATTCCACATTTGCTGAATTCCTAAAATGAACATTGTCCGACCATTAATCTACGGGATATGTAGAAAAAACTCGGGAATTTTTTAGGGCGTTAGTTGGTTTGGACACTTCATGCATCGTCCCTCAGCGTCAAGCCACCTCATTGTTGGCCTGGCCGAACATATATTGAGCTTATTAAAATGACTGTTTTTGTGCACTCAGGCAGTAAAATTAAAAAGAAAAAGATATCCATTTATACTTTAACATCTCTTCTGGGTCTTATTTCATAACGATGGTGATAGGCATGGTTTGGCACACCTATCGCCATGAGTTATGAAAGACAGCTTAATTTCTCGTACGGTGAGAAATTCGAACCTTCTCGTTTTAAGTATGAGACTTTTAGCCAAACGTTGCATTTAGGAACTCAGCATTATTATATAGAATATATTAGTTCACTCTTGTTTGTGCATGATTTTCTTGGAAGCCATTCGTCGTGGATCTGGAGAAACATTTTCATATTTACCGATTTAAAGAATCAATTAGTGACACGAGTTTCTAAAAAGTTATGAAAAGCTGTAGCAATGATACATAATTCCTCTGTGGATATTCACTACAACATCTGTATTCAAATTTATACGTAGTCCTGAATAGATATTCTAGTCGTACCTTGCTCGATGGTAATGGTAGTAATCGAGTCTTCTCATAGGTCTTTCAATCTCTACAACGAATGTTTTTTCAAGAAACACGTGTGGTTCAGTAGTCTGATACATACTTTACAAGATATTGTTTACAGTTTGTCATATTCATGTATAAGCAATACAATAATATGTCCATAAGAAGATATCGTTATAATAATTATTTATATTTGAAATTTTTTGAAAAAGTAAAATATTCATTTTTTATATTCTTAATCCAAAAAGATAAATGAACGTCTAATCTATAGCTTAACAAATCATGACACTTACTTCCCAACTAAACATTGTACAATCCGAAAAGTCCTGTAATGAATATATTAAGGTGTTAGAAATAAATTGAAAAAAATAAAAATTATATGAAATAAAATAATTATCATAGTCGTATGAATATAATAGTATTTGTTATACATTACAGAAATATTTGATACCAACATAAAATATGCTTTTTGCAATATTCGATAATACAGTTTTACAGTTGAATTTTTTAAATTCAACATTTAATTATTTAAACTGATAATTTGAAAATTTGTATCATATTTTCATAAAACTAATCAATTTAAATTGAATCATTCGGCATTCATACAGAATGACCAGGAACAATCTCTATTCTGTATGAATGCCGAATGATTCAGAAACAACTTTAAAATTTATTATAACTTATTAAATATCCTAATTACATGCGGTTTTTCAGAAATACCAGAATAACACGTTTCATATTTTTTACGTGGGAATATTAAATTAAATTTTACTTACAGTTTCTTCCATTATTGGCGCGCATATGTAATGAAATACTGTACATGTTATCTGGATATATCTAAAGTTGATTACAGCTTCCATCACCAACATTAAAATTCGTTATTTAAAAAAAAAAATTATTTAGAGTAACGTAATTATTATTTTTCGTGGTGTTATTTCGAAACACCTGACAACAGTTGAGAGGATTCAATGCAACAGTGGTATAACATCTCTGCAACTCTTAAATATACGATATTGATGCCACTCTGTTCTTTTTTTATGTGAACTATCTTTCCACGGAATAGGTTAGATTAATTCATCTTTTATACTGTATTTTGAAACCAGTAATCTTTCCTTTGAAAGGAGTTTTCTTTTTGTTTGAGTGTAACGTTGGTTCATTCCTAAGAAACCAGTATCACGATTACATGTAACGACAAAGATGGCCAACATTTGTTGTAATTTTCCATACTTTTGAGTATCAAAAGTATGGAAAATGAGCCATTTTTTCTTTTGTGTGTAGTTTCTTTTGACAAAATGTCTGATCGTAAATTCATTGAGGCTAAGAATCCTGTTGCTTTCAGTCGCATTAGAGTATTGAAGCTATCTGTTGAACATCCATGAAAATATTGTGTTAAATATTCATATTCAAATTTAGAGTCAACTAATTATGTAAATCTTGTTAAATGGCAAACACCTACACGATCTAAAAATTTTAGCTGACATTTATTAGATGACTATTTATTTTTTCCCCAATGTTAATAAATTGAAATGACGTTAAGGATATTATTTTGAAATATGTACCCTCATTCACCATTCATTCTTATTTCTCAAAACAGGAATTGAGGTTTTGAGCATCCTTTGGCATTTTTCACAATATATACAGTTGTATGTGTAATAATTAAACAATATTACGATTAAATGATACTTCATTATATTCATAACATCTAATACAGTAGAGAACCGAAAATCGGAATCAATTGGGGACTGGGGTTGTTCAGATTAGTGATTTGTTCCGATTACCGATTATGTACGAATAAATATATTAACCTGTCCGATGTTCAAATTTTTCTCCGTTGCGTGTCGCTTCGTGTTGAATTTTCGTCGATTTTAAGCCTAACGAAAATTTTTATAATAATAATCGAGGCTATCGTATCGTTAAAAATTATTTCTGCAGTTTGTACAAACAAAATAAATATATTGAAGAATATAAAAACATGAAAATTATACTTTAGAAGTAAATTTAGTATCAAAAACGTTCGATTCAGCACGACACAGTCCGACTGAAAATCGTTCTGATTACCGGCGATTCCGATTACCGGGGTTCCGATTAACGAGCCTCTACTGTATTAATTTTAGTGACTTTAATCATTTTCTTATGTACAGTACAAATTTCCAGTGCCACGGTAGTCTAACCAAGAAACACTTGGAGTATCTTTATAAAAATCGTCATATCTTTAAATCTACGTGACAATACACAATGTAGAATTATAGTTCAGTTAACAAAGGATTACATAGTACACCACTACCAATAAAGTAGTGTTTTTTAAATTCCTAGAAAAATCATAAATGTAAAACATCAACGAGCTGTTTCTCTGTTTTTAATAAAGTGGCTTAGACCGCTGTTGCCAAGACCCATTCACTTAAATATTTTTGAATTGCTTTTCTTTAAAGCCTATTAATTTTACTAATAATAGTAACAATTGAGTGATTGATAATCGTAATTTTAAAGTCAGAAAAATATTCTAAAGAAAGAAAATTGCAACAAAAATACTCTAATACTCTAAAGAAACTTCTACAAAATTACCTTACCTGATGTAATTTATCTTCACCCAAATAAATAAATTTACTACAACAAAATTTTTCAATTTCAGGCATCTAAATAAATAGAAATTTATTATTTGTTTTTTTAAAAATATAATTTAATTTATGTAAATTTACACTGTTTATTGTACAAAACACAGGGACAGGTAGGAAAACGATCGATATACAACAAAATTTACTAGAATTTTAAATACTATATTAAATTTCTTTTACCTTTATTACTCTTTCACTCCGTTTTACACAAGTTTGAAAATAAAATATGCAATCTTCTTCAACTGTAAAATAATTATTTCAAAACAATAATAGATGATGTATTATTTAGGTGTAATTTATAAATATTTTATATTAAAGTTAATCAATATATATTATAAAAGTAAGTGTACAATGTGCGTACCGCTAAAACTCAAAAACGAGTCCCGGTACGATCAAGGGAGTTATATGGTGGTAGCCCTCTATCTCCCATCCATGAAGAACGTTCCCGTTTTTACCTGAAGGGCGTGCTGTTGAAAATATAAGGGCTGGAAGATTTGCTTCTAGCCCTTATATCTTCAACACCCTCTAGAAATTTTCCACTGACAAGTTTTCCAGTAGTCCTAAGCGTTGGCATGCTTCCCAACGCTTAGGACTACTGGGAATTAACACTACAAGAAGCCTCAATCACAGCCTCAGCTGAACAAATCAGAGACTTATTCGCCATAATTCTAACATGTAACTCATCGAATCCAAAACAGCTACGGGACTCCTTCAAAGAGAGTATGAGTGATGACATACTGTACCAAATCCGACATGCTCAACCAGAACTGGCCATCGAATTCAACGACGACATCTTCAGTGAAACACTTATTTGCTTAGAAGATAAATGTTTAGCAATAAAAAAAAACCAGAACTTAGTACAACTTGGGATGCCAGCACCACATTTCAGTGTCCTAAACTTCGAAATTACAAAGGAAAAAAGCTACAACATCAACGAACTACTTTAATACATTGCTCACAACAAACCACTCCTCAATGACAATCAAAAAAAATTTACAACTTTATCATGGACCGGATCAACAACAACACTGGCGGAATTCTTTACTTGGACGCACCAGGCGGCACCGGAAAAACGTTTCTAATAAAACTATTGCTGGCGGAAATACGTACTAAACAGCACATCGCACTTGCACTGGCATCATCCGGCATTGCAGCCACACTTATGGAAGAAGAACGAACTGCCCATTCGGCCCTACAGCTACCGTTGAATATAGCCGAAGAACAATTCCCGGTATGTAAAATATCAAGAGGATCTGGACGGGGTGAACTTCTAAAACAAGCTAAAATTATCTTCTGGGACGAATGCACAATGGAACATAAAAAATCACTCTAAGCCATGGACAGAACATTACAAGACTTGTGAGGAAACTCTGAAGTGATGGGAGGAGCACTACTCATACTCTCGGGAGATTTTCGACAAACACTTCCAGTTATCCCCAATTCAACACCAGCAGACGAGACCAATGCATGCTTTAAAAAAATTACATCTCTGGCCACACATACAAATATTGCGACTAACAAAAAATATGAATGTTGAACTCTCGAAAGAGGAAACAACGGCACATTTTGCTCAAAAACTTTTACAAATAGGCGAAGGCACATCCCACTGACCAGATGACCGGCCTCATTGAACTCAACAGTGATTTTTGCAACATAGTCACTACTGAAAACGAACTCATCGACCAAATTTATCCAAACATTATTCACAACTATACCAATCCGGAGTGGCTATTTTAAAGGGGAATTTTGGCAACTAAAAATAATATATAATATTGTCGACGATATCAACTTTAATATTCAAAAGAAAATTTCCGGTGAGGAGAGAATATACAAATCGATCGACACGATGGTAAACGTTGAATAAAGTGTCAACTTCCCTACAGAAGTTCTAAACTGTTTGCAAGTACCAGGAATGCCGTTACACTGCCTTCGACTGAAAATTGGATCTCCGATCATGCTACTCAGAAATCTGAACTCACCAAAATTATGTAATGGAACAAAGATGATCGTCAAACAGCTATCGAATAACATCATCGAAGCCGAACTTACGACTTGAAAGGACAAAGCACACACAGTATTTATCCCCAGAATACCACTGATCTCTACTGAACTGCCATTCCAATTTAAACGACTGCAATTTCCAATCAAATTAGCCTATAGTTTTACAACTAACAAAGCGCAAGGACACACTTTAAAACATTGCGGCATCAACCTCAAAGACTCCTGCTTCTCTCACGGTCTTATACGTAGCTTGCTCTCGAGTAGGAAATTCGAAAAATTTGTACATATATACCCCGGATAACAAAATGAAAAATGTTTTTTATAAACAAGTATTGTAAATAGTTAGAATATGTTTTCAATAAAAGTTTTTATCTTTTTATATTTTAAAGTTTATCCTTTTATTCCAACTACCACACAATCTCATATCAACTCCCTGAGCGAAGCCGGGTACCCCAGCTAGTATATTCATAAATACAGGTATTCCTAGTATCACTTGTATAAGACGGTTTCGCTCTAACACGGTTCGAGAATTTGGGTAATCCTCCGTACAAAATTTTACCACTTTTAAGTGAAATCTCTTTTATTCGATATATATATTTTACTCAAATAAGCATGCAAGCTATCTGAAATTTGCCCATGGATTTTATAATGTTGACATTTTCAATTTGTTTGTGCCTTCCACCAGGTTTACTTTAATGAAAACTGATAATACAATTTATTTTCCTTCCTTGTTCTAGGATTTTCTATCAACTAGGTGTTGTCGTTACTTTCAGACTGTAGCCTTTAAGAACGTCACTGAGTTTTGTTTTATAGATTAAATAAAGTTTATTAAATACGAAGATTAAACTTTTTTAGGTAAACGTTATTAAACTTTTCTAAAATATGCGTGAAAATGATGAACAAAATATAGCGGTATCTCGATACTCGGACTCTACCCACCTCGAATAATTCGCTATTCGAACACAAATTCTAGAAAGAAACCAGGAACGAGTTGCTTAATTTTCCCTGCAATATTTGGTGGCACAATCTGTTATCATGTTTTATTTTTAAAATTTTCATATTTTTAACTATTATAAAACTAGCAGGTAGGCCCGGCGTTGCTCGTGCAAAAGTAACGATAGCGAAGATTAAGATTATTACGTTATAGTCAACCTTACCCGTTTTCACAGAATGCAAGAATTGGGTCCCCCTGTTTCTAGACTAATTAGAGAATTTTTAGATGGATTTAAAAATATGTTCGATTTCCCGTTAAAACGAAAAAAACTGCACCTGCATCTTGCACGTTGCTTTCTCTTAACACTTCCATTGTTGACACTTCCATTGTTACCTAACACTTCTATTGTTGATTGAAGTGTTAAGCCTTTATCCTGTCCCTCTCCCACGTGTGAGGAATTTCGAAAAATCCCTTCTTAGTGTGCCTTCTCGTGACGTACCCTAACTGTGTACCAAATTTCAACTTTCAACTCCTAACCATTTGGGCTCTGCGCTGATTATTATTATTATTATTATCAACTCGTCTCGATTATATATATAGATGTCAAAAACGTTGCTTTGAAAGTAGGAATGGGCTTTATAAAAATTGTAAATGCTAATAACGAGTAAACTTTTCATTAAGTTTGACCGTACTGGAGATACACACAACCACCATTATCTCCCCATCCCATCTATCTTTAATCATCAAAATTTAATAACACCAATTTCCTAATAAACAAACCTTCCTGCAAAATTTCAAAAATTTTTGACAAAAAAGCACAAGGGTTATTAAGCTTAAAAGGGTGTGAACAGAATCGTGCTCCCCAAACACAACACTTACACACACACACACACACACACACACACACACACACACACAAACTAACATGCATACATACAGAAGAAACCCCGAATTTTTTTTTCATTTCTCAACGTTTCAAAATGTCCTGAGTTCAAAAATGTAAAAATCTTCAGTCATTTTTGACCGATCGCCATACTTTTTCTCTGTTATGTATAACATCCAGGAAAGTAAAAATCGCTCGGTACTCAACTAAAACGACCCTCTAGAGCAGTGTTTCCCAACCTTTTTTGTGCTATGCCCCACCTAAGCCTTTCAAAAATTCTTATGCCCCCTAACATATACACAATTTTTAATATTCGAAAATTGAAACGTTCACTAAAGAAACTTGAATGATTGGTTTTAGGAAGAAATCACTAGGAAATTATTGAGAAAACACAGTAAGTAAATTTTCAAAACATATAATGGAGAACTGAAATTCAAGTACAGTGTACAAAATAATTTTAATGAAAGATTTTCTATAATATTTTAATTATTAGTAATTATTTATTATTTAAATTCAGTGAGACACTTGCTCTCGATGCTTGCTGCAGAGAGATTTTATGTCAGGTTCCAATTTAGTTAACTTTAGTCTCAAGTCTTCCCGTTTAGTTATATCCAGCCGATTTCTTTTTTTTTAGCAGCAAATCATTTATGGCACTAAATCCGCATTCAGATAAATATGAAGATGGAAAAGGTAACAATAGTTCTTTTGCACAATTGGTTGCATTTGGATATTTGTTTTCGGTTTCCTCACAAAGCCATGCCATTGCACCTTTTATATTAAATAATGTTTTAATTGACTCATTATTTTGCATTTCTGCGAGATCTTCTTGGTACTGCAAATTTGAAATATCAGACAAATCCACTAACATTGGCTGCATCATCCAAGTTGGGAAATCAATTTTTTTCAAATCAGAAAATCTTTCTTTTAAATCAGCCAATAAAATTTTCAGATGATCGACAATAACAAGTATAGCGGTATCAGTAACTTCACACTTTTGGAGCCAATGAAACTTATCAAAATTTTTGTTGTAAATATTTGTGACATAATTCAATAAAGGTAATGAAACCAAATATCTTCACTTTTGCATCGACAAGAATTTTGGTAAGTTATAAGTATGGCCTCACTGTCTCTCAAAGTTGATTCATCCATTTGCGCCAAGAATTGTCTTGATTTCAGCTTTTCGACAAGTTGTTTTTCAATATCCTCACTCATTTTGTCTATTCTTCTGCTAACAGTATTGTTACTTAGTGGCATAGCTTTAACATCTTTGTCATCTTTGTCCAGAACCGTTTTAAGAAATGCTGATATTGATGGTTTGATTAAATTCTTCCCTATAGTATGACTTTTCCCAGATTTAGTGATGAGTAATGAAATTTGATAACTAGCCTCCAGAGTACGATTGATAGTTTCTTTATGAGCAGCAAATAGGCATAGAGGCTTTAATGTTACTCTTTTTTCAAAATCTTTCTTCAAAATTTGAAAGTAATTTAAATCTGAATTAATATGAGCATTGTGTTTTGCCTTCAAATGTGCCTCAAGACGACCTCGTTTCATTGATTCGTTGGTCAAGCATCGTTGGCATAAAAGACAAAAAGGTGACCGTTCATCGTGGACAGCAGGTCATAAAACCAAATTTTAAATATTTCTCCGAATACTGATGAACTTTTTTTCTCGCTTGCACCACTTATTTCCTTATGGGCTAGAAAAATGTATATAAAATCAATTAGAAACTAAAAAAAGATAATATGATGTTGGATTCATGTGAAATGGTGTAGAGCTGTAGACCGACAAAAGAAACACGTTTCAAAGACTATGTGACAGTATGGTCAACAAAGTAATTTATTTTGCATAAATGTACAGGTTTTATTTTATATTCCAACTCCACGATATTATAAAATAAGTAACAATAGTACAGTGCAAACAACATATACCGTTTGCAACAATATAAAAACTATAACTAAAACTTATGTACTAACTTAAAACTAGCGATAGAAAAATTAGTAGGAAAAAGATAAGATAGGAAATAGAACATAGAAAAGATTGGAATACATGGGTTTTTTCTTGCTGAACTCTACAATCTCTGGGTAGGATACCACGTTGAACATTTTTGGAAGGTCTCTCGTTGTCGTGTTCGTTGAAGTTTCTCTTGCACTTTCCTGTCATTGCCAAATGTGACCTGGAACAACACAACTCGTGTCTGTCCACCTTGACGTCTGGCAAAGAATGTCCTTTCTCCTCTTTCACTGGCCTCGGGGCCTCGTTTATCTCTTTGTTCTCAGTGGTTCCCAGAATTGTTAATCCCACCCCAAGGGAAAAGGGTTATAAAGGAAAGTTCTAGAAGGAAAGGGAAACAAAGAAGAAAGAAAACTAAAACTAACTTAAATCAATATTTACAATAAATATGGCGTACAGCAGCTATACGGTTAACTTAAACTCTAAACAAGTCCATTTTGAATTGCCCCCCTTAAAGATCAAATTGCCCCCTTGTGGGGCGAGGGCCCCACGTTGGGAAACACTGCTCTAGAGCAAACTTTCGATTAATAAACACATTTTTATTTTATCATTTATAAATTTTTTATGATAAACATTTTAAAAAATGAAGAGCAGTGCTAAAGACATTTAACCAATAAATAACGTCCATAGACTACTCGCGAAGGTATATAAAACTCAATTATGTTTACGAGATATTTGATTGAAGATTTGATTTAATTTGTCACATTCATTGCACTAAAACTCTTAGTTTTAGAGCAATAAATGTGAGAAAGCAATAAGAAATATAGTTTTGAGAAGTATTATATACTGGAAGATAGAATCCTCTCTGATAGTTAGGATTAAATGTTTTTATTTAGTCCTGGCATGTTCCCTCTTGGATAACAATGAATTATATTCTTTTCAAGAGTGTATTGCTAACTAACTTATATGGCGTTTTCTTTATCAAACAAGCCGAGTTTATCCATTACTGGAAAATCATGTATACTTCTTGGAATCATATGAATTTGAGTTATATATGTTATACATTCTATAGAACTCTGATATTACACTGTTTCGAATACAAAAAAAATACATCTAGATAAATTATTTAAAAGATTTGATTGTTAAGTTATTAGAAGTGTTTGAAATCGCATAAAAATAATTTTGATCTCGATTTAGAGAAAATGTATCTTAAATTTCTTTACTTTCCATTGTTATGCATTTAAACAGCAATGAACCTGTTGCCTTCAACTAGTTTGTCGCTTCTCCAATTGATTTATATTAGTTCATGTAATAAAGACTTACTTAACAGCGTCAAGAATAAATTGTTATTACAGTATGTTTATCATACAACTTTGATAAGTTTAATTAATTAAAATAATCTCATTATTTATAATTACAAACGTGTTTTATGCCGCAACTATAATATAAAATACTTATTCATATATTAATCCATTTAGGTTATGAGCATATACATTTATTTATACTATATTTAATAAATTATTATTATAAAATATAACATTTCTTTAATAGTGTTAAATTCTTTTAATTCTTACATTCGAATTCATTTAAAAAATTGTAATATACTTACAATTATGTACGATATTGCAACTAATATAAACGATAACAATACGCAGAAAGTAATTCATGATTGTTTTCGGTTGTGGATAATTGTATATTTAAGAAAATGCCCAACTGAAATTAGATTCGTTAAATTTATTTATATTTATTGAATATTTTTCAATATTAAATTTCGTTATTAATGAAAATGCGGCATATCTTTCGTGATAATATAAAGAGAAATATGATAATATGAAACAATAGATTTAATAAGTTTTCTTTGAAATATGAATATAAAATTACATACGAAGAAATTTCGAAATAATCTATTTTATATAATTCGAAATACTATAGAATTTAATAACACTTGAAATTATTATAGAAAAATTGATACAGAAAAATTATTAACTACTCTTAAATACTGTGATATGAAAAATAATGTGCTTGCATTAAAATTTGCATCAACGTCCAATTAATGATGTGATTGTCTTTTAAAAATCAATTTTAATTTATTTAAAAATTTATATTTTTAAATATGAAAACTTTTATAACAACATATCGTTAAATTTTAATATAATAAAATACACAATTTTAAATTTTCGTTTAGATATAATAAAAATATTAATCATTCTATTTGCAATTTATTATTATTTTATAACGGTATAGATAGAGATTGACGAATTAAATTTACTTTTTGAAACAAAGCAGCATAAACTGGGTTGGAAACACTTGTAAATGTGGATAACGGATTATGATTACTTAAATATGCAATAAACGACATATAAATTGGGTAAAATTATTGATTTATTGTTTTAAATAAAAATAAACAGCATAGCCCGGATACATAATATTAACTGATATCGATTGAAAGCTACAATTAGTTTAAAATTATAGTAAGAAACTATTTATACTGTGTAGCTGCATATTATGTAGCTGCATATATAGCATCACTTTTGTCCTCTCGGGATTACGTGTGGAAACAAAAGTTTAAAAATGTCACAGATGAATGCCATATTTTTAACATTTTCGCAAACTTCCAAATTTCTTTCCTATTAAAATATATATATTTAATTATTTTAAAATTTCAAAAACTTAAATTAAAGTTATATTAAATATAAATATAGGTACAGTACATTATACGGGCATACAATTTATACATTAAAAAAATTAATTTTGTTCAAATATAGAAATTATTTTTAAAGAAAGGTTGAATTCTAGATATTTTACAGTTTGATTAAAATTTATTATGCCTTTATAAATTTACATTTTATTTATTTACTTACAAAAAGTGTTCCTACATATTTCATACACTCTTTGCTATCTTTAGGATGCTGAAATAAAATTAAAATCATTACTATAACTAATTATTTCATTGTTAATAATAGAATTATAAATAACATTATATAGTTCTATAAAATAATTTTGTAGTTATTTTCTAGAATTATATTTTATAATGATAATTGATTACATATAAATCATAGTCTAAGATAAAAATTAATAACTTTATTTTAATCGTATATATTACAATTATACGTATATATTACAATTAATAATTTCATTGTAGTATCAATAGTACAAAAAAAGTACAATTTAAATGACTTTTCTTTGTTTTTAATAACTATTAAGATATTAAATGAAATAGCTCTATGCTATTAATACTAATTCTCTTAATTCTGTAGTTTTTAAATATTAATATTTTCTCTTGACGTATGAAGTAAAAAGTATAATAAAAATTAAAATAAATGAATTATTTTGAATTATAAAAACATATACCATTATATCTGATTCGATCATTTCTTGGAAATTAGTTAGATTAGCCGATAACTGGAGATATAAAAGTATTAAGAGAAGATCGTTAAAATTTTTAGACAATTTAAATTTAAATTGTTAAAAGAAAGATTTAAATCTGATAATAAACTTACTTCGCTAGTATATTTACAAATCGTTTCGTAGCAGGTATCACTTTCTTGTGGAACACAACTTTTGTGCGGCTGTAATAATATATTTTTATGTATAAATGTAAAGTACAGTGATTAGATTATATATAAAATAACCTCCGAACAAAATATTTTAAATTATAATTAATTAAACGATTTTTTAAATTAATTTTATTTAAAATTTAGATGAATAAATTCTTAAGAAGTAGCGAAATTTACAGTAAATAATACAAAAATGATTAAACAATAATTTCAATTCGCTGAGTTTTTAAAGTCCGACCATTAATCTACCGGATGTATAGAAACATCTCGGAAACATTTTCGGGAGCTAATTAGTTGGTCCGGATATACAAAGTCTCTTCCCTCACTAACCCGGCTGCTCTATTATGGGCCTGGCCGAAGATATAATGAGCTTAACAGATCATGATACTTACTGCCCAGCTAAAAACTGTACAATTCAAAAATTCCTGTAATGAATATATTAAGGTGTTAGAAATAAATTGAAGAAAATAAAAATTATATGAAATAAAATAATTATCATAGTTGTAGGAATATAATAAGTTAATTAATATTTGTTACACATTATTGAAATACTTGATAACGACATAAAATATGTTATTTACAGTTTTGCAGTTTAATTTTTTAAATTCTACATTTAATTATTTAAGATACTAATCTGAAAATTAATTTTATCTTGTTATAGAATAAATTAATTTAAATTGGGTCATTCGGCATTTATACAGAATGATCAGAAACATATCATTATAACTTAGTAAATACCCTCAATACACGTAGTTTTTACAGAAATACCAGAATAACACAATTTTTTTTTTTTTTTTTTTTTTTTTTTAAGTAAAAATGAGGAGCTGATTACCAAAAGGTATCAAATCCTACTTTTCAAAATACCACTCAAACACTGTAGTATTATTGTATTTTGTACAATCAACTTCTGGCAAGATTTTATTCCGCGAAAACGTGTCATTTCTATATCGTTGCTGTGAAAAATTGTCTATGTTAAAAGAGTGCGAAACCCAATTTAATTATTTTACAAAAAGTGTTAAATTATCTTCTTCTAATAACCGTGTAGCAACTTTTGAGCGTGAATGCGGGTCTGTAATATGACTACAGTCTTTGTAAATGTGACGGTACTGTTTCTTTATATGTAATTATTACTTTAGTTATTAAAACTAGTAACGCATGCGAAGATTGAAAACTTTAATCAGTCGCCTGCTTTAACAACTAAGAGAAGAAGTCGCCTGCTCGTCCAGATCAAGGAAAAAAAGTCTAAAAATGTTGGGATCTGAGTGCCAAATTTATGATTGGAAAGTGATCTAAAATTTTATGCAGACTAAAAGACAGTTTAAGACTAATAATAAAGCCAAAAGGAAGGATATACATACAACTATCATTTGTTATCGGACCATCCACAAGCTATAAAGAAAAGACACGCAACTATCGTCAATTCAACGAGGCTTAAACTTAGTGTCTTTAGAATCTCATGTAAAAAAAGCAAAGCAAAACGATATCAAAGGATTGCTAGATTTAATTAGAATGGAATACAATGCCTCGGAGTTTTACAGAAAACTTTTCTCTACTGTTGAAGCCTCAGAAGAAGAAGAAACAAATGAGAATATACATTACGAACAGGAAGAAGAACCTCTTGAAATCACTTTTTTGTGATTTTGATAACACCTGTTTCCTTCCGGCAATAATAAAGAAAAAACACACAACTTTCGCTTAGGCTATTCAATTATTATTCCATTCATAGAATGATATATTCAAGTTTTTCTCCAAAAGGGGGCCAAATGCATAGTTTGTATAACCTGTACCATGATAATACTTTATCGCGCATTTGATCTGCCTATTAATATTAAAATATCTTAACGTAAGATACTAGATATAAAACGGGATTAAGTACAGTACATAAACATTTTTATTTACTGCATTTTAAAAAGTTCGTTTTTATACAATAGTAACTTTTAAGAATTTGATATCTTTTGAAATCAACTGTACAAATATTAAATTAAGTTTTAGTTACAAGTTCCACCACTACTGACGCATATATGTAATATACGAACAGTATATCAAGTGCAATGTATTACATATGATCTAGATACACGTAAGATAGACTATTGTGTTTATTAAAATTCATTATTTCTAAACAAAATATTATTGATAATTATAATTTTTTACAATATAATTTAGAGACAGCTAACAACAGTTTAAATACTCTTGAATTGATTTTTCTTTAAAAGGCATTAATTTTACTAATAATAACAATAAAGTGATTAATTAAATTAAAATTATTATATTCTAATATTGTTGATTCACTTCATTTTATTTGTATGTAGTAAATATTTTAATTACTTATTGAATTCTTAAATAATCAACAACGTTTTCTTGATAAGAGATTACATCAATTGTATAAATATTTAAATAAAATCAAAATTAAAGAAAATGCTATAAAATTATCTTACCTGATGAAATGTATCTATATTTGAAGAAATGGATTTATTACAACAGAAACTTGGAATTTCAGACATCTAAATAAAGAAAAATTCATTAATTATTTATTTTACAAAATATAGAATCCGACAGGAATACGATCGATTATAAATATACAGTAATTAACTTTTGCATATATTATATATTAACTAATTTCTATGTATGATTTCAAACAAATATTTATTATTTATGATTTAAAGACATTCATGTTCAGACATTCTTGGCAGCTTCGAAGTGTATGAAGTATAGAGCAGCGCAATATATTCTCCGATACATTATTAATTGCATGACGAACTTTGCCTTGAGAGTTTCAGTATTTTGTGGACAACCTTCTTGTACAACACACGTCGTCCTCAAAAGAAATGTTTATTTACCGTGAAGTCTGAGATTTCTTATTATACACTCATTTAGTTTCATTCGGTATCATAACATGAGAACATGTCGTTGTTTAAAATTATAATTTTGTGATATTTTCATGTAATAAATACAGTATTAATTAATTATATAAGAGACACAGAGAAAAATTTGCAAGAATTCAGTACAATTTTAAATATTAAATTTCTTTTACCTTTATCAGATTTTCATTCTTTTTTACACAATTTTGAAAATTTAACACGCAGTCTTCAGCTGTAAAATAATTGTTTTATACCAATAATACATCATATATTATTTAGGTACATTTTATAAATCTTTTATATTAAAGATAATATAATTATAAATATATAATCTGTAATAATAAATATTATTTACCATTGGGCGGGAAAAGAAATAAATGAATACAAGGCGTACTGTTAGTGAGAGTATGAGCAATATAAAGACATTTATCCTATAAATACTAACTTAATAATAATTAAAATTAAACAACAATGAACCTATTGTCTTTAACGAGTTTGTCGTTTCTCTTATCAGAAAAATTGTAATTGATATTATTATATTAGTTCACGTATGAGAGAATTAGTTCACAGCATCAAGAATAAATTGTTACTACAGTATATTTATCATAAAATTTTGATAAGTTTAATTAATTAAAATAATCCTATTATTTATAATTACAAACGTAGAATTATAGTATAAAATAGTTATTTATTTATTAATCCATTTATATTATGAGCATATATATTTATTTATAATATATTTGATAAATTATTACATTTCTTTAAATAGTGTTAAATTCTTTTAATTCTTATATTCGAATTCATTTAAAAAATTGTAATATACTTACAATTATGTACGATATTGCAACTAATATAAAGGATAACAATACGCAGAAAGTATTTCATGATTGTTTTCGGTTGTGGATAATTGTATATTTAAGAAAATGCCCAACTGAAATTAGATTCGTAAAATTTATTTATACTTATAGAATATTTTTCAATATTAGATTTCGTTATTGATGAAGATACGGCATATCTTTCGTGATGATATGAAGAGAAATATGATCAACTGAAACAATAGATTTAATAGTTTTTCTTTGAAATTTGAATGTAAAATTACATGTAAAGAAAATTCGAAATAAATTATTTTGTATAATTCTGAAGTATTCTAGAATTTAATAACATTTCAAATTATTAGAGAAAAACTGAAATAGAACAATGATAAATTTACTACTCATAAATGTTGTGATATTGAAAATAATGTGCTCCTCTTATTATTTACATCAATGATGAAATCGTTATTATCACTATATTGATATATCCAGGTCCACCCAATTAATAACGTAATTGTTTGATAAAAATTAATCTTAACTTATTTATTTCACTTTCATACATTCCGAAGAGAACGTGAATAAATTAGGATTTGGTGTAAAATAATTAAAACAAACTTTTTGATTTTTAACTTTTTTCGCTATGTGGATTCTATAAAGTCTTTGTAATCATACCCATCTTTTGTTTTGCTCTGGAAAACTCGGATCGAATCCAGGTTCTCTAGAACTGCAGGCTGTGTTAGACTTGGCGCTTATCGGAAAGATTAGTAAAAAGGCAGTTGGACTAGCGTAACCGGTTATGTAACAAAGGAATGAAGAGTGCACAAAGATTACACACAGTCTTGACTCACGGAAGGTCAGCGCTGGAAAGGGGAGAGTGAAATGAGGTCACCTTCCCCGAGGGGTCAACAACGCCACCAACCTTTTATTACGTCAGAAGAACATCTACAAAACATCGCGATCGTTGATTCCAACAGGCTGTTGTTTTGATCGAAGGTGAAGACGAACAAAGCCTTTACGCATTCTTAGATTTTATCTTTTTCTGATACTGAAAATAGTTATAGAATAGAGGTTAAATCGTAATTAACTGTAAGAAAAAAATTTATATACGTATACAGACGTACCTCAGGTTACGTACATAATGCATATTATCAAGTAGTGGTATTGTGAGTTGCCATTTCCCATAAATTTACATGCATTTTATTTTAATTCGTACATATCTGTTACGTTTAATTTTAAATAAATACATATAACATCAATAAACAAATAAAACACAACTAAAACCGTGGATGTAACTTACATATATGTACTTTTCAGCAGATTAAGGTAGCTTTGCTTATTTATAGAAGACACAGTTACATACGGATTTTATTTCGATGGCGATTTAAAAACTCCTGCGTTTTTTGTTCGGTCGTGGGTTCGCGCCTCGCCGGACGGGCTGGCACGTAGAGCTTTTCGGGTTTTCTTTTTAAAAAGACATCCCGAAAGGATCCCCCTAGGCAGATAGCCTAAGTGTTGAGTTCCACAAATGAACCAAACAAATGAATCAATTCTGCGATTTTGGGTTTCAATTAGCTGTTTAATATCTGCCACATCAATTTCTAAATTCAGGCTCCTCCGTAGTTGAAAAATTTGGGAATACTATAGATTACCACCTATGGAATTTCGAAACTTTGAGTATATATCTGAACTGAGGAGACAGAGACGAGTTCAACGATACCCTACCTTTGGACCAGAAACGAAAAATAAAAAAGTTATACTTTTTTCGGCGATCGCTCGATGATGGGAGTCGCGTCACTCTCTCCGCTAAGCATATCGCGTGTTTAACAGGCAGTCCGGCAAGTCTGCCATACATACCTTAAACAGAGGCACATGTTGATCCACGAGCACACAGATCGTCTGCAGTTGGAGTTAAATCCTTTTCACAGACCCTCGTGCTCCTCGACGTCGGGCCCACGGCCCCTCAGCCGCCGACACGCTCGCTATCGCTCGCGATCGGCTAGTACTACGCGCCGCTATCGCGGCTTGTCCAACAAACCTAACCTATCCCTCCGGGAGATGACCGTAGTCTGACTTTAAGTAAACATACTGGTTCGATCGAAGGGAAGACGAACAAAGCCTTTACGCATTCTTAGATTTTATTTTTTTCTGATACTGAAAATAGTTATAGAATAGAGGTTAAATCGTAATTAACTATAAGAAAAAAATTTATATACGTATACAGACGTACCTCAGGTTACGTACATAATGCATATTATCAAATAGTGGTATTGTGAGTTGCCATTTCCCATAAATTTACAGTTGCAGACTTTACCGCAAGATGGCGGTACTAGCAACTACGGTGCAGTCTGCATGATAGCATTAAAAAAGTATGATAACTTAAAAAGTATGATGACTTTCTTATTTTTTGTTTCCGGTCCAAAAGTATGATACCGTTGAACTCGTCTCGGTCCCCTGAGTTCAAATAAGCACTCAAAGTCCTGAAATTCCATAGGTGGTAATCTATAGTACAGCCAAAAAGGTGATTAGTTATCATCTACATTACATTTTATAAATTTCGAGATTTGTGCATACATTGTCCCCTTTTCTTACATTGTGTAAAATCAACTGTTATTCAAAAGTAATGAATTAATGACGATTTAACAAATTTCTTAAAACACAGACATATTTGGTTTTAACCGGATAATTGACGCCAAATCCGGACAGGTGGCAACATTGGAATGGACGAAATGTCGTTATCGGTGGAGATAGATTAGTGGAATCGTGAAAGAACTACATACATACTTACTTTATCTTACTTTAATTTACTACAAAAATTAGCGAAAAAATTAAAGAAATATACAGAAAAAAAACATTTACCTCTACACTAAAGTGAACTTGACATGAACAAACCAGTATGTTTACTTAAAAAATCGAAAATGACAAATTTATTTAAAAATAAAATCCAAAACAATTTTTTTTCTATGCAAAAGAAAGACAGAAGAAAAAAATCGTGAAAACTGCATATGTCTAAGATGTATAGTTCTCAAGAAATATTTTTTCTAAACCGTTAACGCTAACCCGGCAGAAAATTCTGCCAGTGAGATGCAGGGAAGGGAAGCTGCCGACAGAAAATTCTACCAGTTGAAACGCAATGATTAACGACTTTAATCCTTCTACAGTTATATCCGATGCCTTGAAGCTTCCGCTTTCAAATCCTCCTATTGGAGCAGATTCGAATGTATCTTTTGTTTTCGGATGTGTTTTCAATGCCTCGATAATCTCATTCATAGTGCTGTTGAAATTCACTAAAAGTATGAAACACGTGATGTTAATGTAACATTTATTTAATGGAAAATTCGTTTTTATATATTGGACAATTTTCAAACATGAAAATAATTTACTTGAAATTTTAAATAACAAAATTGAAAGTATTCCTGTATAATAAGGAATTATTTTTTACTTTAAAGAAATGTCATAAAGAATATTTTGATGCGTTGTATAATATTAATAGAATTTACTTACTTGATGTAACTGACAGCAAATTAAAACAATTATAGTCTTCATATTTGAAATTAGTTATGTTCAAATCATTCATTCCTAAAAATACATTATTAAAATAAATTATATATTGAACTTTTTATGAAATAATAATTTAAATTATTTTTTGTAATTTTTTAAAAATGTTTTATAAAAGATTAGAAAGAAACAAAAATTTTAATAAGTAATTTAAATTAAACTTGATTTTTATTTTTCTATATAGTTTTTTGACAAACGACGTATAATCGAGAACGACGTAACTCGAAACGACCTAACTCGAGGTATACCTGTATTTAATAATTCTATTCGAGTCCTTGCTATCCTACATTTATTTATTCTTTATGTCAACCTCTAACTCATCATCCTGTAATCACCACTAACTCATTATCTACCTGTAAATATAATCCTAAATATTAATTTTTTTTATCCCTATGCCCTTAATGTTTTATCTTTTTCTTTCTATATTCTCTATATGGACCTTGTTTATAAATAGGACTTATTATACTGGTGTAGTTTCTGATTAGCAAAGAGAGGCAATCTTAGTGAAAAGTCAAAACAAAATATCATGTGAAAATAAAGATATTTGTACTTGCCTGCATAATGTAGTAGTGTTTTGTCCTGTACATCATACTTTTCCTGGTAGCAATAGAATCGTGCCGGTTATGTATCTAATTCCGTTTGGGAAAAAATTTCTGAATTGAAATAACATGACTTCCGGTACAAATTGCAAGTTTGTGTATAGTTAATCTGGTTTGATGTCTTTTATGATTTCCATATCTGGTCTCGACTTTCATCTTTCTAACTGTATTCTCGAGATTAAAGAAGGACAAGGACGGACGACAGTGAGAATTTATAGGTCTACAATTTTTTTGAAATTGCAGCTCAACAATTTTTCTATAAATGCAATATTTACGAGAACATTTTCATTTACAGATGGAATGTTATGGAGAGCATGTAATGTATTACCGCTAGTATAACTGTGAAATCTGCTGAAATCTTATTTCTGAAACAATCTTCTCTGTCTTAGTAAGAAGTATCTGTTTTACCTAACCCATGCCTGTCTTTTTACTATTTAAAGAGCCAATAAATTTTCTAACTCGAAATGATAGAAAGCAAAGTTTCGTTTGATGTATTATTTAGTGAGAGTAACTTCTTAAATCGATTTACGTAGCGCGACGTAGCTAAAAATAAATAAATAGAACAGTTCTCCGAGACCAACTTACCAATCTATCCGAAATTAGAACAAATCATTTCTTCAAACTGTGGAAATTTATTCTTTCTATTCTGCATAATGAGGCGTATTCCCTGCCACGCTTTACGATAAAGGTGAAATCCTTCCGATCATTCGGGCAATCTGATCATTCGTTATTGCGACAAGTCTTCCCGTTCGTGCAATTTGTCCATTGCTTTTTTTTTCTATTTCGAACACTTCTGTGTGCAAACAGCTGCAAAATGATACGTATTTTTGATACGCATAAGTTCATTTGTGAAATCTCTGTTAAACTCCGCTCAGGGTAAAATAAAGAAAATATACAACATCAGTCTGTATTATTCCTGTAATTTCAGAAAGCGCCTAGAAACATGTAATTGAAACTTGAGCCAGCATATATCCATCTTAATTTAAAATGAAAAGTTGCGATGTTTCAAACATTTGATTTAAAAAACAAATAAAATTACTGGGCAAAAGTTAGGATTCTTTGTGTAGAGCGGATTTACCAACAAGCGCAGCAAACAGAAAAAAGAATACAAAAACGTTTACTAGGCACCGGTGAGATTCGAACTCACGATCTCCTGTTTACTAGACAGGCGCTTTAACCAACTAAGCCACGGCGCCCTTTTGGTTGAAGTTTTAATCTTTTTGTATTAGTCACATATAAAACATCGTGTTTATCAAGTTTTTCAATTATCTATTACTGTTATTGTTCCGTTCTAAATTTATTCAAAAACATTTCCCAGTATTCTGATATATAAGAATTATACTTTTCTAGAAAACAAATAAAAATCATCGAAAAATTTTATTTTACGTTTTAGCTACAATGAAGTATTTAAAATGCACTTAACATTGAACACATGTTTTCTTCTAATATATATCCTTCAGTATTAAAGTAGACATAATTTGTTTTCCTCCATAATTTGTAGTACTTATTGTTTATAAATTTATGACATAACATAGCGACTGTTTCGAAAAATGTTATAAATTATGCTTTTTAGTCAATGTTCACTAATTCAGATGAATTCAACATTTCAACGACTCATTGAACGAGGCCTTCGATAAGTGCAAAATGTTTTTCCTCAGCGTAAGTGAAGTCATTTGACATGTCAATCATTTCTACCTGTGCTCCCATTGGTTTAAAATGGGTTGCGCCGTTGTACAATTTTTTGGGGGGTGATAGGAATGATTCAGGAGGGATTTTGTTGAGCTTTAACCTGAAAAAAACGTATTTCAACATTTAGCAAAACATTTCTTCGTTTAAATAACGTTAATAAATATGAAAATTAGCTAAATTAGAACTGAAAAAATTTATTTGTTTTAAAAAAGACAGAAATTACATATGAATAATGACCTTTAATACTTCAAGTTAAAAAACACTGAGATTTCGGAGGTTTCAGGGATTTTCTATACTTACCTCCGAATTTCTGCCAAGTAGGTTACTGGTTCTGCAGAGTTTTAGGAGCCTTCATGTGGCCTTGTATAGAAAACTAGGGGTAAGAGAATGAGAACAAAATGACGCGATTCATTTGAAAAGAGTCACTTAACTCAACAGACTATTGTTTAAATTTATTGAAACTAAAATGGGAGGCATCCCGCCCAAATTTAACAAAACACAAATTTAAAAAACAACAAAAAAAGAAAACATAGCGTTTCAAATCATCCAGACTGACTACAGTTGGTTGGTTTGGCATTTTTGGCACAAGTAGTGTTGCCACTTTTTCAAACTCGCTGACCCGGACGGCAAGTCAGGTTTGTTCGAACAAAAGTTCCTGACGCATGCGCAATGCCATTTTACAATGCGAAGAATAACGTGCATGCCGGTTCTAAATCAGTTACAGTTAGGGACTAGGGACTTACGTAGGAGTAACGTAAGTAACCTAAATTAGGAAAGAAAGAACAGCCAACTCAGTTCTATACAAGACGTGTACAGGCGTACAAGCAAATAAAAAAAATCGACAGGAGGTATGTTGCGCACCACACGTCGGCGTAAACAGAGTAACATGGCGGAACGGCAGATGAGTTTCAGTCAGTGTGAGGTCTTTCGCTGTTAAAATAGTGTAAATTTACAAGAACTTTGTTTCATCGTAATTTCACAATTTCTACGAAATTCCCGGACAAAATTAATAGTTGACCCGGACAGTGAGTCAATTCCCAGACTGTCCGGGTGAAAACCGGACGGGTGGTGATACTAGGCACAAGGGCCGCATAGGCCAAGCCGCACCACGTCAAATGGTTAATTTGTCTAACTTAATATATATCTATATATATAAAAACGAATGTATGTCTGTGTGTGTGTGTGTGTGTGTGTGTTTGTCCTTCATGCATTGCCACACCATTTATCCGATTGCCATGAAACTTTGGGAAGTTGTTTAATACATTCCCGCGAAGGTTTGTCGCATATGTGAAGATCACCATTTCCCCCTTTCAAAAATATATTTATATATGGATTAAGGCTTTTATGTCCCAACAGATGGCGCTAACTTCCGACGACCTAAGTTTGCTTTTCTGTGAAGCATTATGCTTTTCTGTGAGAATGGACCTAAGCAGATCATTTTCTACCTACCTATATAAATAAAATACAACGTTTGTTTGTTCCTACCGATTCCTTTGAAATTTTGACACAACGTTGCATTCGAATATGCACGTGTTTTTATATAATAAACATGTCGAAATACGCCCTACGGGGGGGAGATGGATGGGATTAAGCCTTACCGTGAAGAACTCGGCTTCTGTTTATACTATTTTACATGCGGTTTTTTGCGTTTTTAATTTCGTTTTAATAGGTGACGTCAACAGAATATACACTAAAAAGGGATTTTTCGATATTCCCCAGTGGGGAAAGGGACAGGATTAAGGCTTACCGTGAAGAACTCGGCTTCTATTTATACTATTTTACATGCGGTTTTTTGCGTTTTTAATTTCGTTTCAATAAGTGACGTCAACAGAATATACACTACAAAGGGATTTTTTGAAATTCCCCCCACGGGGAAAGTGTTACACATTTATAATAGATACATTTTGAGCCACAACAACGCGTGGCCGGGTCAGCTTGTATATAATATAAAATAACAACAAAGAACAATATCAAGTATATACAAAAGTAAAAATAAACAAAACGAAGAGATATATATAAGTAAAAAATAAATATATAAACAGATCTGTTTATAAATATTAGTGACTTTCAGAAAGTCCAGTAGCTTGTCAAGATTTGACCTCTGGCCCAAAGTCTCTGTCAGACTTGCATTTCCAAAATACAGTACTGTCTACGCCTCCTCTCGAAGGTAGAGCAATCGCACAGTATGTGTTTTACGCTTAGAGAACAGTTGCAGTACTGACATACTAGCTGGTCATCACTCTTCAAAAGATATTGGTGAATCAGCTGAGTATGCCCAATTCTCAAACGGGTAAAGATAACCTCAGATCTCCTTTCATGCACTATATTGTGAGTCCAATTTTCTATCAGTGGTTTGATCTCGTGTAGTTTATTGTGGACTTGTGCGTTCCACTTGTCTTGCCATCTCTCTGCTAGTCATTTTTTTTAACGACAAGCTTCAAATCGCTTCCTTCAATACACATTGCATGCTGTAAAGGACTTACTGACTTTGCAGCTGCATCGGCTTGTTCATTTCCTCTTAGATCCATCAGTGAAAATAGGAATTAAATTCCTCTGACGGTGTTCAATTTCTGCAAAGTGCTGTCTATACACGTAATCTGGAGTCGATTCCTTAGGAAAGTGCTTTAAGCTAAGGTCTGCTTTTATCACAGGAGTTCACCAAGGTGATATACGACTGACTGATGGTTTTACTGCCAGAGAGGAGTGTCAGAACCGAGTCCAGAGAATGGTTGTTGTCTATTACTTGCTGTATGCGCCCTGTCATGCTTGCTACCAGAGTCGCACACAGACCACCTTCTCGGAGTTTCTCTCACCTACGATGGACGATGTTCCACAACTCCTCCGGAAAAGATGCTTTTATTGGATTTCTGGAAATCTCGGCTCATAGACTTTCAATGAGATTCGAATCCGCTCCCCTCCCTGGCCACTTCACCACTGAGAGCTGATGTTGGTTAATTGTTGCTGATGTTTGTTGTTTGATAATTGTTTAAAGATAGCAAATTTACATCATTTACAACATTAATTAAAATTGAATTCAAGAAGCATTAGTAATTTGAATAATTTTATTAGTTAATATTTACTTAAGACATGAAAGTTGCATATTTATATGCTTAACTAACAAAATTGACGATAGTTATTGTACAGAAACACAGATTATATGATTTACAACGATACACGCTTCACTAAAAATAAAAACTGAAATGAAGATTCTAAGCTATAGTGTGTAGTAATTTATTCATGCAATCAAATAAATAAGCTTATTATTATACATTCTAGGAACAAATTGTCAAGGCTCGTCTTTTTACATTGTAGTTCCCAAGAATTCTAAAATTAAATTAAAATAATTTAATTATTGATAATTGATCATTAATAATAAATATTAAATTTTATATTCACACGTACCTTGTAGTTTTTAATAAAAGAATTATCACATTCATTAGGACTTTTTGGTCGTGGCTAAAGATAAAAAGAAAAGATTTATTTTATTTCCTATACGGACAGCTTAATTAATGATATTTAAAAAAAATACTTACTTTGATTCCATTTAAAACTTCTTTTTGAAATGTTAGACGATATTGAGACGTCTGATGAAAAATAATTGTGTGAAATTTAACTACAGACATTTTAAATAAAAATATTTGAAACAAAAGTTTTTACCTCTCGGATATACGAATTGATAAGGATGGAGCATTCCGAATCAAGTTTTCCAAGACATAAAAATAATATCTAAAGGAAGAGAGAAAAAAAATTTAAATCATTTGGATTCAAGGCTTGTGTTTATAGTTAATTTGAATTATAAATTTTTTTGGTTTTTTGGTAGGAGGAGAGATAGAATAGAACATCAGATATACAGTGGGCGATCGGTTAACGAACATAATCCGTTCCAAGACTTCGTTGGTTAATGTTACCTATGGTTCCAAGATGGCGGCTTGTCTGATTCCAGCAAGGAAACAGTGGGGACTCACGTTCTAACCTAACCTAACCTATTCTAATAACTTTGTTGGTAATAATTATAGTAATTTATTAGAATAGGTTAGGTCAGGTTAGAACGTGCGTCCCCACTATTTCCCTTCTTCTATTTGCTGGAATCAGAGACGAGCCGCCATCTTGGAACCATAGGTAACATTAACCACTTGTTCGTATCCGAATTGTTCGTTAACCGATTATCAATTTATGGGAATTTGATTAATTCATTCTGGAGACCCCCAAAAATAAAAAAATATATACTTTCTTACTACGTTTATTTATATGTAATAATAAAAATACATATATACAAATTCTTGCATTTTTATTAGTCATGTGTTTTTCTGTTTATTTGGAGTTAAAGAATCTGTCTAATGTCGATTGCTTTCTCTCTTCTTCAGGATTTTCAGAAGTAATTAATAGCATTGTAATTGTAGAGATCTCCAAGCCTATTAACCTCAACCTGGTTTGTATGCCATTTTAAGAACGTTTATCTGACATCTCCCACTTCTTCAAAAGATCTTTAATTAATAGGCATCAATCCTCCTTTAATTATCGGCATTAATTTTCCTTTTCAGAATAAAACATATCTCGCCGAGTTTCTTGGTGGTCTTCATTTGAGAGTTCTTGGCGTTCTTCTGCTGTCAGATCCGTTTCAGGTTCCATTATGAGCTATTCAATGTTCTTTATTTCTTAGATGTAATTTTTGTTACTCCTTTAGTTGCTTGAGTCTTCTTGATTATATAGTACCTTTCTTAGATAAGATTGAACTGCGCCCTACTGTAGATTTGTTGAAGCCATACTGCCCAGCAACCTCAGACATCTTCTGCCCACTCTCTACCTTTGCTATTATACTCTCACCTTTCGAAAATAAAAACCGACGCAAAACTTAACGAGTGCCAGCCCGATAGTTTCGCGAATACTATAAAGGAATTGTTTCCGTCAGAAAAATAGAAGGCTGGAATTACAAGGGAGTATTTCAAATTTCGAGGAATACTATCTGATCAGTATATATCGGATTGAGCGTCGATGTTGACGTCCCCCGTTCTCCGAAGAGGTTAGAATTGTTGCCTGAAGACAAGGAAAAATCAATCAGTATATGTTATTTCCGTTGCTTCTTTTTATGTTTGTTCAGTGAAGTGTTCGTTGTCCGATCATAAAAATCTATCGCGGAAGTGTTCGTTATCCGATTTGTTTGTTAACCGATCGGTTCGTTAACCGATCACCCACTGTATTTTAATCTTTGAACATTTATGAACATTAATCTTTTATAATGAACATAATTAAGTTAACTTCATTTAGTTTCGAAAGTATTTTAACCAGAAACACTTGCTTTTACATTAATTTTACATACAATAAACAAATTATGTAATTATAACGTTACTTATAAAAATTTGTTGCCTCAGGCACATGTCTACTTTACCCATTCAAAACCGCTTCTGTATTATAATGTTACATAATATTCACATAAGTTTAAACCTATTTTTTACATTTTTGTATTCCTTATCCTATTTATATTGGCCCGTTCCATTGACATTTATTCTTTCCTGTGATAAGCAAAATAGAAGTCAAGCAATCATATTGTCGATTAAATAAATCAAAACAAAATTAATGTGCTGAAGACAGACAATATCTTAAATTAAATTATGACTGAAGTAAAAACAGTAATAAATGGTTTGACCAATGTCAAACCAATTCATTTCTTAATCTCAATAATCTTCATGAGATTATTGAGATTAAAAAAATGAATAAAATCATAAAACATTGGATATAGACTTGTACTCAAAATTGAATCTCCACCTATGGCTGTTTCTCTATAAATACGTACAAATTTTATAACGCTAAAGAGAGATTGAGTGTTCACGTCGACTTAAAATGCACATGTAAAAGAAAAAATTGAAAAAATTGTATGTTTTAACCTTTGGATATTATACTCACTGAACGAAATGCTATACCTATAAATGTAAGATTATTTAGTTAAAACAGGTAAAAATACAGCGAACTTGTAATTAAGAAAAGTAGAAAATAAACGTTAAGTTTCACCTCCGCGTGTAGATAATTCAAGCCATCCAAATATTTTCTATTGTTAACTGCAACGTACAATTCACGGCCGAATGTGAAATGGTAATCGGCAAAAAATGTTAAATTTTGCGTAAAATGAACAAAATGTATATATTCGGCACCACCGAAAACAGCTAGAAACATACTTTGTGCTCGTTAGTACCTTTGTATTAACGAGCCTTTGTAATAATTTTTTCTTTTATAGTAAGTTATAGCGTTGCCATTTTTTTCTTTTTATAACAATATCGATGCTTACAATGACTTGATTAGACTCTTTACTACATTCTTAAGAATTTTTCTGATGTAAAATGTTTCTCGCATTTTATCATATACGTATATTACTGTAATACTACTTATTTAAATGTAATATTTAATTTTTTTGAGAAACATTTAAAAAGTTTATTTATTTTCCGTAATCGTAAACATATTCAAATTTAAAAAATATTCTATTATTTATTTCATTATAAAGGATATAAAAAGATAACTTACCTTAGAAATACGCGCGATAAAACAATCATGGAAACTCTGATAAAAAGAAAGTTTTACGTGTAGTTAGTTAATATTTATCATTTAATTTTATTGTTTTTGTCTGAAAATTAATATAAATTATACATGAAATATTATATCATCGAAGACTAAATGTAACTCATAAACTTATAAGTTTATTTATTTATGTTTAATATAATTATTAATTAAAACTGTTTTCAAATGTATTTTATACAATTTACATTTACGAAAAATTAAATTAAAATATTCCTTCTCGGAATTTTAATAAATTTTAACTACATTATGTACAGTATATTTCTATATGTAGTTATTTATTTATTTACAGAAAAATTATTAAATAATTATTACAACTATTCGAAAATATTTTATTTTATAAAATTACTATTAGCAATCAATTAATAATTTCATATGAAATGTACTTTTTATTGTATATATAACTTACAATGGACCAAACAGTCAGACTGTCATTTAATGTTTTTACGCAACACTCTTTAGCTACTTCATTATACTAAAAATAATAAAATATAAATGAAAAAGAATATTTTTTATTATTAAAACATTATATTGACAATTTTTTTATAAGTTATAAATTATAAGCCAAATTTTTTCATTAAAAACTCAATAATAAATCCAAGGAAAGTAGTTAAACAAGTTTAATTAGATTTAAATGTTTAGTGGTATGAACAAATACGCAACTCTAATGATTGAAAGATATCATTAAATCAGCTGCCAAAATATATTTAACTAATGTACTTACTTAATTAAATTGATATAGACTTTAAAATATATTTTGATAATCATGTACTAGTGAATGAGATAAGATCTTGGCCTCTTACAAATATGGAGCTTCAATTTTTCCAGAAAACCAAGAAACTATGAATAACACCACGGAAATAAAATTACCTCCTTTATCAAATAAAATACTTATATTTCCGTATCATACTTTTATATAAAAGACAATATTTTAGGACCTATCGTCAGAGTCTAAGTCAAATGGACCGGCCGGCTACTCCTCTCAACCTACTGATTATATATAATGCAAGCGTCATTACGAATATTTATAAACGAAGTAAAAATTAGAGATGAAGAGTCACGATATTAACAGATCATTCATAAAAATATAATAATGTAAATATCCAATCCAATTAAAATACTTAAAGTAGTATGTTAGAGTAACAATAGATTTAATAAACATTAAAATTATTGTTGATTTTTATTTTATTTGTATACTTCAAATTTGGCAATGTCTCGAAGACAATATATGCCACCCCCGCTACAACAATACTAATAAAACTAACAAAACATATAAAAACTCGCGAAACAATAGATGTTATTAAGAATAAAGCATTTTTTACGTTTTCTCTGTTATATATAACGGAGGGAAAGTATGGCGATCGGTGAAAAAGATGAGTCCAAGATTTTTACACTTTTGGACTTGTGTGGACGTGGACCTTGCAACGTCGGTATATGCAAAAAATTCGGGGACCTTTCTATTTGTATGGATATTTGTTGATGTTTGTGAAGAACACGATTTTCTTCACCCTGTTTGAAATTTAATAAATCCTGTGCTTTTTGTCGAAAATTTCTGAAATTTCGAAGGCAGGATTTTGTATTAGAGGGAATTTTAAATTTTGGCAATTGAAGGTCAAAGGGTGGAGGGAGGTTTAAATGTTGCCGGAAAAGTGAACCAACTCGTTTCTGGATTCTTTACAAATAGCCTTAAATTAGGAAAAAAAAAAAAAAAAAAAAAATAGTTTATATTTAACTTTAATGGCGGTTTTCTGATGACGAAAGAAAAGCGATCTAAACATTAAGGCATTACATTAAGGCAGCAATATGACATACAGTATAAATGTAAGATGGCGATATGGAATTAAACGAAGGGATATGAATGTAACTATAGTAAAATGGAAGTATGCCGTTAAAATATTTGTAGATAGAAATGCAATAAAATTATGCAATACTGTTATAAAAAAAAACATGTAGCAACGAGTTGCATAACTTTCCCGGCTTTTATGAAATTTTATTCTAAAAATAAATTTGTATTATTAATTAATCAAAATAAATAACTAAAATTCTATGCGGCGCTATCTGTTATTAGACTGTGTTAAAAAACTTTATATATTCTTAATTATTATAAAATAGTAAAAGACTCAATTTTGAGTGTAGAATTGAGTATTATAAAAACACTGTAAATGCTAAAAATGAGAAAAATCTTCAATATGTTCGGCCTCTCGCGAGATATGACCATTCTCTATCTCTTTACCCCGTTCACCCACCTTTCACAACCAAAATTTAATAGCACACGACATTTATTTATGCCGTTCATTTTTACGTTTTTGGGTTCAAACGGTCTCAAAACGTGAATATTTGCAAAAAACTCGGTGGTGAAATTTGAGACTTTCACTCTATTCATTGTGTATGGATAACAGCCGGAAAAGTAAAAGTGAATAAAAAGTTTTTAAAATGTTATAAAAAAATTATAGGAAAGTTATAGATGCGAATTTCTAACTTCATTGCTCAATTTCAAATTTCCTATACTGTTTAGTATTATTTAAATTAAATTTACATAAATAAATACAAATGTAATTTATACAAAATATAATCAATAATACTGGCAACGAAAAATACAGAGATAAGTGTACTTCCATTTTGCATCGGATTAACTTATGTCTAATGTTCTTTATGGAACATGTATATAAAGACGACATCTTATCTTATATTAAATTTATTAAATATAAAATATTAATATATAAAAGTTAGGAATTTTATAAAATCTCACCCTTTCTTTCGTGAAATTCGGATAAATAAAAAGACATGTAAAATAGTCTTGTAGACATGCCTTGTTATCAACTGTAATAACATAAATTTGTTTTATAAACAACAAAAAACTTATTTATTACTATTGTACAAAATAAAAATGTTAAGAAACTAAATAAGTTTAGGAGATTTTTCTAAATTAGTTAATTAATGTAATGTTAAATGAAAGTTTACATTATAAAAATGTACTCATTTATATACGTTTCCATCGTATTCACATTTATATGATGTACCATAGTAATTAGACTAATGAACTTTAATAATGAAAGTTTTAAAATTTAAGTAATTAAATAATTAAGAATAAATCTTAGTTATTTCGGAGGAAAAATCGAATATTTCTTAAATTAAGTTATATTAGAAACGAGCAATTATTTATTGTGACATCGTCATAATAAATAATTTTTGCAATTATGCTCGACTGCAATTTTTAATCTTATTTTCTCGTAATAATAATTAAAATTAAACAGCAATGAACCTGTTGTCTTTAAGGAGTTTTTCGCTTTTCCAATTAGAAAAACTCTAATTGATATCATTTTATTACTTCATATAACAAAGACTTACTTAAAAGCATCAAGAATAAATTGTTATTACAGTACATATATCATAAAATTTTGATAAGTTTAATTAATTAAAATAATCTCATTATTAATAATTACAAACGTATTTTATGCTAGAACTATAATATAAAATAGTTATTCATATATTAATTCATTTATGTTATTAGCATATACATTTATTTATAATATATTTAATAAATTATTATTATAAAAATAACATTTCTTTAAATAGTGTTAAATTATTTAAATTCTTATATTCGTATTCATTTGAAAAAATGTTATATACTTGCAATTATATACGATACTGCAACTGATATAAACGATAACAATACGCAGAAAGTATTTCATGATTGTTTTCGATTGTGGATAATTTTATATTTAAGAAAATGCTCAAGTGAAATTAGTTTTGTAAAATTTGTTTATACTTATAGAATATTTTTCAATATTAAATTTCGTTATTGATGAAGATACGGCATATCTTTCGTGATAATTTGAAGAGAAATATGTTCAACTGAAACAATAGATTTAATAGTTTTTCTTTAAAATTTGAATGTAAAATTACATATAAAAAAATTTCGAAATAATTTATTTTGTGTAATACTGATGTACTGTAGAATTTAATAACATTTGAAATTATTGCAGAAAAACTCGAATAGAAAAAATATAAATTCGCTACTCTTAAATATTGTGATATTGAAAATGATGGGCTCGTCTTATTATTTACATCAATGATCAGGGCCGGATTTGAGGCGATTGGAGCGATTGGTGCCAATCGGGCCCCGCGCTTGAAGGGGCCCCGCATCACGTCAAAATTTATATATTTAAAAATAGTACATGTTACAAAAATAAATATCTAGGTATATTATTATTAAAAATAAAACAACATATTTTAATATGTAAATTAACAGTTAATTAATTTTGTTATTTAAAGTTTGAGAGGCTCCGCAAAAAAAAAAAAAAATTCAATCGGGCCTCGCATCTATTGGATCCGGCGCTTTCAATGATGAAGTCGCTATTATATTGACATATCCGGGCCAATTAATAAAGTAATTGTTTGTTAAAAATTAGTCATAACTTACTCATTTGACTTTGACACATACGGTAATATGAATAAATTAGGTTTTGGTATAAAATAATTAAAATAGGCGTTCTTTTTTATTTTTAACTTTTTTCGCTATGTGAATACTAAAAAGTCTTTGTAATCATACCCATCTTCGGTTTTGCTCTGGAAAACTCGGATCGAATCCTGGTTCTCTAGAACTGCAGGTTGTTTTGATCGAAGGTAAAGACGAAAAAACCCTTTTCGCACTTTTAGATTTTATTATTATTTTTTTGATACCGAAAATAGATATAGAATAGAGATTAAATTGTAATTAACTACAAGAGAAAAATTTATATATGTATACAGGCGTACCTCAGGTTACGTACAGTACATAATGCATATTATTAAATAGTGGTATTGTGAGTTGCCATTTCCCATAAATTTACATGCATTTTATTTTAATTCGTACATATATATTAAATCCTTACCCTCATAATTATGCTTTTTGCAGTTTTATAATAGTTAAAAATAGAATATTTTTAAAATAAAATATGATAACAGATGGCGCTCTCAACTGTAGCCGAGAAAGTTAAGCATTTCGTTGATGGATTTTTTTTTTTTTTTTTTTAAATTAATTCAGTCTTTAGTTTCCAATGTTTTGATTAGTGTTGAATCGGGAGTTGTATCGTTGTCTATGTCTTCATCGCTAATTCTTAGAATGTTTTCTTCACGCAATATCTCCATCTATTCTGCGTTGTTGGATTCAATTAGCTGATCAATATCTGCCTCATCAATTTCTAAATTCAGTCCTCCTCCCCAGTTGAAAAACTTCATTAATTATCATATCAGAACTTTCAATATCATCTATACGAACGCAAAAAACCGGACAGGTAGCAACATGAAATGAACGAACCGTCATTATCGGTGGATATAGATTAGTGGTGTCTTAAAAGGGGTACAAATACAGTAGAGACTCGTTAATCGGAACTCCGGTAATCGGAATCGCCGGTAATCGGAACGATTTTCAGTCGGACTGTGTCGTGCTGAATCGAACGTTTTTGATAGTAGATTTACTTCTAAAGTGTAATTTTCATGTTTTTATATTCTTCAATATATTTATTTTGTTTGTACAAAATGCAGAAATAATTTTTAACGATACGATAGCCTCGATTATTATTATAAAATTTTCGTTAGGCTTAAAATCGACGAAAATTCAACACGAAGCGACACGCAACGGAGAAAAATTTGAACATCGGACAGGTTAATATATTTATTCGTACATAATCGGTAATCGGAACAAATCACTAATCTGAACAACCCCAGTCCCCAATTGATTCCGATTTTCGGCTCTCTACTGTATATGACGGTCGTATGTGCAGTTTGTTTTATCGTGAGATGGTCGTAATCCGGAGTACGCCTGTATATTTATCTAATTTAACTTTCTTCTACCTATTCTGTTAGAAGAAATATATGCGACAATAGTTTATATGGAGATTTAGACTTATGAAAGGCTGCAGGCATGCGTGTACTTGGGAGATTTCTTATATATAATATAACGCTTGTTTCATACAATTGTTGTGTCGTACAACACCGGATTAGGCCAGAATGTCTACAACCGTATGTACAGTACAGGGCGGTTATTATTAAAGTTGTCCTACTCAGACCTGTGTAGAGCTCGTTCTCGTAAACGTATTTTGATGAAACTTGGTATATATGTTATATGGACCATGGGAAAAAGGAAAATGCAAAAAAGTATATTTAGTTCGAATTTTTACCACTAGGTGAAAAAATGGCGCATGAAGAACAAAAACACAAAATGGAAACACGCAAAAGCTTTTTATACACAGCATTTGTTCAATATACAATCTATTTGCACGAGTCACGTGTTCAAAACGCCTTACAGCATTATAAGTGGTTTTGAACATGTAATTGAACACATTAAAACGTCGAGAAATAAAACATAATTCAGGAGTTTTTCTATACGTATGGATATTAGTGTGTTGGAGGAAACGATTTTGTTCATTTTTTTGAAGCATAATAGCTGCTGTACTTCATGTCGAGAATTTCTGAAATTTTGCAAGGAAGCTTGGGTATTAGCGTTATTAAATTTTAATGATTTAGGTCGAGGAAGTAAAGAAATAAAGAGGTTCGTGTGTATCTCTAGTAGAGTCAGCCTTACTAACGAATTTACTCGTCATTAGCATTTAAAGTTTTTTTTATAAAACTTACACTACCCTGAAAATAAAAATCTTTGAAAATTTATAATAGTTAAAAATATAAAAAGATTTTAAAATAAAATATGATAACAGATGGCACCGTTAAATGTTGCCGGAAAAATTAAGCAACTCGTCGCTGAGTGTTTTTTAAAAATGTACTTTTTAGATATGAAGAAGATTTTGTCAATTTTATTTTGTATTATATATATATATATACACACACACACAGAAATTATTTATTGATTTAAGTGTGCCAAAATTAATTCGTTATTTATTTTTTTATAATTTATTGTTACTTCTGATAATAATTCTAAAAGTTTGAAAAAACAAGCAAATATTTTCAAAACCATTGCAACTTAAATATTTTTATGACTATGACTACGACCATAAAATATCTGTTTTGATGATATTCAAAATATAAAAAAAGAAATTAATTTCATACAAACAAATTGTATAATTTTAATTTAATTACTAAATGACAATAATAATCGTAAGAAAATAAGAAAACATTGTTAAAAATTTTCAGTCTTAACAGATGCATGTATTATTGTTCCTAATTCTTAGAGAATATTTCAGTAAATAAGTGTTATAAGTTTATCTGAAGAAGGTAGTGCCATTTCTTCGTTTATAAAAATTTTATTCAGTCCAAATATTGGGTCGCAACTCATAGATTGAGAGACGCTAATGTAGATCACAATTAATCAATCGATTTACTATGGTAATGATAAACTTTGTGCGTCTAAATGATACAAGACTTTTATTATTTTTTTTACATTTTACTTTATTTGCATTATTTACAATTTATTAAGTATTTTTTTTATTACGAAAATTATTCCACATGTTTGATTTGCTGCAATAAACCGACGTGTCGCTCGATCAAATATACCATTTTGGCAATCACAAATGAAAAATAAACCGAATAATACAAAACAGTATTATTTACATTTCATAATTAATAGCAGAAACTTTAAATATAATCTCAGTTTCGTTATTACGTGAAAATATATGTATTTAATCTTGTTTGATAGTTTATGTATTGTAAAATCCAATTTTATTACGGAATTCTTGATAGTTCCGATATATTCACTTTCTATCTTATTTTACATATATTAAATTTAAATTTTGTTTTTCATATTAGAGCCATATAATGTTCTATACAATAACAAGAAATTTCAAAGTGATATAAACATTTTTTTGATAATTACATCTCGACAAAATGTAGTGTTCTTTGTGGTATAAATTTAAGAAATTATTTCCAGACATTTTTAATGACGCGAATTAAAATATTCGATAAAATTCAATCGAATTTGCTTACAAATTTTCAATAATAATATGTACGATACGCGGTTTTCTTAAAATGTAATTTCATAATCATACTCATTTTAAATATAAATAATGCGTGTTAATGTCGGTGACATTAACCTGGCGTTAGGCGAGCGGGGAATTTAACACGGTGGGGCGCACGGGGTGCACCTGCACCCCATGCGACTAAAGTTACTGAAAAAATCAAAATTTTTTTCGCGGTTTTTTTGTTTTTGACGTTAGTGGGATTGTGTTTCCGATGTATTAATCAACAATACTACTTAAAATATATCATTTTTGTTTAGTTATAACGAAAACAAAAAAGTATTACGTTTCAGGAATTTTTCAGGGAAAAAATCGTCAACTTCAAAAGTCTATTTTTTAAACTGTAAACAAGTCTGTTGCTATCTAATCGTTGAATCGTGTTCCCGTATGTGTTTTTTAACTGTTCCAACCATTAAATGCTTTGTCACAAACCCCGGGCCAAAAATATTTTAGTATTTTCAAAAATACACCCCCCGAAACTCTACAGAAACTAGAGATAAAAAGGCAGATTATTGGCAGATAACATCGATAGTTAGCTTCATTTACACTGTAATTGGCTACTTTCTTTGTCTGTTATTAAATCCACTAGTAAAAACAATTGTCGGTAAAATTCCCGCGAAATGAAACGCCCCCGTACACTACCACTTTGACTTATGTAAACAATCGCTATAAAATCGCTTGTTTTAGTCGTTTTCTCACTTCTAATTTGCTAACGAGAAGTTGATTGACGTTATTTAGACAAATAAACATGTTTTCAAGACAATTTGAAAATAAATATTCCCAGCAAACTCCACCTTTCAAACTTTCAATGCTAAGTCTATGAGACTCTTTTTTTTCCGTTAGTTGGCCTTAAAAATCTTGTTTATACGCCTTCTATGCTCTCATTCGTTATTTCTATTATGACTGATTCGATATCAGGCAATGACCGTTTTTTTAGTACACTAACTCAGCTCCATCCCCTCCAGTGGTCGCGCTAATAAAACTTCCTTCGTTAGGCGCGCGGGGTGCAGTTGCACCCCATGCATTTTGCTGTGTTTTTTTTAATGAAAAGTTTTTCTTTGCAGGAATTTTCAACTTTTTCAGTGCGATCTTCAGTACTTTGAAGGAAGGTACTGAGGGCATCATTTTAAAGCATTCATAACATGAAAAAATACACGCGTTTAAAAGTGTTTGGTTGCACCTGCACCCCGTGTGCCTAACGCTAGATGTATTGGACATGAGTAAAGTGATCAGATACTTTAGTTATGAATTAACCGGAGAAAACTTTCCTTCAAATACTGCACATTATTTTAATTGCGAGAAAACCATAAGCTCTTAGCAAATACAGTCAAACCTGTTTTTATGCGGTGGATAGGGACCGCATAAAAAAAGTCTCACATAGAAAATAACTCAAAACCGTACGAAATAGAATTTATTGACAACAGATGTCAGCACTTGACTGCATCGTCTTGTCTATCGTCTGTTTTACATATTTTTGTCCAGGTGGTGTTTTGTTGACTTAAAAAATAAATTATTTCATTTTTCGCATATTCATGCAATAATATTACTATAATAAGTTCATTTATGCTATAATAAGTTTATTTAGCTATAATAAGTCAACGTGAGACATGACAAATCGCACGAGACTAGTTGCCAACATATACCGCACAAATAAAAAATCGCATAAAAAAATCGCACAAATAAAAAATCGCACAAAAAAAAGACCGCATAAAAACAGGTTTTGACTGTATTGGTATACTTGCAAACTAACGCTGTATTATATACTTTAATTTTTCCGATCACATGCCAAATCGATTAACTTCATAAAACGAAAAGTATAAAAATTGATAATATAAATAAATTATTTTTATTATTTTTAAATTATTATTTAATTTCTTTTAAAATTTAAATAAAAATAAACACTGTAGAATGTATTTTTATACACCGTTATGTTGAATCATAGCTTTAATGTAACGATATATAAATTAGTTACGCGAAAAATGAAAAATAATAACGATTACATTAAGGATTTACAAATGAAGTTAATCGATTTTCAAAACACCTTACAGCACTGTAAGGCGTTGTGAACATGTAATTGATGCAAATGGATTGCACAAATGTTGTAAATAAAAACCTTTTGCGTGTTTCCATTTTGTGTTTTTGTTCTCATGCGACATTTTTACACCTAGTGGTAAAAATTCGAACTAAATATTTTTTTACATTTTCCATTTCCCCGTTTTCCATATAACATATATACCAAGTTTCATCAAAATACGTCCCCGAGAACGGGCTCTAGACAGGTCTGAGTAAGGCAACTTTAATTATAACCACCCTGTATATAATAGCATTCTCCATATCTAAAAATTACTCCTGGATACCTTACTTGCTTGGAGTTGCTAGTTGGGCCTGAACTTATAGACTATATCGCTGGGTGGTGGAGTGTGACGGAATTGTGATGTAATAATAATTGTATGCGTTTATGATGATAGTGACGTGCGGGATAAAGACTTCCGAAAAGAGTTTTAAGGGTAACTAACCGCTATTAAAGAAACAAACCCGGAAAAACCTAGTTACAGAAGTGGAGAAAACCTGGAAAACTCCCCGTGGCCAGCCCGTCTTGGCAAGGCGAGAACCCACGACCGAACTCCCAGTGTTTATGGAACGGAACCGCTTAACCTCAGGTGGGCCTTCCTGTAAGACTCAGTGGCGCACTCAGGATTTAATCTTGAGGGAAGTCGAATTGAACGGATAAAATATTTTTAATGCGAATTCAATAAAATTTCCCCCTTATGTAACCGCTGATCCATAAGTAACAGAATACAACACATAATATAAATATAAAAAGTAAATTTCAATCATGAAAACATTTTTGGAAATTTATTAGTGTTTTTGGGGAGTGCCAGGACCCTATGACCGTCCTCTGGGTGCGCCACTTGTAAAGCTAAATGTAAGACATATTCGAGGAAAAGAGGCCGCGTAGTTATTTTAAACGTGAATCTTGAGACCCATATCTAATGAAACTTTTTGTACCTTTAATAATAATTGATTAAAGACAGCAAATTTGCGTCATTTAGATTATTAAAATTAAATTCAAGAAGCACTATTAATTTGATAATTTTATTGGTTAAAAATGTTTACTTAAGACATGAAAGTCGCATATTTGTCTGCATAACTAACAAAATTGACGATAGTTATTGTACAGAAACATGGATTATATCATTTACAACGATACACGCTTCACTAAAAATAAAAAATAAAATGAAAATTCTCGGCTATACTGTGTAGTAACTTATTTATTTCGTGAAATTAACGTGTTTATTATTCCACACTCTATCTTCAAATTATCAAGGCTCGTCTTACTACATTGTTGTTTCCAAGAATTCTAAAATTAAATTAAAATAATTAAATGATTAATAATCAATAATTAAAGTTTATTAAGAATATTAAATTTTATATTCACACTTGCCTTATAATTCCTAATAAAAGAATCATCACATTCATCAGGACTTGTTGGTCGTGGCTAAAAAATAAAATAAAATACATTTACTTTATTTCCTATACGTACAGCTTAATTAATGATATTTAAAAAGGAAATACTCACTTTGATTCTATTTAAAACTTCTTGTTGAAATGCTAGACGATATTGAGACGTCTGATGAAATATAATTATGTGAAATTTAACTACAGACATTTCAAATAAAAATATTTGAAACAAAAGTTTTTACCTTTTTAATATATGAATTTACTTTGATGGAGCAATTCGAACTAAGTTTTTTATGACATGAAAATAGTCTCTAAAGGAAGAGAGAGAAAAATCATTCGGCTTCAAGGCTTCTGTTTATAGTTATTTTGAATTATTATAAAAGTTTGGATTATATACATATACTGGATATATTTTGTGTTGAATATTAATTTCTGATCTTAAATTCTAATTATTATCAATTATTATCAAGCACTTTTACGATTTTGTCGCCTGTAGGCAGATAAAATTTTGCGCCCGTTTGCGAGAGAAGAGATAGGAGAGAACGTTAGAAATATTTTCATTCTTGAACATTTATAAACATTAATCTTTTATAATGAATATAATTAAGTTAACTTCATTTAGTTTCGAAAGATTTTACTCAAAAACACTACATTACATTACTTTACATTAATTTTACATATTAACAAACAAATTATGTAATTATAACGTTACTTATAAAAATTTGTTGCCTCAGGCAATGCCTACTTTACCCATTCAAAACCGCTTCTGTATTATAATGTTACATAATATTCACATAAGTTTAAACTGATTTTCCCTAGTTTTGTATTTTTTATTCTACCTATATTGGCCCGTCCCATTGACATTTATTCTTTCCTGTGATAAGCAAAATAGAAGTCAATCAATCATATTGTCAATTAAACAAATCAAAACAAAATTAATGTGCTAAATATAGACCATATCTTAAATTAAATTATGACTGAAATAAAAACAGTAATAAATGGTTTGACCAATGTATCAATGAATTTTATAACAACACTAGTAGATACAGTATGATAGTCGCTGACCGGAAAAATCTTATTCATTTCTTAATCTCAATAATCTTCATATAACACTATGCTTATGGAACTCGAAATCGTGTATAAATGCAGTGTTTGTGGCACGGCTTTATGACAGTGTTTATACATGATTTTGAGTTTCATAAGTATTTTTCGTTTATAATTAGAATCGTTGATTTTCTTGAAAATGTGTTTGAGTTGTTTCTTTAATTTAGGTGTTATGTTTTTGGAGTGTATTGTGTCAGCCTGCCTAATGTCATTTATTTGTATTTCTATTCTTCTCTGCCAGGCAGGCTTGTGATAGAATTGTGTTTTGTGTGTGTCTGTCTGCGATTGTATTTTCAGACCATGGTGTGTTACTACTGTGACTGCCCCAGCATAAACTAATGTACGAATGTCTGAGAATGTAGAAATTGAATGAATGTAGTGTGGTAGTGAGTGAGTGAGTACATAATTTAGTGTTTTTCCTACTTCCTTTGACGTGTTGATTTTTGGTATTCGTGGTCTTTGTGTGGGATCTGTGCCTGTATATTTAGTGAGTGTTTCCTGAAATATAAGTGAGAGCGTATTAACTAAATCCATGTCTATGTTATCAGTGGTGGATGAGAAAGTGTCTGTAGTATCATTAGTGGTAGTTGTTGTATGTGTGTTATTATCAATGCTTGTTGCTGGATTATCCTGACAGGTTACGTGATCTTCATTAATGTTAGATTTTTCTGTCTGTTGATGTATTTGATCAGCAACCTGTTGTTTGATAAGTTCGAGTGTTGTTTGTGGGATAAGGTTGTTGTGTATAATTGTTCTTTTTTGATCAACAACCCTTTGTTCGGTGACAGTGAGATGAGGATACTGTTGTGTGAATCTATGGTGTAGTTGTTGTCTGTATGCTGTCATGTTTGTTTCGAGTTTCGTGATGGTGTAGTAAGTACGGATGATAAACTCATTCATTTCTATTGTCCATTTCATCCGTTGGCGTGGTTTTCCAGCCTTTGTGGTCTGTGGATGCATTGCCACAGAAACACCAAGGCTAGATTGGTTCCTCACATCTGTTGAGGGCATTGCAGTAGCCATGCCTGGGCCGGTGCTGCTTTCACCACCGGTAACCAAGGGAGACTGTGGCCTATTTTTCGAACGTAAGCCTCTGCCTAACCCACGAACGCGGACCTTGTTAACCTGGGCGATGTCCGAACCGGCATCATACTTAGATCTAGTTACTATCATGATAAATGTCTCTACAGAATGTGGGTGTGGTCACTCTTAGCTTCATTTCTCCCCATAGACCTTACTGGCATGGGTGTCCCTATCAGGAGCTTGTTCTCCAGCCTGCATTGCCTTATGGATCAGTAAAATTACTGGGCTCTCTCACCACGACCAGGTGGTGACCACGGGAGAGTTATTATTATTATTATTATCATCAACCCATCTCCATTATATTATAAGATTAAAAAACTATTAAACGCATCAATCAAAATAAGAAACTTTATTATTTTTTCCCGTAATCGTAAACATATCATTCAAATTTAGAAATATTCTATTATTTATTTCATTATAAAAGACATAAAAAGCTGACTTACCATAGAGTTACGCGCGATAAAACAATCATGAAAACTCTGAAAAATAAATTTTTTCATATAATTAGCTAATATTTATCATTTAATTTTATTATTTTGCCTGAAAATTAATATACATTTAATAATATACATAAAATATTATATCATCGAAGAATGAATTTAACTTATACGCTTATAATTCTATTTATTTAGGTTTGATATAATTTTTGATTAAAATTATTTTAAAACGTATTGTGAAATCCAAACCGAGAATTATATGTTTAAATTTATTTTATGTTAGCGTTTTATAGATCGATATAAGCTCAGGCTGTTTAAACCGAAAATCTCTCCTATGTCAGACACTCTACGTCATTTCCGTCATCGAAAAGGAGAGAAAATAACGATATAAATTTTTCTATCCGAAAACAAAGTCATATTTTTTCCAAATAACTAATATTTTATCGTGAGAAACAAAGTTCGTTTTTTAGACGTTTTTACCCTAGAGGAAGCACATTTGTCTCTTTTCTGACAAAAAGAGAACTCAACTTCCCTTCTCACAACCTTTATCTCCCAAAATTGGCAGCTATCTGCCTGTCCATCCCCTCTATGCATCCCCGATACGTACGAAAAATCCTACGATTTTATTGGATCGAGAAAAGAACAAAACAAGGAATTTCCTCCGTCGGGGAGTTCTCGAGAAGATTCCGAAGAGTTTACCAGAGAGTTCTCCAAAGTTCACGACGAGATATCTAAAGTCTTGCCGACTCCAGAACCGAAGTCCCTCATTCCAAGTTTCCAGCTTGAGCTTCATTCTCCTGTTGCCGAGCCTCCACCGCAACCTACCGTCGTTAGTACGCCTCAATACAGAGAACAAGAACATAATCAAGTTACTCAAAACGAGGTAGTATACTTAATCCAATGTAAACTCTCTTACGCGAGCAAGGCAGAAAAATGTAGTTTCTGGTTTGAGTGTAATATACTTTGTTTTATTATTTTTATTAAAATTCGTTGTTTCTTTAAGGAAATGGTCTTGTTGATGAACTCGAATCTGCGCCAAAGTCTTGTCACTTACCCACGATCTCTCCCCACTCATCATCGTAACAGCCCTACATTTTTTTAGATTATACTTGAACGCGTGATAGGGCGCGAGAATCATCCTTATCTGGTGTCGGGAGCCTGACAACGGAGAGGACGATCTCGGGATCGTTTATCTCCCCATCTTCTATAACCTACAACTTAACGCCATCCTACGACCCTGTAGGCAAGTCTTGTAGACTTGATTGCCGGATAAGTGGTAAGAGTTATAACCAAACTCTTTACTCCCGGTTATCCTCGCTGTATTTTGTACAAATCACATTTACAAAAAATTAAATTAAAATATTCATTCCCGGAATTTCAATAAATTTTAACTACATTATGTACAGTATATTTCTATATGTAGTTATTTATTTACAGAAAAATTATTAAATAATTATTACAACTATTCCAAAATATTTTATTTGAAAAACTTAGTATTAGCAATCAATTAATAATTTCACATGAAATGTACTTTTTGTTGTTTTTATAACTTACAATGGACCAAACAGCCAGGTTGTCATTTAATGTTTTCACGCAACACTCCTTAGCTAGTTCACTATACTAAAAATAATAACATATAAATGAAAAAGAATATTTTATTACCAAAATATCGATAACATTTTTTAAAACTTATACAGTATATTAAAATTTGAATTTTCATATTAAAAATTCAATCAACAATAAATCTAAGTGAAATAGTTAAACAGGTTTAATTAGATTTAAACGTATAGTGGTTTATGAATAAATATGATAATTTTTTTTAACGATGAATTGCAAAAATATCATTAAATCAGCTGCCAAAATATATTTAACTAATGTAGTTACTTTATTACATTGATATAGACTTTAAAATATATTTTGATAATCATGTACTAGTGAATAAGATAAGATCTTGGCCTCTTACAAATATGGAGCTTCAATTTTTCTAGAAAGCCAAGAAAATATGAATAACACCACGGAAATAAAATCACCTCCTTTATCAAATAAAACACTTATATCATTTCCGTATCATACTTTAATATAAAAGACATTTTTTTAAGACCTATCGTCAGAGTCTAAGTCAAATGGACCGGCCTGCTACTCCTCTCAACCTACTATTATATATAATGCAAGCGTCATTACGAATATTTATAAACGAAGTAAAAATTAGAGATGAAGAGTCACGATATTAACAGATAATTCATAAAAATAGAATAATGTAAATATCCAATCCAATTAAAATACTTAAAGTAGTATGTTAGAATAACAATAGATTTAATAAACATTAAAATTAGTGTTGATTTTTATTTTATTTGTATACTTCAAATTTGACAATGTCTCGAAAACAATAAATGCCACCCCTGCTACAACAATAGCCTACCAATAAAACTAACAAAACATAAAAACTCGCGAAACAATAGATATTATTAAGAATAAAGCATTTTTTTGTTTTTTTTTTTACGTTTTCTCTGTTATATATAACAGAGAGAAAGTATAGCTATCGGTGAAAATTCGACCCCCTTCAAGATTTTTACATTTTTGGACTTGTGCGGACTTTGAATCGTCGGGATATGCAAAGAATTTGAAGATTTTTCAGTATGTATGGATGTTACCGTATGTAAATGGAGGAACGGTTTTAATCACCTTATTTGAAGCTTAATAACTCTTGTGCTTTTTGTCGAAAATTTCTGAAATTTTGCAGGAATATTTGTGTATTATGGGGAATGATACTGTTAAATTGTGATTAAAGATTTAAACATGATTAAAGGTCGAAAAGGTGGGAGATAAAGGGCAACGTGTGTATTTCTAGTGGGGTCAAATTAATGACGATTATACTCGTTATTAACATTTACAATTTTTTAAAATAAAATCTATCTGTGCTCTCAAAATTATGCTTTTTATCATTTTATAATAATTAAAATGTAAAAAGTTTATAATAATAAAATATCATAACAGATGGCATCACACACGCAGTTTTAAATGTTGCCGGAAAGTTAAACTCGTTTCTGGACTCTTTACAAATACGAGTAGCTTCAAATAAGGATAAATAAAAAAATAGTTTATATTCAATTTTAATGGCGATTTTCTGATGACGATAGAAAAGCGATCTAACTGTTACATTAAGGCGAAAATATGGTGTTAAATATAAGATGACGTTATAGAATTAAACAAAGGGATATGGATGTAACTATAGTGAGATGGAAGTTAAGCCGTTAAAATATTTGTAGATAGAAATGCAATCAAATTATACAATACTTTTATAAAAAAAATAAAAAAAATCCTAGCAACGACTTGCGTAACTTTCCCGGCTTTTACAAAATATATTCTAAAAATAACATTTGTATTATTAATTAATCAAAATAAATAACTAAAATTCTATGTGGCGCTATCTGTTATTAGATTGTGTTTAAAAACTTTATATATTCTTAATTACTATAAAATAGTAAAAGACTCAATTCTGAGTGTTGAGATGAGTTTTATAAAAACACTGTAAATTCTAAGAACAACAAAAATGTTCAATAAGTTTGACCCCTCGCAATAGATGAGAGGTGACCACCCTCTATTTCTCTATCCCCTAGAACTTTCACAACCAAAATTTAATAGCACAGGAAATTTTTTTGCCGTTAATTTTTACTTTTTTATGTTCAAAGGGTCAGAAAACATGGATATTTGGAAACAACTCGGAGGGTAAAATTTGACACGATTCTATACGTTTTCTAGTTATGTATATATAACTGCTAGGAAAGTAAAAGTAAATGAAAATCCTTTAAAATGTTATCAAAGTTATCAAGAATCTTACATGCGAATTTCTGACTTCAATACTTAATTTCAAATTTTCTATACCGTTTAGTATTATTTAAATTATAAATTTATATAAATAAATACAAATATAATTTATACAAAATATAACAAATAACACTGGCAACGGAAAAAAAACTGGTAGACAGAGATGAGCGTACTTATATTTTGCACCAGGATTAACTTATGACTAATGTTCTTTATGAAATATGTATATAAATACGAGATCTAATCTTATATTAATATCTAAAAGATAGGAATTTTATAAAATCTCACCTTTTCTTTCGGGAAAATCGGATAAAAAAAAAGACAGCTAAGATATTCTTGTACACATTCCATCTCATCAACTGTAACTAATTAAATTTGTCTCATAAACAACGAAAAACTTATTTAGTATTATTATTATAAAAAATAAAAATGTTAAATAGTTAATTAATGTAATGTTAAATAAAAGTTTACATTATACAAATCTATTCATTCATATACATTTCCATCGTATTCATTTTTATATAATAAACCATAGTAATTAGACTAATGAACTTTAATAATGAAAGTTCTAAAATTTAAGTAATTAAATAACTAAGGATTATTCTTAATTATTTCGGAGCGGAAATCGAATTCATCAATGTTTTGCATAAAATAAGTTAAATTTGAAACGAAAAATTATTTATTGTGACTTCGTCATAATAAATAATTTTTGCAATTATTCCCGACTGCAATTAAACAGCAACGAACCTGTTGCTTTTAACGAGTTTGTCGCATCTCCAATAAAAAAAATTCTAATTGATATCACTATAGTAATTTATATGACAGAAGCTTCCTTAAAAGCATGAAGAATAAATTGTTATTATCACATATATGCGAGAAGCTGGAGAAAGAACCAAAGCTTCTCTTTAAGATTGGAGAATTTCTCTAACCTTCATTAACAATTGATGCACTTAAGCTGATTTTATGTGTGAAAAACGACACGGACAACTTTGTGAGAACGGATGAGGGAAATAAAAACTTCCGTCCAGTTTATCTGTTTTCTGTGGCAAGATCTTGTCTTGCCCGCTGATGATACATCAGCAAGTGCGTCTTATCTATGAATCCCATCACATGGGAAATACTTACCCCTCCAATTGAAGGGATTAGCAGATAAAAAAGGCAGAAATCCCAGACTCAGGGCGGACTCTCTCCTAGAAGCTCGTGGGCCAAGCTTCAGTCCGTCAACACTCTCCTCTCCCAGTTCTCAACGTCTCCATCGAGTTCGACCTTCCAGAGAGATTCCCCTCACTGTTCCCTCGTCTGAACGACTAAAGCTGACCTCGGCCTGTCTACAGGAGATATTAAGCTTAGATTGATGTAAACTCTTTCTCGCGGTATACTAGCGGTATAAGTAGCTAACTTGTCGATAGATATATTTTAACCTCTATGTATGTATTTCCCAAGGGCTTATTCTTTTTATTAAACTTCTCGTTATTTGTTTATTTGATGTTGATTGGATTACTTTGAAGCCGGACTTATATCGACGAACCTCCTATTTCACGTATAATTAAGCATATTCCATATCACGAGTTAAGACACATTACTACTTAACTGGTGTCAGGAGAAATGGAAGTAAGATTTTCCGATCTTATGTCAGACTACAAATAAAAGCCACCCAGTGACAAGGTGGGCGAGCTTTACCAGTCCGACTTCGCAGCAGGGTGAATCGAGTAATAACCTCATCACCGCGGATTCTCACATATATATCATAAAATTTTGATAAGTTTAATTAATGAAAATAATCTCATTATTCATAATTACAAACGCCTTTTATGCTAGAACTATTATATAAAATACCTAGTCATATATTAATTCATTTATGTTATGAACATATTGTACATACATCGAAATTATGTAATCCGTATATTTTACCAATAATATACTGTACATTTAATAAATTATTATTATAAGGAATAGCATATCTTTAATAGTGTTAAATTATTTAAAATCTCATTTTCCAATTTATCTTAAAAATATTTTAATATACTTACAATTGTATACGATATTGCATATAATATACACGATAACAATACGCAGAAAATATTTCATGATTGTATTCGGTTGTGAATAATGTTATATTTAAGAAACGCTCAAGTGAAATCATTTTTGTAATATTTATTTATATTTATACTAATAAAATATTTTCAATATTTCGTTTCGTTATTGATGAAGATACGGCATATCTTTCGTGATAATTTGAAAAAAATATGATCAACTAGAACAATAGATTTAATAATTTTTCTTTGAAATATAAATATAAAATTTCATATAAATAAATTTGGAAATACAGTCGACTCCGCATAAGTCGACACCCCAAGGGGAAGTGGAAATGTGTCGAGTTATCCGATGTGACGACTAAAGCGAAGTCGGAAAAAAACCACAAAACTACATTAGGAAAATACAGTAGCGCAGACTTACAATACATTGTGTCCTCCATTTACAATTACTCTGTACATGAAAAACTGAAAAATTCGTTTAGTGTTGTTTGTTTTTTGCACTTAACTGTCACGGCGATCATGAACGCCTTTAAAACATCATGTTCGCAACAGTCAATTGTTGGCAAGTAACGTCTAAGGATTCTTAATGCCTCTAGCGTGAGAAAATGCAAAATTAAATTCTGGTGTGATGTTGATGTAGATTGTATATTTTCTTAAACGAAAACAAAAAATCTGTTATTATTTTATACATAAAAATACATAAAATGTTAAGGCATTTTTATTAATATGTATATATGTATATTAATATATTATTAAATACTGTATATTAATTATATATTAATAAATAAATCGACTCCCCCTCCTGAAAAAAATGAGTTCGCACCACACGTGCGGAGTAAATTCATTTTTTCAGGAGGGGGTGACTACTTATGCGGAGTCGACTGTAAATGCGTACGACATCAATGAACGGTTAATGTTACCTATGGTTCCAAGATGGCGGCTCGTCTGATTTCAGCAAGGAAACAGTGGGGACGCACGTTCTAACCTAACCTAACCTATTCTAATAATTTTGTTGGTAATAATTATGGTAATTTATTAGAATAGACTTAGAATAGTGCATCCCCACTGTTTCCCTTCTAGTTGCTGGAATCAGAGACGAGCCGCCATCTTGGAACCATAGGTAACATTAACCTAATAAACAAAGAAAACACAACTAAAAGCTTGGATGTAACTTACATATATGTATTTTACAACAGATTTACCATAACTTTGCCGATATTTATAGAAGACAGTTACATACGCATTTCGATAGCGATTTAATAACTTCTGCGCTTATTGTCGAAAATTTCTGAAATTCTGCAGGGAGATTTGTTTATGTTGCGTTATTCTCGCCTGCTAGGATATTTGTATGCACAATTAACCTAATTCTTTAACAACATAACAACTTCTTTGTTAACTACAAAGGTCTCACGAGCTCTACATGGAAGGTAAGCACACCTCATGCTTCTATGCTACAAAAACGCCCTCTCAGCCAGGGCCGGATTTACCAATCCAGGGACCCTGGGCACAAATTCGGTGGGGGTCCCCCCTTTAAGAGTAGGCAAATTTGATGATTTAGAAAATTTACACAAAATACTGTACTTTCAATTAGATTTGAACTAGGAAGTTGTAAATTTCATTTAAAAATAAGGTTATTGTAAACATACATATATGTTATTGTGTAACACTAATTATTTTAATTTAACTGAAAAATACCTATGTGAATTTTTTCCCGAAATTTTCCGATGTTTCATAGGTTTTATCCCGGGTTTGGTTTTCTCTGCCTGTTGCCCTCATGATTAGGCCACACTAGGCTGTCGCGGTAATAGAAAAAAGATTATGTTTAAACATAATTTTTTTTCAGTTTTGTGGGGGCCCTGGGCACAGGCCCCAAATGCCCTTATGTGAATCCGGCCCTGCTCTCAGCAGAGATGTATCCGCCGCCCTCCCATAGCCAAATTATAGCCACGACAGTTTATTGGGGGTATTGATGCTATTAAATTTTGGTGATTAAAGGTAGAGGAGGTGGGGATATAAGGGGAGTTGTGTATTTCCAGTAGAATCAGACTTAATGACGATTTTACTCGTTGTTAGCATTACAATTTTTCAAAAATTTTTCTAAATCCCATCCTTACCCTCATAATTAAGCTTTATGCTATTTTATAATAGTTAAAAATATAAAAGAGATTTTAAAATAAAATATCATAACAGATGTCACGGGTATACTATAGATTACTCCCTGTGGAATTTCGTGTGTTTGGGTATATATCTGAACTCAGGGGACCGAGACGAGTTCAACAATACTCTACTTTTGGACCGGAGACGAAAAATAAAAAAGTTATCATACTTTTTTCCGGCGATCGCGCGATGATAGGGAGTCGCGTCGCTCTCGGCTAAGTCGGCTTCGCTATCGCGATCGGGAGTCGCGTGCTTGCCGTTAAAATTGCCTTTAGTAGACGTTTCCCCCTTTTTTTACTTTGTTCAAGAACTATCGTGAATCGATCACTAGTTTAGCACATGGCGGCGTGTGGTGGCTCCCATACGAGAGGTCAGTCAGGCCGCCATGTTCGCTGCCATAAGTAACATTAACCGAAATGGCGATCGCGCGATGATCGGAAGTCGCGTCGCTCTCTCCGTTCTCGTATCGCGTGTTTAACGCTCCGGGAGATGACCGTAGTCCGACGTCACGGTTTGCGGACTTTACCGCAAGATGGCAATACCAGCAACTATGGTGCCGTCTGCATGAGAGCATTAAAAAAGTATGGTAACTTAAAATGTGGGATAACTTTTTTATTTTTCGTCTCCGGTCCAAAAATAGGGTACCGTTGAACTCGTCTCGGTCCCCTGAGTTCAAATATATAATCAAAGTCCTGAAATTCCATAAGGAGTAATCTATAGTATACCCGATGTGACCACCAAATGTTGCCAAAAAGAGTTAAGCAACTCGTTGCTGGGTGTTTTCAGAAATGTACTTTTCAGATTAGTAAGAAGATTTTGTCAATTTCATTTTGTATATACATACACACAAAAGTAGAAAATTATTTATTGATTCACATGTGCCAAAATTCATTCGCTATTTATTTTTGATAATTTATTGTTACTTATGATGATAATTTTAAAAGTTTGAAACAACAAGGAAATATTTTCAAAACCATTGTAACTTAAATGGCTTTATGACTACGACCTTACATAAAATATTAATTTGATGATATTCAAAATATAAAAGAAAAATCAATTTCATACAAACTCATTCTATAAACTTAAATTTATTACTAAATGACAATAATAATTATACGAAAACAGTTGTTAAATATTTTCAGTCTTAATAGATGCATCTATCAATATTATTATTCCTAATTCTTAGAGAATATTTCAGTATTATAAGTTTTTCTGAGAAAGGCAGTGTCATTTCGCCGTTGATTAAAATTTTATTCAGATCCAATATTGTGTCGCGACCCATAGTTTGAGACACGTTGGTTGAGATGCAAATCAAAATTTTCTTTCTTAGCAAATTTTCATTGATAAAGATAAGCTTGTCGCTTCGATACAATACCACAAGATTTTTATTGTCCTTTCCTACATTTCACTTTATTTGTATTATTTATAATTTATTAAGTATTTTTTTATATTACGAAAATTATTCCACATGTTTGATTGGCAGCAATAAACCGACGTGCCGCTCGATTAAACATACCATTTTGGCAAAAGAGTTACAAATACAAAATAAACCGAGTAATACAAAACAGTATTATTTGCATTTTATATTAAATAGCAGAAATTTTAAATGTAATCTCACTTTCGTTATTACCTGAAAATACATGTATTTAATTTTTTATATTGTATGTGAGATCCTAGAGTTAATTAGATGGTTAATTATTGATATAAAGTGGAAAATCCTCTTTTTTTTTTACCTGGTATTTGTCTCCTAGTCAAGTAAACAAGAGACTCTCGAATATTCTCGCAAAATCAACAATCTCTTCCTTTGTTTTGAGAAAGTTTTTAAGATAAATGTTGACGCGTGGGAACGTCGACATTGTTTAAATTATATGGTAAGAAAAGTCGCAGAACCTATCGGAGAGTATAAAGAATTCGCCCGAGTTGTCAAATTCTTACGGCTCTCACCGGCCGACCGTTGACATATTAGAAACTATTGCCACAGCAACGTAAGTCACCTAACTAAATTCCCACACTCAGTGAGGATAAAAAGGGCACGTAGGGCGGACTCCACCGAAAGGCTGGACAGAAGCTCGTCTGTCACTCCTTTCGTCTCCCGACTGTCCTCCACGATCGACTCGTTGACTTTCGTATATGATAGGAACTGAAGACAGCGGAGCATTTAAGAGGTATCCAATATAGACTTATGTAAGCTGTCTCTCTCGGCCTGTTGGCTGTAAGTAGCTAGATAATAGATATATATTATTTCTTTAATGTATTATCAAGCGAAGACGTTGATTGTAGTTGTATACAGAATTAGTGCAGTAGCTTCAATGTACTCATTGCTTTAGTTCATTAAACTTTTGTTACTTGTTAACCTGGTTACCTGCCTTTCCTCGAAGCCAAACTAACCTATCGACTTACCAACGTTACACCTCACTCGAAGCGAATAAACCGCATAATTTAGAGAGCCTTCCTGTGAAAACGAGCGCTGGACTTACCGTCTCGACGCCAATCCAAAGGGGTTTAAAGTAAGAACACTCGACCCCCCGCTTTTCACACTGTATATTATATTGATATTTCTTTGTCAAGGGCGTTTGATACAATAGATCATGATATTTTATGGTCGAAGCATTCTAAGTTAGATATACCTTCTTTTATTAAGACAATTGTTTTCTGATACTGCTTTTCAAATTGAAATTAATCGTTGTCTGTCAGAAGCGGTAATTGCTAATAAAGGTCTTCCACAAGGTGAACAACTTAGTCCTATTTTGTTTAATTTATTTGTTAACGATCTCCCGGACATATTTTATAGCCATAATACTATGGGTATATCTATATCACCAGAAGTAGAATTGAACTGTCTTTTGTTTGCTGATGATATTGTAATATTTTCGTATTCACCTATTGGCCTCCAGAGGAAACTTCACTTAAACTTCTACAGGATTATTGTAAGTCTAATAAATTACTTATTAATGAGCCAAAGTCCAAAGTAATGGTTTTTCGGAAAGAGGGCAGATTGGGGAAGGCTGATAAATTTTATTTATCTAACTCTGAGTAGGAGGTCGTTTCGTCTTACAAATATCTAGGTATTTATTTTACTCCACAGGGCTCATTTTCTTTTTACCTAGATAAATTGTTTTTGAAATATAAACTTCAACTTTCTAATTTAATAAAGTTCATGGTTAGAATGAAGCAGTCTTCTATAAAGTCATACTTTCGTTTGTTCGATTCCTTGATACGCTCAAGTTTGGGATTTGTGTTTCCTATTTGGGGATCATCTCTTGTCCATAAACTAGAGAAGACGCAACTGAGATTTATCAGTTCGATATTTCATATTAATCGTTCCGTACCTCGACCCGCTTTAAGATTCGAATTGGACCGTCCGCCAATGGCTATACGTTTAGCATTGGCCATTTTTAGATACTGGATTAAAATTTTAGAGTTATCAAAATTTGATCTTAGAAAGTTGGTTCATAATAAATTGAAATTAATAGGTAGAAATTCCTTGGTTGTAACTTGGTCGTTTTCAATCGAACGTTTATTGTCTGATTTAGGTTATTCTATTGCTTACTATACTCAAATTTCTGATTAAAAAAAACTCTCTAGCTGAACTTTTTCAGTCATTAAAAGATAAATATTGGGCCCAAGATATTCATTATATTGAGCAATAATGTAGTTTTTTGAAATTTCTCTATCTTCCCCATGGACACTTCGATATTATCTGTTATCAAACTTAAATTACAATATTAAATCTTTAATAATACAACTGCGACTTAATGACTATACTATTGTATTAAAAGGGCGTAGAATGAATATATCGGCTCATTCCAATTGTCCACTATGTAACAGATTTTGTGAAAATGTTAATAATTACTTATTTGTATCTTGTGAACTTACCGAGTACTTAAAGGACACTTTTTTGACAATCGATTTTGATATGTTTTGTTTATACGATGATAATTTAAGTTCTGATATGTTGTATAGAGTTTATAAATTTTTCTGTTATTTATTAAACATGTTAACATAATATTACTAATTAAGTTATATTATTTATTATTTTTTTTAATCACGTATTACAATGTCTGTATTTATTAATGTTGTTATGATTTTGTAACCCCCTTTGTAAAGGCGAAAGCCAATAACAAATAAATGTTGATTGATTGATTGATATTGATATTTCAATATGATTAGCTGCATTTGTTTGATTTTTTATATATTCAAAAACCCAATTTTATTACTGAATTCTTAGTACAGTAATTCCAATATATTCACTTTCTATATTATTTTACATACATTAAATTTAAAATTCTTTTTTTTTTCATATTAGAGCCATGTTCTATACAATAACAGGAAATTTGAAACTGATATAAACATATTTTTGATAACTATATCTCGACAAAATATAGTGTTCCTGGTGGTATAAATTTATATAAATTTAAGAAATTATTTTCAGATATTTTTAATGACGCAAATTAAAATATTCGAGAAAAATCAATGGAATTTGCTTTAAAATTTTCAATAATAATATGTACGGTACACAATCTTCTTAAAATATAATTTCATAATCATACTCATTTTAAATATAAAGAATGCGTGTTAATGTTGGTGACATTAATAGATGTTTTGGACAAGAGTAAGGTGACCAGATAATGTAGTCATGAATTAACCAGAGAAAACTGTACTGCAAAATGTTGAACACTATTTTAATTGCGAGAAAAACATAAGTTATTAGCAAATACTGGTATACTGACAAACTAACGCTATATTATATACTTTAATTATTCACATGTTCATTTAAAAAAAAAAATAGAATTTTTTAGAATATATACCATTGGCCATAATTAAAAATTCCTTTTTGATACCGAACGTAAGACTCAATGGAGCATTTAGAATTTAATTTTGAGGGGAACCAATTTAAACAATTAAAAATTTTTAATGCGAATTCAATAAAATTCTTACCTTATGTGACCACTGATTCATAAGTAATAGAAGAAAACAAATAATATAAGTAAAAATACAAATTTTAATTAAAAAAACATTTTTTGGACATTTATTAATGGTTTTTTCCTTTTTAATTTGGGAGTACCAGGACTCTATGGCTTTCTCTGGGTGCGCCATTGGTAAAGCTAAAATGTAAGACATGTCCGAGTGAACAATGCCACGTTGTTATTTTAGGCGTGAATCTTCAGACCGTTTATAATGAAACTTTTTCCACATTGTTTAAATATAGCAAATTTACGTCATTTACAATATTAAAATCAAGTTCAAGAAGCATTAGTAATTTGAATAATTTTATTAGTTAAAAATATTTACTTAAGACATGAAAGTTGCATATTTATCTGCATACATAACAAAATTGATGATAGTTATTGTAGAGGAATCTCGATTACATGATTTACAAAAATATACCGTTTACTAAAAATAACTGTTATGAAGTTTCTAGGCTTTATCCCAGGTTAGCAATTTTAAGTTTAAGTAATAAAAAGTTTATCATATAACACTCTATCTTTGAATAGTCGATGCTCGTCTTTTTACATTGTTCTTCCCAAGAATTCTAAAATTAAATTAAAATAACTTAATTATTAATAATTGATCATTAATAATAAATAATAAATTTTATATTCATACGTACCTTGTAGTTTTTAATAAAAGAATCATCACATTCATCAGGACTTGTTGGTCGTGGCTAAAAATAAAAAATAAAGATTTATTTTATTTCCTATACGGACAGCTTAATTAATGATATTTAAAAAGGAAATACTCACTTTGATTCCATTTAAAACTTCTTTTTGAAATGTTAGACGATATTGAGAGGTCTGATGAAATATAATTACGTGAAATTTAACTACAGACATTTTAAATAAAAATATTTAAAACAAAAGTTTTTACCTCTTGGAAATACGAATTCATTTGGACGGAACATTCCGAATCAACGTATTCATTGCATAAAAATAGTCTCTAAAGGAAGAGAAAAAATTTTTTAAGTCATTTGGATTCAAGGCTTGTGCTTATAGTTATTTTGAGTTATAAAGGTTTGTGTTATACATATATGTATACTGAATATGTGTTGAAAATATGATCTTAAATTCCAAATACTGTACGTAGTATAATCGCATTTTTAAGATTTTGTCGCCTGTAAGCCGATAAAACTTGTGCCCTTTTGTAGGAGGAGAGATAGGATTAGATATATTTTAATTCTTGAACATTTATAAACATTAATCTTTTATAATGAATATAATTAAGTTAGCTTCATTTAGTTTCGAAAGTATTTTACTCAGAAACACTTGTTTTTACATAAACCTTATTAGAATGAGAGCCTAGACTTGACGAAAAATTTTATTCAAAAATTTTTCGAAAGAAAAAATAAATCCAAATATGATACGATTATATTTTTCACACGGACTTGCTTCCTTTTCAGAGCTGACACATCTTGGTGTGTCACCAGGACTCTAACGAAAAATATCGCTATTGGACATGGACTTTAAAATTTATCGAAAAAAAAACATAAACAGTGAGGGGAGAACCCACAAAATAAAATAAAAAAAAAGGATCGATGACAACAGAGAGCGTTCAAAGATCATCTCGAATGAGTTGGTCAGTAAGGTTCGCTATCTCGTCATACGCCAGCCTCGACCCTTGGACAGAACTCCTTTCGTTCCGCTATTTGGGACATCGGACGATATTTATTCTCAGATTTACAGTCGCCTATCTGCAAAAGCTATCCCTCGTCCAGGGACATCTTACCAATGTTCTGCACATCTACAAAATCTTCGAAACATCTTCAGCGCCATCCGTTACACCTCTTGATCTCCCACAAACAGATTTACCTCTTTGAAATTCTAAGGTATTTATCAACCTCGCACTCAATTGTAAACTCTATCTCTCGGTTAGAAATACGACACAACTTAATTGAGAACGATACGGATATGTAATTTGATTTCTATTCGGTTAAATCTAATATTTATATATGTGTAAATAAAGTTCCTATAAATAAACGTATATTTGATTAGAAATTTTGTCGTTGAGTGCACTTCTTTCTTCGGGTACGCTGTTTCTCGGACCTTCTCCATCCCGAATCCGACCGACAAGGAACAAGACCGCTCGTAACGGCCATCGCGATTTCTGTGTCCTAAAGCACATTGGTGTTAGTCCTGACGAGGCATCTTGACGTGGTGCCGATGGAAAACCTGTGTCAATGAATTTTTCACTTCAACATATAGTTGTTGTGACCCCTCGAACGTCTTGACTTTTCCACCCCAGTCGGCAACCCTACATCTGTATTATAATGCAGCATAATATTCACTTAAACTGATTTTCCCATATTCTGTATCACTTACCCTACCTATATTGGTTTGTTCCATTGTCATTAATTCTTGCTTATAATAAACAAAATAGAAGTCAAGCAATCATATTGTCAATTAAACAAATCAAAACAAAATTAACGTGCTGAAGATAGACCATATCTTAAATTAAATTATGACTGAAATAAGAACAGTAATGAATGGTTTGACCAATGTATCAATGAATTTTATAATAATAATAGTAGTAGATACAGTATGATGGTTGCTGCCCAAGCAAATTTTATTCATTTCGTAATCTCAATAGCCCGTTTGAGATTACTGGGATTAAGAAATGAATAAAGTCATAAAACAATGGATAAGCATCTGTACTTGAAATTGAATTTCCACGTATGATTGTTTCTTTAGAATACGTACAAATTTTCTAGCACTAAGAGAGATTGAGGGTTCACGTCGACCCAAAATGCATATGTAGAAGAAAGAATTTTAGGAATTGCACGTTTTAATCTTTGGATATTTTACATGCTGAACGAAATACTATACTTACGAGTATAGTATTATTCAGTTAAAACGCGTGAAAATACAGCAAACTTACAATTAAGAAGAGTAGAAAACAAACGTTAAATTTCACCTCCGCGTGTAGAATATTCAAGACATGCAAATTTTTTCTAATGTTAACTACAACGTACAATTCACAGCCGAATGTGAAATGATAATCGGCTAACAAATCAAATTTTGCGAAAAATTAACAAAATATATAAACTTGGCACCATCGAAAACATCCTAGCATCATCGATTATACTTTTTTTTAAACTCTTTCCGCCCTGTGGGCTCTAAGAGGGTTTCTTTTTACAAACCCATTATGGGTTCGGCCAGACCCACAATGGGGCAACCGGCTGGTGAGGGACGGAGCCCGACATACCGGACGGACCACCCCCCGAAAAATTCCTGGGGATTATTCGACCCGTCAAGATTCAAACCCGGGTCCCCCAGAGCGGTAAACTGCCACCTTGACCGCTCGGCCATCCGGCCTTATCGATTATACTTAAAAAGCTATTAAACGAATCCATGAAGATATGAAAATTTAATATATTCTTCCGTAATCGTAAACGTATAATTGAAATTTAGAAAATATTTTATTATTTATTTCATTATGAAAGGTATAAAAATACGGACTTACCCTAGAGATACGTGCGAGAAAACAATAATAAAAACTCTGAAAAAAAGAAGTTTTTCGTGAAATTAGCTAATATTTATTATTATTTCCAAAAATATTTTGTACGAATTATATTTAAGAAAATTAAACTAAAATATTCATTTTCGAAATTTTAATAAATTTTAACTACATTATGTACAGTACAGTATTTTTCTATATGTAGTTATTTATAGAAAAAGTATTAAATAATTATTACAACTATTCTAAAATATTTTATTTTATAAAATTAGTATTAATATAAATTAAAAATTTCATTTGAAATGTACTTTTCATTGTTTACATAACTTACAATAGGCCAAATAGTCTGGCTGTCATTTAATGTTATCTCGCAACACTCTTTAGCTGCTTCAATATACTAAAAGTAATAAAATATATATGAAAAAATAATATCTTTTATTATTAAAATATCGATAACATTTTTTAAAACTTATAAATTATAAGCTGAATTTCTTCATTAAAAACTCAATGATAAATCAAGGAAAGTAGTTAAACAGGTTTAATTAGATTTAAAGGTATGATGATTTATGAACAAATATGCTACTTTTTTAATGATTAATTGTAAAAATATTATTAAATCAGCTGCCAAAATATATGTAATTAATGTAGTTACTTTATTAAATTGATATAGACTTTAAATGTAGTTTGATAGTCACGTACTAGTGAAATGAGGTAGCACCTTCGCCACTCACAAATACGGCGCTTCATTCTTTTCAGAAAGCCAAAAAAAATATGAACAAAATCACAGAAACAAATTAAGAATAAAATTTCGGTAGGTGAAAAAACTCGGAGGGTCAAAATTGACACGATTCCAGTACTTTCCCTTGTTTTCCGGAAAAATAAAATTCTTTAAAATAAAAAAACGAAAGGAGTCTTATATGCGAATTTCTGACTTTAATACTGAATTTCAAATTTCCTATACCGTCTAGTATTATTTAAATTAAATTTACTTAAAATAAATACAAATATAATATAAAATCAATAATAACATAACGGTAACAATAACTGGTAGACAGAGATAATTGTACTTCCATTTTGCAGCAGGATTAACTAGTATTCTTTATATCACATATACATAAATAGAAAATCTCATTTTATATTAAATTTATTAAATAAAGAAATATTAATATCTAAAAGATAGGAATTTTATAAAATCTCACCTTTTCTATCGTGAAATTCGAAGAAAGAGAAAGACATTTATAATACGAATTTACTATACATGAAGGCTCATCAACTGCAACTAAATAAATTTGTTTTATAAATAACAAAAGGATTATTCATTATTATTATAAAAATAAAAATTTTAGAAAATTTTTCTGAATTTGGTAATTAATTTAATGTTAAATAAAAGCTTACATTATAAAAATCTATTTATTCATATACGTTCCCATTGTATTCATTTTTATACGAGAAACCATAGTAATTAGACTAATGAACTTTAATAATGAACGTTTTAAAATTTAAGTAATTAAATAATTGACATTTATTCTTAATTATTTAGGAGAGAAAACGAATTTATTTATGTTTTGCTTAAAATAAGTTAAATTAGAAACGAGCAATTATTTATTTTGACTTCGTCATTATAAATAATTTTTGCAATTATTCCCGACTGCAATTTTAGTCTTATTTTTTTCGTAATCATAATTAAGATTAAAGTATATTTATGATAAAATTGTGATAAGTTTAATTAATTAAAATAATCTAATTATTTATAATTCCAAACGTATTTATGTCAGAACTATAATACAAAAAACTTATTCATAAATTAATCCATTTTTGTTATGAACATATTGTACATACATTTCTATTATGTAATTTATGTACTTTACCAATAATATACATTTAATAAATTATTATTATAAGAAATAAAATATTATTAATAGTGTTAAACTATTTGAATTTTCATTTTCCAATTTATCTTAAAAATATTATAATATACTTACAACTGTATACGTTATTGCAACTAATACAAAGGATGACAATACAAAGAAAGTATTTCATGATTGTTTACGGTTGTGGATAATTTTATATTTAAGAAAATGCTCAATTAAATTAGTTTTTTAAAATGTATATATATGTGTGTAATATTTTTCAATATTCCATTTCGTTATTGAAGATAAGGCACATCTTTCGTGATAATTTGAAGAGAAAGATAATCAACTGAAACAATAGATTTAATAGTTTTTCTTTGAAATATGAATATAAAATTACATATGAAGTAATTTCGAAACAATATATTTTGTGTAATTCCGAAGTACTTTAGAATTTAATAACATTTGAAATTATTACAGAAAAATTGAAATAGAATAATTATAAATTCACTACTCTTAAGTATTGTGATATTGAAAATAATGTGCTGGGGTTAAAATTTATATCAATGATGAAATAGCTGTTATATTGATATATCCAGGTCCTATTAAAGACGTAATTGTTTGTTTAAAATCATTCTTAAGCAATTCGTTGCTGGATTTTTTCGTCAATGTTTTTGAACAAATGAAATACACAAAATGTGTTTTTAAAATTTATACAGATAATTTCATCCTTTAAAAAGAGTCTGTCTTACAACGGGATCAGCTAGCACAGGTGAAACATGTTATAATTTTAAATAATGTATAAAAATTAATTTCTTTCGTTACTATATGCTAAACTGGACAGTGAGAAGCTGGTGCTACCCAAAACGAAGAACGGTTATCATGATTATAACCACGCTCTCTTATTTTTTTAAAAATTTAACGTTTAATTCTCATCTAGTTATTTTGAACTTTTACATCTTCCTGGTTTATCTCTAAAATATTGTTTGCTCCAGGAAAGAGAAAACAATATCGTAGGGATATAACTGAGGCGCTGGTCTAGGATGAAAAACATTCTTTTATCCATGTATGAAAACAAAAAGGAATCTTGAACTTCGCGATTAATTAAAATTAAGGAAACTAAATTATAAAGGAAAAGGGATAAAATAAAATTATTTTAATATTAAGGCAACGCAGTAAAAAAAGGAGAAAAATTAGTAAATTAAATGTTTTATAAGACAAGATAAACAAAAAAGAAAATGTTACTTTAGGTACAGTACGAGGTTCGTTAAACACCGAATGAAAGACAGTGTCGAATAGTATTAATAAACATTCGTCTTTCTCGGGAACCAATATGATCCGATTTCATTTGGTAACAGAAAAAGACCAATCGGGGATCGAGAAAGAAGATTAATAACCAATAAAGTAACAATTTGCGAGACGACAAGATATTTAAGCCCAGGCCACAAACACACTCGGTTCTTAACCGTGACATCCTTCGAGACTATGTCCCTCGCTGGGGTGCTTCTCGCAAGGTTCTACCTTCATCCTTTGCTGATGTATTCTCCGAAGTTATGGACATTCGTTGAGAGAAACTTCGGAAATTCCGATCCTCATTCACTGGACATTGTTTCTGTTCGATTACTGGACTTAGAATGTAACATTCGGTTAGCGATAGTAAACCACCCTCGTCGCCGGACTTTCCTCTTCTTTAGAAGACTACATGTTGAAATCTACAGGGACTTGAATCCTTCGTGACAATAGTATTTTTATTGTAAGTTAATTGCCTGATAAACGGGTTGTGTTGTTTGTAAACGAGGCATCGATCTCTGACTCAACCGCTCCCAGATGTCATTATTACTATTATTATTTTTAAAATCTTATTCCCGGCAGCCTCACACAACTTTTCCACATGAAAAAGTTGTGTGAGACTGCCGGGAATAAAATTGCCGAATTTCTTTCAAAGCCATAAAACCATGGTCAAGAACCCACCCGCCTCCGTAAGTTCTTTGTTTGTACAGAAACCCTGTAATAACTAGGCAGATTAATTAACAATAATAGAAACCAAGAGGAAAATGAAAGTTAGATTAAAAGAACATATTGCGGGTCTTAAATATAATAGAATTAACTCTGCTTTTCACGACCACTGTACGTTAAATGACTGAAATATAGATAAGAATAACGTAAAAATCCTTCATAGACAAAAGGGAACATATAATCGCAAATTTCAAGAAAGTATAGAGATTCTTAGAAACAATAAAATGCATAAATAAAAATAAATGAAAATTGGCTTCAAATATTGTAAATCAAATTTATAAAAAATTGTCATGTTGTTATTTTAGGCGTGAACCTGGAGACCCGTATCTAATTAAACCTTTTCCACTTTTAATAATAATTGTTTAAAGATAGCAAATTTACGTCATTTACAATATTAAAATTGAATTCAAGAAGCATTAGTAATTTGAATAATTTTATTAGTTAAAAATATTTACTTAAGACATGAAAGTTGCATATTTATCTGCATACATAACAAAATTGATGATAGTTATTGTACAGAAATCTCGATTACATGATTTACAAGGATATATGCTTCACTAAAAATAATAACTGTTATGAAACTTCTAGGCTATATTACTGTTTAGTAACTTATTTATTTAGATAAATAAGTTTAATATTTTACACTCTGTACCCAAATTGGCAAGGCTCGCATTTTCACATTGTTGTTTCAAAAAATTCTAAAATTAAGTATTTTAATTATTCATCATTAATGACAAATAGTTAAAGTTTATTAAATGTTTTTTTAGTACTTACACCATACTTAATAATAAAAGAATCATCACATTCATCAGGACTTGTTGGTCGTGGCTAAAAAATAAAAGACGTTTACACGTTAATCCCAATACGGACAGCTTTAATTAATGCTATGGAAAAAGGAAATACTCACTTCGATTTTATTGAAAACTTCTTCTTTAAATACTAGATAGTATGGGAATCTCTAAATTGAAATATAATTATGTAAAATTTTGCTAAGAAATTCTAAATTATTTTATTTTGAATTTCTTAGTAAAATTTTGAAAATAACTGAAAGCAATATTTTTACCTCTTGGAAATATGAATTTATTTGGATCGAGCATTCCACACCAACTTTTTCATGACACATAAGACTATCCTTTGAAGGAAAAGAAAAACGAATTTTTTAAATCATTTAGATTTTAGTCTAGTTATTTTGAATGATTCTAAACTTTTGGATTAAATAAATTTATATATATATATATATTTAGGTCTATATGTGTTTACTGTATATATACGTTATGTGCTGAAAATTCTAATTATAATCAAGCATTTTTAAGATTTTGTCGCCTGTAGGCAGATAAAACTTTGTGTTCATTTTGTAGGAGGAATAGGATAGAACATCATAAATGTTTAAGAATTAAAATACGTTTAATCATTAATTTTTTATAATAAAAATAATTAACTTATTTTCACTTAGTTACGAAAGTATTTCATTTCGAAACATTTCTTTTTACAAAATAATATTGCTTTCACATATTAACAAACAAATCATGTAATTACAACGTTACTTATAAAAAAAATGCCGCCTTAGGCACATGCCTACAGTGGGTGGCCAATTATTATACTCAAAACTATTTCTTTGTATTTTGTCAGTTTAAGTTATGAAATACAATAGTTATATGGTTTCTAGAGTTATTATTATATATCGTTTTAATACTAGTAAGTGTATTTAGGAATAAAAATTAAACATGTGTAGATAGGTCGAATAGTGTACTAAAAGAGAAATACATATTATTTAGTATTTGATTACTCTGCCCTTAGCTTCTATGACGGCTTGAAAATGGCGTGGCATGCTTTCAATGCATGATATGGCTACTACTTGGAATGTTGTGCTATATTCTAATGATATTCCCAATCAGTTCTCTTTTGTTTGTTATAATTTTATCCCTTAAAATTTCAGTTTTCAGGACTGCCCACACATTTTCTAAAGTATTCAAGTCAGGCAACTTTCCCGGCCAGTCCAGCGTGTTAATCTGATTGTTTTTAGGTATTCTGTGATAGATTTGGCTTTATGACAGGGTACAGAGTCATGCATGAATATAAAATTCCTATTAGGTTCTATTAGGTCCTATTAGGACAGTACAATGGTTCATTGTACTGTCTGTAGGATCAGTTTTTCCTCTAGAACTTTCTTATACTAATCCTGATGCATAGTTCCTTGGAAATATACAGCCTTCCAGTCCGTTTGCTGCTGATGACAGACCATATCATCACTGAAGCAGAATGCTTTACTAGTTCCACAATGCAGTCTTCATTGAAATTTCATGCAGAATAAACTCAGTTTTGTCTTGAAAAATCTGTATTGATGACTCGTCCGAGAAACAAGCCTGCAAGAAATTGTTTTTGTATAAATTTATAAAGAAAAATACTCTAAACATGTGTATTCTTGTATTAGGGTTATAAAAACCTGTGTCCGGTGTCAATGCTCCTTGGCCCAGGCCAGACGTTTGGCCTTCATGTCAGGAGTGAGTTTTGGATTTTTAGTGGTTGAGAACACTTCAGTCCCATCTCTACAAATCTTCGCCTGAGAGTCCGCTCCAATATTTGTACTCTGTTTTCAATTAAGAATTTTTTTTATAACAAGCCAAGGCTTTCGGCGGTTTTCAAGTGTAATCCGACGTATTTCTCGCTTAGTTCGAGGTGTTGTAATGCGTATTTGACTGCATTTACCAGCTCAATCCACCTTGATCGGTATTTCGGCGTCCAGTTTTTGCTTGATATTACGCACACTGGACTGTGATACATCACACAAATCAGCAATTTGACACTGGTTATATTAACGCCATAACATTGTCGAAATCCGTGCTCTTTTCCTTGGTGTGAGGCCAGCACACTTCCCCATATCTGTTAATAAACATTGTTTGGTTAGGTCGGTCGACAACCCCCAAAAAATAAAATAAAATAAACTAACTAGAACATGACCACAATGTATTGATTAAGTATTAGAATAATCCTAAATGTAAAAAACCAATACTTACCGAATAATAAGTCGATAACACTGAAGCCTTCGAAAAAACGAAGACTTCTCACAAGCCAGCACAGTAAAATTTTTGACATGCACTGACACTAGCGGCCGTCATGTTGAAAAAAAAACATTTGTGTGTTACCACACTAATGAATAGATTGCCAGATATAGCGGCTAATCAGTAAATTAAAAAACAATAACATTCTTCCAATAATAAATTAATTACAGCCACCACTTTCACAGATAGTGACAAATTTTTGTTTGAGTATAATAATTTGGCCACCCATTTAGAATCCAAAATTTAGAATCCAAAATTTTTCTACCGTTAAAGAGATAACTTATTTCGGTTTCAATTTTAAATGCTCGAGATTGACGTAATTTTCTATTGCGCGAATCGACGACGAGAAATGTTTTCAATCAGTTTGACGTCATTTTATGCAAAATAATCCTGTGGATGGACAGCAATCGAGAAATTAATAAAAGTTTTTAATTTTTTTAACCTTTTTAAATAAAAGAGATGGAAAAAATAAATATGAAAATGATTTTAAAAAAATAAGAAAATTTACTATTTTTTCCGTAATCGCAAACATTCAAATTTTAAAAATATTCTATTATTTATTTTATTATAAAGGGTACAAAAAAGCTGACTTACTCCAGAGTTAAGCACGTTAATACAGTAAGAAAAAGTCTGAAAAAAAGAAAATTTTTTGTGTATTAATATTTATGATTTAGTTTTATTATTTTTTGTCTGAAAATTAATACATAATGTATATATATACAACTATTCCAAAAATAATTTATTTTATAAAATTAATATTAATAATAAATTAAAAATTTCATATGAAATATGCTTTTCGTTTTTTTACACAACTTACAAATAACCAAACAGTCTGGCTGTCATTTAATGTTTTCACGCAACACTCTTTAGCGGCCTCACTATACTAAAAGTAATAAAATATATATAAAAATAATATCTTTTATTATTAAAATATCGATAAACATTTTTTATAAGTTTTAAATTATAAGCCGAATTTCTTCATTAAAAACTCAATGATAAATCAAGGAAAGTAGTTAAACAGGTTTAATTAGATTTAAAGGTATGATGATTTATGAACAAATGTGCTACTTTTTTAATGATTAATTGTAAAAAGATCATTAAATCAAACTGCCAAAATATATTTAATTAATGTAGTTACTTTATTAAATTGATATAGTCTTTAAAATATAATTTGATAATCATGTACTAGTGAAATGATATAGGACCTTCGCCACTCACAAATATGGAGCTTCATTCTTTCCAGAAAGCCAAAAAATATGAATAACATCACAGTAATAAATTAAAATAAAATTATCTCTTTTATCAAATAAAACACTTATATCACTTCTGTATCATACTTTAATATAGAAGACAATATTTTAGGACCTATCGTCAGGGTCTGGACCAAATAGACCTCCTGCTACTTCTCTCAACTTACTGATAATTTATATCATAAACGTCATTAAGAATACAACAGAGCATCGATTATCCGACCCCCGATTAACCGACTTATCGGTTAACCGACCGCGTTCTAGTCGGCAAATTCAAATGTCCGCTAGTGATGTGGCGCTACAATATTTGGTTATGTCTTGGCTACTTTAATATTATTTTTGTTAAATTTTTGCATGTTTTAGCTGGCAGCACTGGCTCGACCCTGAAAGGGAGGCTAGTATTTAAACCAGACCTAATACACTATACTAATAATGTATTTTTTCATACTTTTCGGTTATCCGACTTTTCAGTTATCCGACCAACCCCAGTCCCCAATTGAGTCGGATAATCGATGCTCTACTGTATTTATAAACGAAGTAAAAATTAATGAAGAAGAATCACGATAATAACAGATAATTCATAAAAACAGAATAAATATCAACTTGTCCCTACTATCTCTAAATTTTACACAATAAAGAAATACGTTTCCAAGTTTCATATACTTGCATAGTACAGTTACTACATATTTCTTCAGGATCTATTGTTAGTCTGCTATTATACGTTAAGATATAATTTTGACCGCATGTCAAATAAAGGATTAATCGTTTAACATAATAATTTATGTCCATAAGCAAATAATCTTCACACATGAACGTCGTAAAAATAATTATAACGATTATTAGGAATCTTATAAAAAATAAGAAATGAAAATTCTTTAAAATATTATCAAGATGTTAGATGCAAACTTTAATACTTAATTTCAAATGTCCTATACCGTTTAGGATTATTAAAATTAAATTTATATAAAATATAATCAATAATAACGGAAGAAGAAAAAAAAAACAACTGGTAGACAGAGATAAGTGTACTTCCATTTTGCATCAGGATTAACTTATGTCTAATATTTTTTATGGAACATGTATATAAATAAAAGATCTTATTTTATATTAAATTTATTAAATAAAGAAATATTAATATCTAAAAATAGGATGTTTTTAAAACCTCACCCTTTCCTTCGTGAAATTCGAAGAAAGAAGACATTCATAATATTTTTCTATACATGTCTTCTCATCAACTGTAATTACATAAATTTGTTTTATAAACAATAAAAAATTTATTTATTATTATAAAAAAAAATTTTTTAAGACACTAAATAATTAAGATTTAATCCTAAATTTAATTTCTCTCCAAAATAATTAAGTTTTGCTTAAAATACTTTGGGCACACCCCTGCTCTATATGATCATATTACTCCGTACATAAATTATTTAAAAAAAAACAACTAAAATTAATAAGAACACAACTAATAATAATATTATAAATTTTGATGAAATGTGTTCAAAAGTGATCTTAACTCGTGTGAATATGACATTCATAATTTGGTGATATCAAAAATATTTGATAAGCTATAGATTTGGTAACAAAATCTAGAAAAAAGAACAAGTAAAATTGAAAGTTAAATAATATGGAAAAAAAATTAGTTGAATTAGTGACATTAAAAATTTTGTAGCTTTCAACTTTTCTTATTAATTATTTCGCTTGACTATATTACAAGTAAAATTACAATACATCTTGATTTTATGTCACTTTCGCATTAACTATCGATAAATGTCCATGTACTGTAATTATTTCGAAAGGCTAATAATTATTGTTAATCCACGCTCAAAAATCTGTTATAAAAATAATTGCGAAGTTTTCTTATAGGAATACACTTAAAACATTTACAAATAATAAGAAAACTTACCGTCAGTTTCTTTAGATTTTTCTTTTTCCAGTCTGTGGCTAAGATCGTAGTCGGTATCTTGTCCCACGCAATAAAAGAAACGATACAGGATCATGAAAACGATCGAAGAAAATTTAAGATTCATCTTTATAGAATGATTTCAGAAAACTGAAGTTTTATTCTACTTATATCACTATTATAAATTCTAAAAATATAATGAATTGCTAATTAATACTATATTCTATACAAACGTTTAAATATTCTGTATTTAAAACAGCTATATTCTTCATGCATGAGATATTTTTCATAAAATTTTACATTTGAGTATGATAATACGAAATTATTCGATGTTACTTCATCTTAATGTATATATTTGATAGTTGAAAAATATCTAATAAAAAGCAAAAATAAATAAATAAATTTTATATATATAATTTACTTCGTCATTAAAAATTATAAGGGAAGTTTTTCATCTACGTATTTTAGGATAAGAATGACAGTCTTATTATATTGCTTGCAACTGATAGACAAGATCAATAAATAAATCACATATAATACAAAATATTCCGTTTATACAAGTAATTTGACTATTGGAACACTGGCATCGAGCGAATGTCATAAATTCAAAATCACGTTACTATTATTCAAAAAAGCGAGGAGTTTTAAGCGAGTAATGGTAAAAGGAGTGTCTACTTAACACAGTCTAAATAAATAGACACATAAACATACTGGCATATCACACCAGTGTATGAAAATTCACTGATGTGTCTCGTGTCCCGTGTATGCATGTGTCTTAAGAGCATAAGTATTAAGGGCTAAAAGCAATATATTCCAGAGTGTCTACTTCTTTGTATCACCCGCTTTAAAATAATTTAAGATTGCATCATTGTACGACACAATAAATCACTAATAAATCAGATTAATCAATACATAAATGTACAAACTTTAAATTTTACGAATACAAACCTTAAATTTTTTTCTAATATTGTAAATAGAATTAAGCAATTACATTTAGAAATTGCTAATTTTCTGTAAAATAAAGGAAAAAGTAAAAACGTAACAATAGCTTATTATTTAACGTGACAAAGCTATTGCTTTGCTTCAGTAATTCCAGTTCGTTTAATAAATATATCTTTATGATTTGTACAATTATATTTACCAGACTCGAAGTTAAAAAAACAGAAAATTTTGTAATAAACATTTTATTTTACAAGAAAACAAAATGATTTCCTTCCTTTCTTAATCGCTTCATTATTTACCAATAAAGCATGATTAAAATTGAATTAAATTTGAAATAAATTTTAAAAATCCCATTCGAGTACTTCTAAAAATACACTAAATTTCTGTAAACTGTAAACTGTAAATTTCTTTTTATATTTTCCAGGTAGACGTTGTTTATAAATAGGACTTACACTGGTTTTATTTCGAATTAGCAAAGGCTTTATCTAAGTCAAAAATAAAACAAAAAGTATCTTTATTTTCACCTGTACAGTACATTCTTTTTGTGTGTTTCGGACCTGTAGGTCCCTCCTAGGCAGGTTTTCAATATTCTATAACAATTATATAAAGTTTTTTTTAAAAAAAAATATAATATTAAACCCGACAATATTTTAAAAATCCAACAATGAGTTGCTTAACGTTCCCGGGGACATTTGGTGGCGCCATCTGTTATGATATTTTATTAAAACAAACTTTTATATTTTTAACTATTATAAAATAGCCAAAAGCTTAATTTCGTGAATAGGAATGGGTTTTATAAATAATAATAATAATAATAATAACGAATAAAATCTTCATTAAGTCCGACCCTACTGGAGATATGACACGACTCCGTTTATTTCCTAAACTTCCGACAGTTACCTGTATCTTCTTAATTACCTAGACCATTTTCTAGGTATTATAAATTAGAAATGGACGAAGAATAATACTCCATACAATACACACGTAATAGTTGTCATAAATTGTATAGAGCTGTTTATTGTATCCATTGTTTAATGTTTATTTAATATAAAATATATTTATATTGTTCCTTTTTTTATCTGTAAGAAAACGGACAATTTAACTTATGTAAAAAACATATATTTTATAACATTTAAATTGTTTCAACATTGTGTTTATTTGAAAAATTTTATTTTGTATTTATTATATTTGAAGTTTGTAGTAGTTTTAAGTGTGCGATTGGCATAATAAAACGCAAAAAATAGTTTAAATACTTTAAAGATTCGAGGTAAAATTTCATGTATAAATAAATTTACTGGTTTGAAATTTATTTTTAAAAAGTGCTCCAAAAATGTTTAAACAACCATAATCTTAACAGTTTTCTTGAGTAGTGTAATTTATATATAAAAAGTTAGATAAGTTGTAGCATGTACAGTCCAGCGTTTTTTTCGTTTTTATGATTGTAAAATCAAAATATCGATTAACTATGAAATACATCGAAGATGTCCTGCCACCTGAAGTATCAAATATTCAGCCAAGATTAAACTCTTTATATAAAAAATAAACAATACATCCATCTCGGTATACAGGTATACCTCGAGTTACGTCGTTCTCGATTATACGTCGTTTGTCAAAAAGTACAGTAGAGACTCGTAAATCGGAACCCCGGTAATCGGAATCGCCGGTAATCGGCACGATTTTCAGTCGGACTGTGTCGTGCTGAATCGAACGTTTTTGATACTAAATTTACTTCTAAAGTATAATTTTCATGTTTTTACATTCTTCAATATATTTATTTTGTTTGTACAAAATGCAGAAATAATTTTTAACGATACGATAGCCTCGATTATTATTATAAAAATTTTCGTTAGGCTTAAAATCGACGAAAATTCAACACGAAGCGACACGCAACGGAGAAAAATTTGAACATCGGACAGGTTAATATATTTTTTGTACATAATCCATAATTGGAACAAATCACTAATCTGAACAACCCCAGTCCCCAATTGATTCCGATTTTCGGTTCACTACTGTATATGGAAAAATAAAAATTAAGTTTAAGTCATTTTATTCGACTTTACATCCGTCCGCTACAAATATTGAAGTCGTAATATCACTAGAAAAGCGTTAAAAGCACATAAAATCATATTAAAGTATGTACATTTACAGTAAATGTTAATATAATCATCATAAATCCTAGAGAACGAAACATGAAAGCATCTGTGTTTCTGTGTCGTCGTCTTATTTAGCGGTCTTTAAGTGCTCATTATTGGCGTTTTCCACCGTAGTTTCGACTTACGTCGTTACTACACAAGTAAATTCGACTTACGTCGCCTCTACTGGAACCAATTACCGACGTAAGGCGAGGTATACCTGTACTCACTTAGATCTGTCATAATAAATAGTAATAAGTGATAAATAATATTGTAAGTATAACAAAGAATTCTTTAAAATTAAAATTTTTAAAATTTATTATCAGTTAATGTTTTATTTGCATATTTATTTTACGTACTGTACTAAATATGCATGCAACCGGGTAGGCATTAAAACGTTTTCGGGCTAACAGGGGTCGTAAATGGAAAAGTTTATATGATCACCTGGATAACTTATTGTTTTGGAGATTTATAAAAATTATTTATTTTAATTACAAATAAATAATTGTCATTGTTTATATTTAAAAATTAAGTGAAATAATAATTTACAGCATATAAATTAATGATATATAAATCATAATAGTGATTTTTCTTCTTCCATGCATGCCTTACACACCCAATCCAAATTTTTATTAGTGTTAACTTTGCATTGTTCTTTGTGGGCATTCTGAAATATGATTAAAAAGGGCAAATTCATTAACGAAAATTAAGAATTTCAATACGCAATTATTAAAGATTAAGCGAAATCAAATTTATACTTACATCGTACGACTGTATAAAAGATTCGTCGCATTCCTCAGCAGTCTTTGGTCGAGGCTAAAAAACAATGATTTTTAAATTGTTCTGTTCATTTGAACATTTAAATTTTATATAAATAATTTAATTTTAAAATCTTACATATATTCTATCCATCACATCTTTTTCAAATTTTAAATGGTCTAGTATTATCTACAAGAAAGAAAATGTATAGAAAATTAATATTAATATGAATTTCAAAAGTTACAAGTTGAAAGAATGTCATTCTTACGGTTTTTGAATTTTGATCTTCACTTGGAAGTTTAGTTTTATTAAGGCAATACTGATAATCCTATAAATTAATAAAGTAAATAAATAAATTATTTTTTATTTTGATGGCATTAAAAAATAGTTGATAAATTATAAATTAAAATAAATTGATACCTACTTAAAAAACTTCTTGAAATACGCGCAAAATAACTTTTATTGTACAGTAGATGTGTACAATATTAAACATTATATTTAAATACAATCTGATTATTCTAATACAGTAGTTGATACTGGTGACAAGTACTATATTGGCCTGAGTCATAATTCAAAGCATAACTACCAAACGCATTGTTTTATCGTTTCTGTGTATTGTTAGTACACTGTACTGTACAAAATATTTACTACTGATGTTCTCTATAAAGTAATGACTGAAGACTTATATGTTAGTGTATATATACATAATGTTATGACACCAGTGGTACTGGTATAATAATAGTGGTAGTGGTATAATAATACATTATAAATATAAAAATACATAGCGACACAGTTCTCTTGTCTGTCGTCTCGATCACAAGCAATTATTCTAAAACGGTTCTCACGTGCAGAGTTGACCTTTTATTTGAGGCTACGCCTCTGCAGAAAATGTTACGGTCATGCCAAGTATTATTCATTAATTTACAATAATCGAGTAAAATTAAAATTATAATTGGCCGACGATATATACATATAAATATTAAAAAATATAAAAATGTGAACCAATTTTGGATTGCTGATAGTGGAAACGACAGACAGGAGAACATTTGTGTCGCTAATAGATATTTTTTATTTGTTATACTTATATATAACTACTGTCGACCAAGTGTAATTTTAATTAATTATTAGTTATTATTAATTATTATTTATACATATTTTTCATTTATTTATTTTGCTGTATTTATTATTTTGCATTTATTAAGCTCAAAATTATATATCTAATATTTAAATTATAAAACAAATATAAAATTTATAATACAATATTATATATAACATCTAAGTTTAAAGTAAGTTTATATAAAACTTACTTTGGCAATCAGCATACTTAGGCAATAGTGGAATGTCTAAAAAAATTAAATTATGATTAAAATTATTATTAAAATTAAAAATGATTAAATTATTCTTACATTTATTATTATTATTTTATCATCATACAGCGCAGTAAACACTATAGTAAAGTTTTACCACACGTTTACCACACATAATGTTAAAGTGCCAACTTTGATCCTTAATATCTTCAAGAACAATGAACTGATTTCTATGAAATTTAAAAAATTTACAGTCCATGATGAGTACTATCGATGTCCCAAATTTTAAATAATTTCGTTGGATCATTCTAGAGTAACGGAATCATTTAAATCTAGACGATAAAAAGCTGCCTAGATTTACGACGATAGAGAATATCGATAACAAGTCTCGTACCAAACAATTTATAAGTAGTTTGAATGTGTTTAACAGCACTTTCGCGAGCTGGCCGCCTCCTTTTTTCTCTTTTGAAGGTCTTATTTAAAAATAGAATATTTATAAAATAATGTCCCATTTTACGTTCCTAGATGTTATGTATACGTAACGAGAGAAAGAGTTGGAATCGTGTCAAATTTAACCCTCCGAGTTTTTTGTAAACCTACACGTTTTGAAATGGATGATGTGTAAAATATATATTTCGGTTTATTAACTTTGACCTTTACTCACCGTATGTTTATATATATATCTTATATATAAAATTCTCGTATATATATATTACTCTATTAGGGTTTAGTGTCGTTCTGAAATTAAGTATTTATCATGTCCTAGTATTAAAAAGACATACTTAAACATTTTATAATTACAGTACATAACTACAGTAACGTAAATAAATATACATTAAACATTAATTATTGAAAATTACATTCAAAAACCATTTAATTTGGAAACGTTATAAAGGTTAAATTAATTGACAAAAACTTACCAGAAACCAAATATTGTAGCTATCATTTAATGTTTCTGCGCAACATTTTTTCATTTGTGCATCTCTAACAAGCTAAAAATAATAAATAAACACATAAAAAAAAATCTATTTTACTTGTAAATTAATATAGTATGCTATTCTATTTCTTATATTATATCAGTTTAATATTTTTAAATTAAAAATAAATATACACAATATGTTAATTTAACACAACTAACGCTTAAAAATAATAAATTATTTTTTCTTTTATTAATTTATTAATGAATTTGTAGAATTTATAATTGTTATTAAAAGGAAGAAACAAAAATAATTGCCAAAAGTTCACTTACTCTTTCATATGTACGATTTAAACCGTTCATACAATCAAGAATATTTTCAAAACCTGTCCTTTGGTTATCTGTAATTTTGAACAAAAACTATATAAAAATTTAAAGTAATATTAGTTTAGTTTCTTATATTATCTTTTAGTGTAATTAAATTTTCCTTCCATTAAATACAACTCGTTAATATATAAATTATAAGTGATAGAATTCATCTTTATTTTTATTATTTTTTCCTTTTATAAAAATAAAAATTTTAATTTAAAATTTCAACCCGTTTATTACTTATTTATTTAATTAAACGAAAAGTAATTCTAATTTTAAACAAAAATGTTTAATTTTTATTTGTAGTTCTTGTATTAAAAATATCAACAAAACCGGTTATCACAACACATATTATAAAATATATACAGTTTATATATTTATAGTAAGCAATAACTTACCAAAATTGTTTACCCCTATATTGTTCTTCTGTTCACTTTTAAAATCATAGCCAGTTTCTCGTCCCAACGTCAGAAAAATGCAGCATAAAGCTACGAGAATAATAAAAAAAATTCGTGTATTCATAGTTACGTATGAACTAGGAAACTAAACTTTTACACCACTTTCGAATTAATATATCAGTGCTATTTCATAACGGATAGCAATGATGATTCATGATCGAGTTTGTTGTATTGAAGTGAAGCAATACCCTTCATACGTGCTGCTATCTTTCCTAAAACGTTATCCACTGTCTTTTAAGATAATTAATTACAGGTTGTTTTGTCAATCTACGTTCGGAGACACGACTGAAAAACCAGTTTTTCTATTTTTCTTATTTATTATTTGAATATTAAATCGAAAAAATGTATCAATGTAAACTTGCATAATTTAATATCAATGAATTAATGTGTAAATTTGATTTATAGTCGGAAATTTTAGCTTAAAGTTTATTTTATTAAACACATTTTTTACATTATTGTTGAGAAGGAAATACATTATAAATTTATTTTAAAATGTTTATACAGGTAACCTTAGTTCAACACGTTACTTATACAGCGCGATTTTATATGTGATTGTCTGTTTATTTTATTCTAGGAAATGTTCTTTCATTTACTACGGCATTGCTCAATCTTTTTCCTATATGACGAAAGCTTTTTTAAATGGAATGTTATTAGAAAAAAATGTAAAATACTATTACGTGCTAACACGTAAGTAATTTAATACACCGGAAATTCCTTTGTTTGTAAGCTGCATGCAGCTTATAGATTTTTCCTTTTTTTTCAGTTACGTTCTTGAAAATAACATTTAATTAGTAAGTGTGGACAAATTAGCTCAAGTCGTGAGTGCATATCAATCAATCCTGATTGATCAAAATCGTATTTTACCAATTTTTATTTATAAATTTCTATCTTTATAAATTATATATTTACAAAAGGAAACGTCACAAGACAATTAATATTCTTCCCCAAAAATAACACCCGTAACAAAGGATTTAATATACAAAATAACAAAGAAAAAAACCAGCGACGATTTGCTTAACTTTCTCGGCAACATTTGGTGGCACCATATGTTATTTTATTTATTTATATTTTTAAACTATTATAAAATTGCAAAAAAGTTAATTTTGAGGGCAGGGATGTTTTATAAAAAATTGTAAATGCTAAGAACAAGTAAAATCGTCATTAAGTCCGACCCTACTACAGATATAATATACGATCCCTGTATCTCTCTACCTCATCGACCTTAAATTAATCACCAAAATTTAACAGCATCAATCACCCTAATATACAAACCTCCCTGAAAAATTTCAGGAATTTTCGACAAAAATCACGTGTTTTTAAACTTCAAAGAGGGTGAACAAGTGCTGCACACACTAACATCCATACATACAGAACTCCCCCCCCCCGAAGTTCACATTCTGAATAGACTAATAGAAAAAAGATCTGAAAGAAATGACAAGCCTAAAAGATGGGTAAAAGAACAAGCTCGGGTACGAGTAATGCTCTTAGATACAGCCAATCAGAACGAATGAAACCCCATGGAAATATTCATATAAAAGTAAACGATCAAAGTATTTGGGACGTTTGGTAAAACTAGTAATTCTCAATCTGGACCTAGCTACATCATGAAAGGAAGGTCAGAAAGTTTATTTACAATAAGAAAAATTTTACCAGATTCTTTTAGTCAATAGTTTTTTTCTAAATGGAATGAGGCAGCCATAATACATACTGACAGACAATAATCGAGTAGAAACTAAATATTGGCGAAAAGAAAATGGATCGTAAGACCGTTTTTGAGGAAATACAGTAGTTTTGCAAAAACACCAAAGAACTTGGCGACGAATAGCTAGGGATTTAATTTTATCAACATGTCCTTTGAATGTAACCCGTGCGCCTGACGTAGGGTTGATGCAGGTATGTACCCCATGAATTTTGCTGTGGCTTCCTATGAAAAATTTTTTTTCGCACGCATTTGAAACTTTTTCAGTGCGATCTTCAGTACTTTGAAGGAAGGTACTGAGGGCATCATTTTTTAGCATTAATTACATTAAGATCGACAAAAAGGGAAGACAAACTGAGTAAATCAGACTGAAGGATATGAGGGTTACGGTTAATCAATTTAATATCGTCACCATAGAATATTACATGATTAAGTATATTGTTTAACTAAGCTGAAAGACTGTTTATAGTCGAACTCTGTGAATGTCACATAAGGATAGAAATCCAAAAACTCGAGATCCCAAGTTTAGTTTTACAATTTTTAACAAAAATCTCAATTGATTACAATTTTAATTTTGTGTTAATATGTCTCTGCGTTTTTCACCAGGAACGTTAAGCAACTCGTCTGCGATTTTTTAAATTATTGAATAGTTATTCTGATTTATACAATTTATTATTATTATTATTATTATATTTAAATTACTTAATAATAAATATAATTAATTAATTTTGATATCCAAATTGGTGGTATGCAACTTTGTATTTGTTTGCATCAATTAATCTTTTGAATTATTTGAAGAAAATATTTTCTTAAATTTTTCTTTTACATTTTGTTAATTCTTACCAAATTATAAATTAAATAATAGAAAATTTTTACACAAAGCATTTGAAATCTTAATTTATAAATGTGATTTTTGTTAAACTAAAATTAAATCAACACAGAAAACACTCATTTAGAACATTTTTATTAAACGAAAACCAAATGAAATACAAAAATTTCATCCCGTTAAATTTAATTACAGATTAAGAATTATTATTATTTTATATCCGAAAATTAAGTGAAATATTAATTTACAGAATATAAATTCATGATATGTAAATCATAATACTGATTTCTCTTCTTAGTATACCCTTCTTGCCTTACACATCGGGTCCAAATATTTATCGGTGTTAACTTTGCATTGTTCTTTGAAAGCTTTCTGAAATATAATTATTTTCATCAATTAATTTGCCTTAAAGAATTTCAACGAGCAATTATTAAAGATTAAAGGAAATAAAATGTATAACTTACACCATACGACTGTAGAAAAGAATCATAACATTCCTCAGCAGTTTTTGGTCGGGGCTACAAAAATAAAAATTTTATAAATTGTTCTGTTCACTTGATTATTTAAATTTCTCATAAATAATTTAATTTTAAAATCTTACATCTATTCTATCCATCATATCTTTCTCAAATTGTAAAGAATCAGGGAATATCTACAAGAAAAAAAATTCTTAGAAAATTAATATTAACTTTAAAGGATAAACGTTGAAAAAAAAATGTCATTCTTACTTTTCTGAAATAATCTAAAATTTGATTTCTGCATCTAAATCCAGTTTTATAAATGCAATGCCGAACTTCCTATAAATTAAAAAAAGAAAGTTAACAAATGGTATATCAGGATATTCTGAATATAAAGAATTAGTCAAGAAGGAATTAGTAAACGAAAATTAAAGCGATTTTAAGATGATAGATAACCTAGTCTGTGATTCTTATTGGGCTGCAATTTGAAAAAATTAAAGACCTATAAATTCCCACTGTCGTCTGTTTGTCTGTCTGTCTATCCTTAATCTCGAGAACGGAGTTAGATAGATAAAAGACGAGATAGATATGGAAAGCTTCCGGGCACAAAGCCCCGATTATCTGTATACGAACTTCTGGTTTCCAGCGGAAGTCACGTTATTTCAATTCAGAAATTTTCCCCTGAAAGGTGTTAGGTAGATAATCGGCACGACTCTTTTGTTAATAGAAAACTGTACAGGGACAAGACACTATATATGTATGTATGTATGTATCTTATAAAAGTGATTATATAGATAGAATAGTTGATACTAGTGTCAAGTGTTATGCCAGACTGAAGTCAAGGCATAAATACTAAAACCCACTGTTTTATTTTATATTTATTTCTTTGGGAGTACTGATTTTCTACTTAGAGGTGAAGCTGATGAATAACTTTGAAGATTTCATTTATTTTACTAGTAACATCAGTTAAAACTACCCAATAAATTTACAAATTGGTGCCGCCATTTGTAATAAATAGAGAGGTCTGGAACAGTTTAGGTTTTGTAATGTATGCGATTGGTTTGTGATAATTATATTCACTGAAGAAAGGCCAAAAATTTGGGAAGTTTGCTGGAAATTGATATGAATTGTTTGGAATATATTTAATAAAGGCTTAATAATCGATTGAGTTACAAAATCAGTTTACTGAATTACGTTGAGGCAAACATTTAAACTGTTTTGTCGTGTTGTTAGTGTACTGTACAGTACGTGTCTGTGTTAAAACGTTCTTGACTATGTGACGTACAAAATATTCAATACTGGTGCTTTGTGTGGTGCAATGATTGTAGACTTTTATGTTAGGGTATAATGGCACAACACCTGTGGTATTATCATTATTTATAAATTTTTTATTATTATTTATTATGTTGGTATTAATATTTCGCATTTATTTTGCTCAAAATTATATTTAATATTTAAATTATAAAATAAAATATTATTTATAACGTCTAAATTTATATAAAACTTACTCTGATAGTCTGCCTACTCAAGCAAAAGTGGAATGTCTAAAAAAATTTAAATTATGATTAAGAAATATTTATTCTTCAATTTATTATTATAATTTTATTATAAAACATTACATTAAATATATTTAATATTTAATTTTAGAGAATTATTTATCATAAATGTTAATTCAAATATTTAAGAATGCGCTGAAACATCAAGACTATAAAGTATTTAAATTTTCGGTTTACACTAAATTAATTACAACTATTTTTTTTATAATTTATAAAATTTAAATTATAAATGTTTAATAAAAAATAATAAATTTTATTACGAATTTAATAATATTAAAGAACGATCTAACATAATTTTAATTATTTAATGTTGACAGTCAATTAGATATGTACTGTATATAAGGGTTTCTCCTTTATGCACTATATCAGCGACCGCCAACTGGTGGTACCGTGGATGGTCCCCGAGAAAATTTTTGGTGTTCCATGGAGAAATTTGGGCATTGCTGAACTCAAGGTTACAAGAAGTATTACGAAAGAAATGCAAAATACTCGATTACTTTTTCTCGCTCATTAGTTTTAGATTCGAAAAAAAAAAATCAAACACGAAATGATTTATCAATAAATAAATCAACAATAAATAATTTTGTGAGTGCGACTGTCGTCCTTCCTGGAAAAGAGCCAAGAATACATAAACTTATTTAAAACAAGCAGCAACAAACTTTATAATTATCTGTTATAACTAAACAAGTGAATTTCATATTAATAATGTAAAATGAAACTTTTATGATCATTATTCTATAGATGTTTATATCGTTAAAAAATAATTAGGATAGTGATTCGCGGGATTCGAAACTGTGAGTTGTGTCCGTGAGATCGGAAAGATTGGTGACCGCTGCGGTATATAAAATATCTTATTAACATTAACCCAAAGATTGTTTTAATGGATCCTAAAATATACTTCGGTTAATTGACTTTTGGGCCATCGTGTGCTTATATAAAATACTTTAAGAAGAATGTTTAGTGTTGTTTTGAAATTAAGTATTTTTCAACTCGTAGTATAAGACATATACATTTTATAATTACAGCACTGAACTACAGTAACGTAGGTCTAATTATACATTAAACATTAACTACATACAATTATATTTAGAAACCATTTAACTTGACAATGTTATAAAGGTTAAATTAATTGACAAAAACTCACCACAAACCAGATATCGTTGCTATCATTTAATGTTTTTGCGCAACATTTCATCTCGGCTTCTAGAAACTAAAATTTGTTAATTTTAGATTAACATTAATAAATAAAGCAAATATTTTATTTAAAAAATTCATTTAAATTACTTAAATTGAGAATTAATATATTATGCATTATGTTATGCCTCTGTTTAATATTTTTAAATTAAAGATTAATATTTACTTTTCTTTAAAATATGCGTAATAAATTAACACATTTAACGCTTAATAATAATAATAATATTCTTTTTTATTAACTTATTAATGAATTAGTGATAAAATACACATATGAAATCTATATTAAGCAATATTTATTATTTATAAGATGAAGAGTATTATAAAATGTGTAATAGTAAACACGTGGTAAATGTAAAGACAGTAAAAACTAATAATTTAATAATTAAAAATAATTATTTTAATTTGAAAATTTAAATAATAACGAAGTGGTCTAAATTAATTATTATATACAGTCAAACCCGTTTTTATGCGGTCTTTTTTCGTGCGATTTTTTTTATGCGAATTTTTAATTTGTGCGGTATAGTTGGCGACTAGTCTCGTGCGATTCGTCATGTCTCACGTTGACTTATTACAGCTAAATAAACTTATTACAGCATAAATGAACTTATTATAGTAATATTATTGCATGAATATGCGAAAAATGAAATAATTTATTTTTTAAGTCAAAAAAAACACCACCTGGACAAAAATATGTAAAACAGACGATAGACGAGAGGATGCAGTCAAGTGCTGACATCTGTTGTCAATAAATTCTATTTCGTACGGTTTTGAGTTATTTTCTATGTGAGAATTTTTTTAATTGTGTTGCGAAAACTATTTTTTATAGCCACTCGTGAAGTTTCGTGCGATTTTTTTATGCGTTTTTTTTAATGCGGTCCCTATCCACCGCATAAAAACAGGTTTGACTGTATTTATGTTTTTCTCTTAATATTATAATAATTTTTAGACATTTTTATATAAAAATAGTTTTGATAAATAATATTTAAACTAATGAAAATATTAACTGTAGAATTTTTAATTGTTATTTAAATAAGAAACGAGAAAGAAAAAAAAATTGACAATTCACTCACTCTTTCTAAAGTGCGATTTGAACTGGTCACACAATGGAAATATTTTTCAATACATTTCATATTGATATCTGTAATATTGAAAATTGCCTTTAAATAAATCGAGAGTGGATTTTACAACGTTATATAAACACGTATGAGAACTTATTTTATAAAAATTGAATTATACACAATTACTACGTATTTATGAGTTTATAATTTAATTTAATTTAAAATGAAATTAATTTCTATGCATTGCTATCGAGAGCGCTTGTATAAAGCCAGGCCTTTTTGTGCCATTTTTTAAAACACAGAATATGTAGAATATTTCTTGTTTGTTCTTTTTGGACTGTGATCAACGACTACGAGACTTATATTTGCGAAAAGATGTTCATTATTTGAGTGAAAGAAGTTGGAATAGTAAAATTTTTCATAATGGAATATGGTGTCCAGCGCCTTATTTATTGTCTGATTTGTGTTATAAAATAAAGTCATTTGCTGCACAGTTTAGACTAAATAGGTTTTCTATAAACCTAAATGGTAAAATAATTAATGTTTTATGTGACTCAGAATATTCTTTCTGTGGAACAACAGCGATGGATATGAGAAAACACCTTGATTCTTGCCATATTCTTTTGAATGTTCGAGTTGTTACCAAATTTTATTCAGTTTGCTATGCTAACTTTATATAAATTATATAATTTCTTTGTTCATGTATCAAACTTAAAATAACAATGTTCTTTAACCCCATTTGTAATAACACCCGTTATATCAAATAAAGATTGATTGATTGAGTATTCAAATTTTCCACGTTGTTTCGTGCCTTTAGCCGCGTTTTCTTTAATCAGAACTGATTATACAATTCGTGTTTTTCCTTTCGCAGCTTCCCTTTCTATCTTTCACATAAGTACAGCTGTGGTTGCTGATATTGTTGTAAATGAAATGGAAAGACTATCACTGTGTTTTGTTTTTATACCATAAATTAAAAGTTAGTAATGTCAGAGTCAGTAGATTATCTGGTCTGTAAATGTCTATTGTTCTCGCTCTTAAATGTAGAGGTAATAAACAAGTTTGTCGATAAGTGTGCTGTAATCATCTGGGATCGTGGTTGTTTATTTCCTATACAGAAAATCATTGTATCCGTGTAAAATAAATGTTATAAAATCAGTAATGCATAAGCAACTATATTTTATAGAGCTAATTTTCATATAAATATTCTTGTTTAATAAAAATTAGTTAAAATAAATGAATATAAACTAATAATACATAAAATGCATAAAGATTAGTTTTACATAAGCTTTTATTTTAGTAAAATTGAAACATTTTAAGCATTATTATGTATACATAACATTTTATTGAATATAAATTGATAATGATTAAAAATACGTGTATACATTTCGTTTATGGTTAATTCCATATTAATCACATCTGATTTATTCGATAGAACCAAAATACATCGAACAAATAAGATGTGATGAAGATGAATTAGGTCATTTTTCACAAAAAATCTTTGTAAAACATTAAGCAAGTAAAGTACTATCGAAAACACAAAGAAGCTGCTATAACAAAAGATTCATTTTTCCCTGCTATGGACTATAAGGCTGACCTTCTGACATGTGAACTTGAACAGCCGCTAACGCCGCGCCATTCAACAATACAACTCGCTGTTCGTGTAAAAACGTGATAAATACAGATAAAACGGTAATCGATGCTTGTAACTGGGATTGCAAATTTTCGTGTTATTTAAGATTTCCTAAAACTTACTGTAGGCTTACAGGTATTGTAAGCCTTACAGATAGAAAAACTGCAGTCAAGCATCCTTATACTAATCGTTTTTAAATTAATATGGTTTAATCTTAAGGTACTGTACGTCTACGAGGCAGCATCTAATAAAAGAATATTTGTACGCGCTCCGAACTTGCGAGTAACGTCTGTCCAGATGAAAGCGTGCATATGTCTCTAGAGCAGGGCTTCTTAAACTTTTTTATATAGCGACCCCCTTCAAGCTTAGGAAATTTTAAACGACCCCCTCCTCCATATAATGAAATATATATTAACCGTAGATGTAGATGTAATATCGCACTATTTTACAATGTAAATAAAATAAGGATTAAAGAATACGTACCCATTCATTTCACATATATATAATTGGAAACGTTGACGGGATATCGGTCGTAATAAAACACAATAAATAGAATGACATAAAACTATATATATATTTATTCAATAGAAAAAATAAACTTTTGTAACAATTTTTTTAATAAAAACATATTATTAACATCAAACAATATTAATGTGACGGATGTGATTGTTTATTTTTACACAAATAATTAAATCTAGGCTCAATTTGAGTTAGTGCAGATCGTAATAAATTTTCAACGTTTATTAAAGTTGAACGGTATTTTGATTTTATGTAAGTTAATGTGGAAAAGGCTGATTCACATAAATATGTTGTACAAAATGGCAGTAATTTGTTCATTGCCATTTCCGATAGTAGGGGATATTCTGATTTGATTTCTATCCAAAATTCATGCACAGGCACTTGAGAAAATCTGAGTCGCAAGGTAGTATCACTTGTTAATTCGGCAAATTCTTCTTGTGTTTTTAAATTTAAAAAATTAATTTCTTCCATTTCAATTGAAAATGGATTGCAAATCCATTGTTGTGTATCGATATCATTGGGAAAATACCTATGCATGTAAACTTCCATATCCTTCAAATGATTAACTATAATTTTTGTTATAGGAGTATCTTTTTTTGAAATATTGTTACTAATTATATACTCGTCAGTAAATGGAAACATTTCGAGCGATCCACTTTCCACTCTGTTCTTCCATATAAGAATTTTTTTAACAAAGGCCTCAAGTTTATTTTTTAACATAAACATATTAACGCAGACTCCCTGCATTGATAAATTCATATCATTGATTTTATCAAAAATATCTGCCAAATAGCATAGCTTGAGAAGCCATAAATTATCGTGAAAATAATCGGCCAAATTAGAATTTTGCTCTGTTAGAAATATAAGAACTTCATCTTTTAAAGTTAATAATCGTTTCAAACTTCGACCTCTTGATAGCCACCTAACTTCAGCATGTAGCAATAAACTTGTATAATCCGAATCCATATCAATGCACAAATTTTTAAACAATCGACTATTAAGTGCTCGACTTTTAATAAAGTTAATGATTTTGACTGCATCAAAAAACACAGTGTTTAATTCTGGTGCAATTTTTTTTAACAACAAGTGCCTCTCGGTGAATCATACAATGTGTAAATGTAATATGATCATTTCCAGCTTTAACAAATGCTGTAAAACCAAGATCTTGTCCGGTCATTGCTGCAGCACCGTCCGTGCACACACCAACACAATTTTTCCAATTTAATCCTTCTTTTTCAAAAAACTCATTTACTTTTTTATATATATCTTTTCCACGAGTATGACCTTCCAGAGGACGACAAAACAGTATATCTTCATGAATGCTTCCCTCATAAATATATCTTACAAAAAGTAACAACTGTGCCATATTTGAAATGTCTGTCGACTCGTCCAGTTGTATTGCAAACTTTGAGCTGTCTTTAAGCCTCATAAGAAGCTGTTGAAATTGATCATTGCTAATGTCTGAAATTCTTTTGGACACAGTGTCATTTGATAATGGAATTTTACTAATTTCAGCAGCATACTGTTTTCCATGAACAATTTCAGACATTCTTATAGCTGCAGGTAGTAAAAGTTGCTCTCCAATAGTAAAAGGCTTTTTCGTTTTTGCTATCAAATACGAAACTTCATACGATGCCAATAGATATTTATCATTCAAAGTAACATAATTCTCCAAAGTGTTCTTTTCTTTATTTGATGTTTGCAAAAGACGCTCAAAATATTCTATTGGCTTTTTTGATAACGTTGCATGTTTAGTATTCAAATGTCGTTGCAGTTTTGACGGTTTCATGCTTTCTGCAGCCAAAACTTCTTTGCAAATTAAGCACACTGGTTGTTCTTCATTGTTGTGAGAAGAGCATGTGAAGCCATACTGCAAATATGATTCGTCATATTTTCTTTTTTTTGTTTTGCTAGAAGTCGGATTTGAAGCACTGCAACTTGGTTGTGACGGCGTGGCAGACTTATTAGTTGGAATTTTAATTAGCCATTTATCCATGATGGTTAAATAATAATAAATAATTAAACAAAATGTAGTTGAACTTTAACGTAATAATTAAAAACACCAACTGAAAATTACACAGTAAATACACACATGTCACTACGAAGACAAAGCTGAGTCCAAACTGAAGTACAGTACAAACAGAAAAATAACTACACTCGAATCTTTACCAGTGCAATGACAACAAATTACGATCAGATCAACCCCGACGCATGGCGCGTTCAAAGTGTGCAGCGCACAAAGGCACCGTATCACAAAGACGCCGAAAAAGAAGCTTTCATTTAATTTTTTTTATTATTCTTTTATAAAAATAATATGCCGATTCGCCTAGCCTAGCTTGATTATGCTTCCGTATTGTATGTGTAAGCTGTAAGGCGACGCGGCGTCTGGGTACTTATAATCACTAAGTTATCTTGCAAACACTGACGCCGGCGGCCAGACATCAATGTCGAACGTTCAGTTGAAAATCGAGGAGCGCGTTGTATTTATTATTTTAAATGCTACTTCCATATTTTCATTTATAGGCCCTACATAACAGTTTTGCATTGCCACTTTTTTCAAAAAATAGTTATAATAAAACTACAATAGTATTTTGTATGATTTTTATTTGTATTTATATTTGTACGTAGTGTGTATACTAATTTTAAAATTTTATTTATAATGATTGAAAAGTATCAGATCTTTGCGACCCCCTTTCAGTAGTCTCGCGACCCCCCTGGGGGTCGCGACCCACAGTTTAAGAAGCCCTGGTTTAGAAAACGGCGGCGAGACAATTTCGTCAAATAAAAAAATATATAATTATGAAAAATCGTTAAATTTGAAAGGTAAATGTTATCGCTAATTAGTTTGCAACAAATATAAAGAATCTTCACGGAATACACAAATTATTTTTCATTCTGTTTTCACTCATTTCCAAAATCATCCATTTTCTTCTTTACGCCCGCGGCCGCTGGACGCTGCCATGTAGGACGTACTCTTAGACTAGCAGATGAGCCCGGCGTCGCGACTCCGTGCTCATCTTCATGACAAGAAAAATAAAGAGAGAAAAGGACCAATGCATGACATGATTGCTCACCAACTGACCACTCTAACACATTTTAAATATTCTTTATTTTTCTACTGTACACAATTTAAAGGATTTATAAAATATGTTAAAGTGTGCACTGAATGTCATAAACTCTTGCGTAATATAACATTTGTAAATATAAAGTTTATATTTACAAAAGTTATATTACGTAAGAGTTAGTCATTTTGATCAACAAAACGAAGAACAGTTGAGAGCTGTGATTTATTACGTCATAGGTTTTCATCTAAAATCAGCGCTACAAACTCAGTCCGCTCGAATTCCTGCTTTATTCTGCCTGTAACTACTGAAGAAATGGACACAATCAAGTCATTTTTGATTGCAGAAAAGATGCACTGGAAAACTGTTGATTCTTTTAAATGGTTCTCTAATAGTGGGTCATATAGATGAATTAACTCCAGAAATTCTATGTACTTTGCTTTGTCGTGAGAAGTATCTGACTCATCATTACCACGAAAAGGCAAGCCCTGCATACCCAAGACACATACATCATCAATCAACCGTTTAAGAATATCGCGGTTTTTCTTGACTTTTTCATTATGCATCTGATCACAATTCTTTGATGCTCATTAAGCTGGTGATCGATTCTTGTCCTCTCAAAATTATTCAGACTTATATAAGATTTAAAATGCCTTACAGGTTTCTCGTGTCTACTGACAGCCACAGAACGACAATTCAAATTCCCAAACCCATTTTTACTCCTCACTCCATTGTCTGTTGAAAATAACAAACAGGGGCAGCAGAATAGTTTATTTAATTTTTTAGATCCAGCAAACCAAAAAATTGAGATATTTTAAATTGTCGTACATACTTTCCATTCTTGTCTTTATGACTCGAAGTTAAATTTGGAATCTCAGGACATGGTCTATTATCCTTACAATTTCACTCGGCTTGCATGCTCTCTTAAGCATGCAAGGCCAGAGAATTCACCCCTTCTTAATAGGCAAATTAATTACAGAAATCTGCGCTCATATTATAACCTACATAACGAGTTTTAAATATTTTGCATAAAACTTTAAGAAACTATGACACTGTGCTTACAATGTGAATAGCGAATATGGATGAGATAGAATAATTTCTTCGCGATAAATACCATATGTTTATACTGTTTGAAATCAATGGCAGTAAACTGAATATTTTCTAATTAATCACAACACAGAATTTAAAAAAACGAAATAATTAAATTCAATTTTGAAATAATAACAGTTGAGGTTTCACTAACTAATCGATAGAATTCTCTCAATTTCCGAACGTTGAATGGTAAAAATCGAATAAAATACGTTAGAAGTCGTGTCGATTGTTGAAACATAAATAAATAAATAAAATGTGAAATTGAAATTTCTAACATAACCAAGCAATAGCCTTAAATAATCAGGTTATAATCTTTATTATAACTATATACACTTGGAAATTTCTAACAAAAAATTCGGTAATGTACTGTTTTCTTAAGTCTTAACAGTCCGCGAAATTACGAAATACCACTTAAAGAGGGAGTGTAAACAGGATCCTACAGAAAACAAAATAATACCCTACAACATATACCAACATTTACAATATCAAAACCAAGCATCGCTTATATTAATCTGTATCGAGCACGCCAGTATCAATCTTCGCTCTTGTATCGCGCAACACGTCAGGTCGTCAGCAGCAGAGAGCAGAAAAAAATTACTTATTTTGTTATATCATCTTTTTTGTGCTTTTGTTGGTACTCTACTCTCTTAATACGTGCTTACAACCACCACAATTGCGAAAAATAACAGTCGTTACACCGAATGATTGTCAGTCTGAATAAAGAGGATGCATGAAGTAATTAGAAGCTTAGGATGTGCGCTCTGATAGAAAATTTACATCAATGTCAGCAACATTTGATCAGATCGAATTTTGCGTAAACAAAAGTTCATTAATTTGGCATTTTTGTTAATCTTGGCATTAATCTGTTTCCATAGGTACCGTATTATCGAACCCGCATCAAGAGGAAAATAAAAGATTAAGCTTTGTTTCAAAGTTACGTTTAAATTTACACGTTTTCTTTTATTTACTAGTTAATTTTTTTGCTTTTATACTATATATGACAGTGCAATAGAATGAACAGGATTACAGCAAACGATTCTAATTCTTTATAAGGAAATATATTGTCATATTTGTTTTCACAAATTTTGCTTATAATGAAAATTTAAAAAAGCAATTATAGAAATTTTGAAAAAATATCCTATTGTGACTGCTTTTAAACTTCTTCAAAAATAAAGATTTACATTACAATACAGATATTCTATATCTTTACTCAATGGAGTAGTTTCTGTAAAACTTATTACAATTCTTTCATCTGGTATATAACGACTTGCCAAATTACTAATTCGTATATCACTTTGTGCGATGTCCTCTTCATTAATTTTAGCTATCAGACGAAATGTAGACGATTTCGGAATATAAATGATTCCATTCAGTTTAGCATATCCGTTTTCATGACAAATGGCTTCATTTTGATTTTTGATTTTCAAACGATCACAGTCAATAAAATACTTTACTTCTATTCTTATTCCTACTTTCCTACTATGAGAAATTGGAAGTTCAATTCCAGTGAGAAAACAATCTTTTAGAACAAATATCTCCGAAATAAACTGGAACTTCTTTTCCATATTCATTTCTTGATTGAGGATGAAAGAAATTCGATTACAATATATGAACCAAAAAGTAGGTTTTTCATCGTTTCTCGAGACATGTCTTCTACAAATGCTATCTGAAATTATCGATTTGTCAGATGTTACTTTGTAGTGTTGAATGGCATTTACTTCTTCTTTTGTTAAAAATTGTTTTGGATATACATAGCCCTTTAAAAATTCATCATCCATTGTGAGAAATCTGATGTTGGATAAGAACGGAGCCATGATTTGCCGTAGAGATGAATTCGAGTTAACTCTACGTCTTGCCCATTCGTAAACAATCTTAAATAAAGTCGCCTCGTCCAAATTTTGATATACAGGGCGAGAAACGAGTGTACGAATGACAATTTCATCACAGTCCAAAGCGTTTTTATTTTCATAAAATACTGTGTTCCAATCATTGCTAAATTTCATCCAACAATAAAATTGTAAGTTATAGTCAAGAATTTGGCAAGCAAATTCGTAAATTTCACAAACATATAGTATATGAATAGGCTGGGATATATGAGTTTGGCAGTAACTATTTAATATAAACATGCACAATGTTCTGCCAATTCGATAAACGTCTATTGCATGCTTCAACGAGTAAAATTTTGGAAACTGTTTTTTTCATAAATCTATATGTAAGGAAATCATGACAATTAAGATTAGATCAGAATGTTACATTTTAATATAAAATTAATAATTTTATATTTCTATAATAAAGCTTCATTGCAAACGATTAAATAGTAAGCTTTAGGCATAATAGACTGTACAACAATCCACTTATTGTCATCATTTTAGGACTCGTTTATACTAATAACAGTGTAAGTGATTTCAAGAAGAAAAGTCTACATGTTATTATTATGTGTATTAAAATAAAATTATATATATTGTAAAATTCAATGATCAAAGAAAAAACTTACTCATCGATTATCTGCAGATTTTCGTATGCATAAGGCACGTAAAAGGTGATAAATACGTTGTTCGAAAATAGCTTCAAGATGGATTTTATTCTTGGACTGAATTTACGAAACTTTGATAGTGAAACTGATATTTCTCTTCCATCCACAGAATGTATTTGAATCGACTCCATTATAAATTTTGATGCCAAATTAATTAAATGTTTTTGAGTACAGTTTTGGATGAGAAGAGAAGAAAACTATTGTCGATTGAAACTATTGTTTCGTCATAAAGAAACATTTGTTTATGTGATTAATTTCAATTTTTTTCAAATTACGTAATTAAGAATTTTTAATTACAGAATAATTTTTTATAACACAATATTTGTAAAACACGGTTCGAAAATTGGAGAAGCACCTATACCAAGGGCGTAGTCAGGATTTCTCACAGGGTGGCAAAAATAAGATAACGTTGTTAATTAAATAATGGTTTTATTTGAACATTTGAAAACGCTAAAAGTAATTAGTTGCAATGCTATTCGAACTTATTTACATCTTATTTCTGCACTAGCCTACGGGTGTTCCGGCTAAATTTTGTCAAAATTTCTTTCTCAAATTTATTTTTAGTTTTCAGAACCTTCTTTTTATGCACGCTCGTCATACAAAGACCGACAAGCCGATTTCTGTCATTGCTGATCGTATCCAAGTTTTTATCCTGCGTAAGATGCTGAAGGATCTTTCGATAGTGCACGTTGTGCAGGGTTGTGCAAGTGAGATAAGTTGCGCCCGTTTTATGGATGGGTAGAACAATTGCATTTCTTTAACTAGTGCAACTAGTTGTATCTTCTTCAGTTCGGTATTTGGCACATTTTTTTTTTCTTTCTATTGGTTGTACCAAAGTTCAGCTTCACTGAGGTAATCATTCAAACTGTAGTTACTACAAAAATTTTCAAGATTTTTAAATCCTCATACGTCATATCAAGCATTACGTGAGGGTGAAACGTAGACAATGAGAACGCGAGCAAATTCACCCGAGGAAAACGCTGTTGCAGAGACATTATTAATGAATCTATGTACGGAATAATTAGTGATCTTCTCCAAAACTCGCTAGGAGTCTGTGCAATTTATGACTGGCAACATATTGAAATCTGTTCCAGGATGCTCGGCGATTGTTTAAGCCTCTATTATAACCAAACAGTTTCAAGTTATCAAAACAACAAAACACAACTGCTGAGGTGCACAAGTAGGGAGACTTTCCCTAGCATTCAAACAGCCTTCTAGCTTACTTTTATAAATTTGAATCTTCTCCGCGGTCATTGCCAATGTTGGGGAAGACAAGCGTTTGATAACAGTTGCCTCGTTCCACTGTAAATTAGGTTGAAAACGTTTGAATTAAATATTTCTCTCGGCAACTAAAAGGTGTTTTGTATATGTTTGGTATAATTTTTCTATTTGCTGAATGTAGTAATTATGGTCATAGATGACAGAAAAGTTAGCTGTTATAATGTTTGGCTCGAACTAGAGCTGATGTAACCTTGAAATTAGATGATGTAACATTAAAAATTAGCTGCTGTTTCGGATGCTTTTCTTTGATGTCTTGTTTCTTGAATACATTTTTTTCAGGTCAATGAATTAACATGCTGACAGACATTTCTTGGTTAAATGAGAGAGATAATCGTTTTGATGGACATACGAGACAATACACGGACATGATTCGGTATAAATACAGAAACTGTACTGTAGTAGAGTGAGAATTAATCTCATTTCCTTGTCTTATTAATCCATAGAACCTCTGCAAAAGAAAAATTAAAACACTTCATAAGAATTTTGGAGTACAAAAATGTTTATGGATGTTTTTTAATTTTACAATATATGAAAAAGTTATTACTCTCTCAAAGGCAATGTTTGAAGGAAATACAACTTTGGATATAGATCAGTGGTGTGCTGTCCGTGGAAGCTGTGGAAGCATATCTTCTGTTTTCTAAAATATAAATACTAGGGTTTCTCAAACGGGATCCCGAGATCTCGGTTTTTTTTACCCAGGAAATATCCAGGGAAATTCTTCTCGACCCGGAAAATCCCGCAAATTTCTTAAAAGTTTACGTTTTTCTTATTTTGTGTTAAGGTTTAGGAAATTTTGCAAATAGACAGTATAATTAACTCGTAAACTGTCAGAATACATTTGTATTTATTAATTTTAAACCTACTTATTAGTTTTATTTTTTTAATTTTTTCTCATTATGGCATGTTACAAATAGTCAATAATCAATACGTAGCTTATTTGTGGCATGACTCTGAAAATTGTTTACTTGTTAATGCCAGGTTGTGCAAATAGAGCAAGGATACAAACGAGTACGAAGTCTGCAAGTATGAAGTTTTTCTTCGTAAACCTAATTATTAAAGGCAAACGAATTGTAGAATTGTTGAGCTCTATGTTTCTATTAAAGCAGGGGAGGTAGACAAACCAAGAATACTAGAGAGCAAAAGAAAAGCTAGTACAATCTCTAAAACGAACTAGAAATCGTCCAGGCTACAGGTGAAAAAACACAACATCCGTCTTCTCTTAAATGCATTAATTAAACACGATTCCACTCATCAATTGAATCTGAAAGGGCATTCTCGGTTACAGGATTTTTCATTACTAAAATAATAATCAGATTGAGTGAACGGAATATTGACCTCATCTTTGCTTTTTAAAATCTTATTATAAAAATTTACAATAATATTTTGTATTATGTTTTATTTATAAAAAAAAACGAAAATTACCTTTTAAGTTAGAAGTTTGATCCAAGTTTATTTTTTATTTTTAATTCTCAAGAAAATTCAAAGCATTTTGTTGTTGTTGTTGTTGTATGCAGTTTCCAGCAAACTTTAATAAATTTTTCTATTTGTGAAAAATTCTACGTAATTCAAAAGATAATTTTTTAATACCGTATTTTACGGACTATAAGACGCACTTTTTTCTTCGAAAAATTGCCTCCAAAATTCAGGTGCGTCTTATAGTCCGTAAAATACGGTACATATCTTACACAGCATTATTAATATGATTTAAAGTTGCAGAACGTATTAATTTACTTTTAAAAACGAAACATAATTATATCATTTTATTTTATAATATTTTGTATATCTTAAAAATAATTAATTCTATCCCGGAGAAAAAGCTCACTTTTTTCCTGAAATTTCGAGACAAGCAAAAGACCGAGAAATAAGAAACCCTAATAAACACATATCGTACGATTAATTTCATATTTCAGCCTACTTTGAATTACTTAAAACTTATATTTTACTTTAACCGCATTATGTATTTTTCACAAATTTCTATACTTGTGAAAAACAGTGATAGAATTGCTACTGTATATTCAAATATAAATTCGTGTATGCATATTCCCAATGGAAGCGATGTATTGTCGAATACTGGACAGCTTCCAGGGCAAAAATATTTGAATCATGTATAGCAGCTAGTTTACAGGCATTTGAGTGACCCAAAGTAGCATTTATGCCATTTAGTGACATGAGTGGCATTTATGTCATTTAGTGACCCAAAGTGGCATTTATAAAAAGTTAGTTATAAATAGCCAGGAAAAACTTGGGTCAAAACAGAAGGTTGGGAACATAAGAAAATCTTAGAGAAATTGAACTGTACGGTGCAACAAAGCAAACAATGAGAGATCTCTGAACGTTTTTAGCCTTCTCTTCTACAAATGTTTATAACTCCAATGTAGAAGGCGAAAAACGTTCAAGACCCCTCATTGTTTGCTCAGCTGCACTGTATGGTTCAACTTCTCTAAGATTTGTTTTGGTCTTAATTCAGCCAGGTCCTATATTGATAACTAGCCCGTACCCTTTCGGTGTCCTCACGGTTTTTGTGACGTGTCTTCTCAAGTCTTCTACTTAAAGCCACTGCTTTCTGTTCATTGGATATCTTGTTCTCTTCTACCACTGCGTACTGGAAACCGTCTCTCTGGATGTGTTTCCCTGCGGCATATACCTGGATTACAAAGTAACATACCTAGAAGACGCACTAGTTCACCACCGCTGGATCTCTTTGGAAACTTACTTTCTGTGACTGTAGTTTTCGGTATTTTTACTGCTCTGAGGTACAAGGTAAGTACCTAACCTGCTACCAACTGGCTTTTTTTCAATCTGTTCCTGTCAACCTCTGGTTCTCTGAAGCAGATTCTCCAAGGGCTACCGGGCCTGACTTTACACGTCTGTCTACCACGCTCTCCCCAGTTGGTGGCTCTATACACTTCCCAGATTACTTTTAACTTCTTTGTTTTTGTTTGTCTACCAATGGCTCAAACCCACTAATTTTGTAAATTTGGAAGTGCTTCAAATATGACGTTAAAGAAGAGTTTTATGTCGTTACAAGTGGGTTTTTTAAAAATTGCAGCCCGGTAATCTGATCATGTCAATAAATAATTGTTTCTTTTTCTGATTTCAATAATGTATTATTTTTCCTATTAGGAATGATCCAAGTTAAAGTTATAATTGTCTGGCATCTGAAAATACATATTTGTTAAAATTATATAAATATTTTGTTCATATTTCTTTCTACTTGGAGCTTTACTACGCGCTCTAGTGCTCTCTAAATCAATTTTAGCATGTAACAATATTATTGGAACTGAAAGTCTTACTGTTATGACTATTTACTTCCAAACTTAACGCAGATTCACGTTTATGAGAATTAATAGAAGAAAAGAAAACCTTAGTACTGTACGAAAAAATAGATTAACCTATCCCATGTTGACATTTTCCTCCGTTGCGTGTCGCTTCGCGTTGAATTTTCATCGATGTTAAGCCTAACGAAAATTTTTTAAAATAATAATCGTGGCTATTGTATCGTTAAAAATTATTTCTATATTTTGTACTACAAACAAAATAAATATACTGAAAAATATAAAAACAAAAAAATTATATTTTGGAAGTTAATTTAGTATCAAAAACGTTCGATTCATCACGACAGAGTCCGACTGGAACGCTTTCGGTTAATCGATTTTCGATATACGATTTTCGTATATCCGGTTTTCGGATAAACGACGCTCTACTGATTTATATCTGGTATTCGCGTTTTTCATGAACTATAGAGGGCGCTGCATTTTTACAAAATGGCTACTTTATCTGGGTCGCTTGTAACTTGTAATGTAAAATTAATCATATATTACTGTCCGATGTAATGGTATATGCTGCTTGTAGCTATTTATCGAGAAATTTTATAGAAGGAGAACAATTATTGCTAGCGGGACACGTCATTATGTGGTATCGAAACAAGCGAGAGAGATCGTTCTATACATATTTGTGCTCTTTGTGTTAAAAACATCAGCTTTGACATTGTTCTATCAGGTCTGGATTTACAAGTAAAAAGCTATGTAAATTGCTGCTTAGGGCTTCGATTTTCAAGTAGCCTCAAACATTTCTACAAAAAAAAATTGAAGTCAAATTTTGTAATAAACAATTTTTACAAACAAAGTTTTCTTTTTATTTTGTGTAGTATTTCATTAATTTTTTCTAAGAATTAACATAAGATCTTTTAAAAAAATTTGATAAAACCAATTTAAAAAAAGATTTTTAATGGAATGGGTATAAAAATTTAATTAAATTCAGTTATAAAAGAGAAGAGTAGTAAAACATCACATCTTTTTCTTCCAATAACGATATTGAATCAGAGAGATAATCTGATTTAATTATTTTCTTTTTATGATTGACTTCTAAAATTGTGAAGGATTGGTAAGGGGACTTACAGAGTTCAGCTTAGGGCTTCGAAATGCTTAAATCCGACTTTGTGTCCCACATAAAATTACTGGCATCTTAAACTTTAAGAAAATATCTCTTAAAATTGACAGCATAACTTGATCATGTGAAGCTGGACAATCGGGAAACCGCCCATTCTTAACAGTCTAATCCGCTCTTTGAGAATTCGGAGCAGCTCATAAATATAACCGACCGATTTCCGAATATCATCTGTTTTTCATGTGGGAATAGACGAAAACTTATATTAGGCTCTCGTAATAAACGCAACAGAAAGCTTTGCTTTTTCTATTGCTATTCATCTTTACTGCTGATAATACACAAGAATGAATCAAACGACCCAGATAGAATAGTTTTGTTTTTAAACATTAGAGCGCGAGCATCCGGTGAAAAATGCGAATAAAAACATTGTATAAGAATATAAACCGTATACAATAAAATTTAAAAACTGTTAAAAAATTTTTGAAAAAATCTTTAGAAACACTAACAGGAAGTAGATTAACCAATTACCTGTTGTACATAATCTTTTGCCTATTTCACAATATCTAGAAGTTGTACACCGTGGTTGTGTTTATATTTCGGAAAATCATAAGTGATTTTTGACAGGCACATGAAAATTCCTTTTCATTAACGTCTTATGGCTATTTCCGTCTCACTTACTGCGCTGCGGCTTAATACTAATTTGCATATTTACAGAGGTATTATAGATGGTAACAACAATGTAATTTCTTACAACAATTACAACTTATATTAATGTATACTGTGTGTTTTATAATATTTTCAGCCAGTTTTCATTTATTTTTACACTTAGATTTTTATTGATGCAAATTTGGCTGTTAGGATTGAAACACTTTCTTTGAATTTTCTGTTATACATGTTCTTTTCTTTGTATTGGATTTGAACATTATTTTTGTCTATGTTACAGTCGTTAAATAAACAATGATCATGAAAAACAGAGTTTACTCTATGGTATTTGAGGTCTGCTATGTGTTCCTTTAATCTTATGGCTGGTTTGCGTTTGGTCTCTCCTATATAGAAATTAGCTGTATTACAGGTACGTACACGGTATCTTATACACTACATTCCTTGTTTCTTTTTTTTTTTCTCTGCTTCTCTGTTGGATTTTGTGGGTCTTAATCTATGTTGTAGTTTTTCGTATTTCGGAGCCAGCTTTACGTTTATTTTCTGTAGATCTTTGTTGGTGTCTTCATATAATTCTTTTATATATGATATATTTTATGTCCATATTTAACTTCTTTGGTTTCTTATTATTCATATTACTGTTTATCTTTTTTCCCAGCGGTTGATTAAACCGTTGAGGACAAATTTCTTTTTTAATTTTTTTGTATAGATATGAATGTCTGTCAGGTTGCTGGTTCTAGTCGTGATTTTTATATATTTCATTTTGAAGATGTTCTGTTTTATATATAAAGGGATATTAGAGTCATATCTGATTGTTACATCTATAGAGCATGGTTTTTTTTATAAGGTTTAAATTCTAGGCTGTAATCATTCCTTTTAATTGTAACGTCTAAGTAATTTATACTTTTATCGGCTTTGTTCTCTTCTTTCACTGTAAACTGTATTTCTTCGTTTATGTTGTTTATGATGGCTTCAATATTATTAATCGTAGTTTTTTGTTCATCATATATTATTAAAATGTCGTCAACATAGTGCCTGTAAAATTTAATTCCCTGTATGTTGCTTATTTTCTCATGCAGGGCCGGATTATCGAATAGGCAAAGTAGACAAATGTCTAGGGCCCGGCTTCAGTGCAGAAGATTTCTCTGGTTCGATAGGACAAAAAAGGCTGTATTTAACAATTCTTACTACGCTCCGCTCGACTAGCCATTACCTAAAAGAGAAAAAAAAAGGTCAACAGCCACGCGCGTCAGAAGTAATGTACAGTACACCACGAGATCTCTCGCGCCATCTTGAAATATTCCCAGGGCCGCGTCTCGTGGTAGTACTGATGTATGGATGGTTATAATTTATTTTCTAAATCTACACTTATACGTCGCGACATCGCATATTCGATATAGCGTTCAAGTTGCTCGAGTGAGAAGATATTACAATTCAATAGTGTTTTATAAAAGAGTTAAAAAGTTATGAGTGACACCACGATTTCCGCACCTGGTGTCACCCATGCTAGCTACGTCACATTATATAAGATTTGTTTAGATGCAACTTATTTAAATGGGGCCCCAATTTAAATTTTGTCTAGGGCCCGCTAGAGGCTTAATCCGGCGCTGTTCTCATCTATGTCGATCATTACTATCTCCGCTAATTTAGGTCCAGCTACTGAACCCATGCTAATCCCGTCTTTTTGAGTGTAGTATTCGCCTTCCATTTCAAAATAATTACTTCTATACGAAAAATTTAATAAGTCTATTATTTCTTGTCCTACGTTAAGTTGTCCTAGTTTCTTTTCCACAATGTCCCATGCCATTGAGGGGTACATATTGGTAATGTCTAAACTGGCTATTCTAAAGGTATCTTGTATTGTTACATTTTTAATATCTGTTAAAAGTTCTTCTGTACTATGCATCGCAAATCTTGAATATTGGTAAGCTTTCAGTTTTTGTTTTAGAAATTTTTCGAGGTTGTATAGCGGAGTGAATTTAAAGTCTATAATGGGTCTCACTTTTTCTTTTGGTTTATGAGTTTTGAGCTGGATGTTAATTCTTGGCGTACGATCAATGTCGTTGTTCAGAATGAAATCGGTTTCGCTTTTAGTCAGTTTTTTCGACTTCTATAAAAGTGTGATTCAACTTTTTAGTTCTTCGCTTATAATCTCTTTTGGATCTGTTGGGAGTTTTCGAAAACAATCATCTTTCACCAGTTCCTGTTTTTTGCCTTTCACCCAATCATTATCCACAACACAATTATCTGCTTAGATTTGTCGGCTTTGATTATCTGTAATTTGTTACTAGTTAAGAAGTTTTTCGTTTTACTAATTTTATCTGTATATTTATAATATTCTTTATCCTTTATAA